>NC_139331.1:27922107-28522107 GCF_056507025.1 Lutjanus erythropterus | reverse complement strand
AGGTATGAGTGTGGTGCCATGTGCTACAGTTTTGTTTCTGCGTCGTGTTGGAGATGTTTGCTTGTGTCAAGCGGTTATTTTTCGTGACGTGGTATCGGTTATTGGGTATTGGAGTAGTTTTATGAGTACAAGTACGTGAGGACAGTATCGGACCCGATACCCAATGCTGGTATCAGTACTGGTGCATCCCTACACCAGATGCAAACTGTGACTGAGACCACCGTTTCAAGTGGACTCTGGCGCAAACTTTGTGGTTTAGAGTACTCGGGCCCAAGTCCCTGATGTGAAAGCCCAACATCAAGACCGGTTTCAGTTTGTATCTATCAGTGAATATCACGAATGACAGATGCAACAAAACGACATAAAAGATGTGACAAGACCTAACAAGATGAAACAGACGAGAGGGGACTTGATCCTGCGATCAAGATCAAAGAGGGCGAGGTTCAGTTGGCTGCACAGAAACAGCTTGTAGAAATGTCCTTCAAAATGTGATTTTAAAGTTATTTTAAGAAGTTAAATCACTACTTCTATTTTACCAGAGTATTTTTTTACACAGGTATCTGTACTTGTACTTAAGTAAGACATGCATTTAATTCAAAAAATTTATTTTTGATGTCACATTTTGTTGTTTTGGTGGTGGAAACATGACCAGTCAATAAAGGTTTTGTCAATTAGGCCTGCTATGACATGTTTATGATGGGTTGTGCTGTCTTGGTTAATGTTAAGTTGTCAAACAGTAATTAAAATTAAACATGAAATGATTGACACCCAATGACAACAAACATTCATAAAGACTCCATTGAGTTTCGCTGCCACCATAGTTTCCTCTACACACATGGAAGGGGAGGGTGAGGCATCGTGTCTGCAATGTACAAGCTGTGTGCTAGATGCTACTAAATCCTACACACTGGTTCTTTAAAACAGTGTGAACTTGTTTTGATGTTAAACCATGTCCGATTTTATTCACTGCCTGTAGATCCTTCAGTGCATTGCTTGACAGCATTCACTGGATGTATAAATGTGTCATGTAGTGGGCGATTGGGAAGATCAGTCAACACCATTTCCCAGCATTTTTCATCTGTTGTCGTGATAATGTCGAGATCTGTGACCCTTGGCTGGCTTTTATTGGCCGTTTTTAACGTCCACCCTGGGAACCGTCACATGTGGTCTTTACCTCTGAGGAGTTCAGCTTGGGTGACTCTGCTGCTGCTGCTGCTTCCAGTGGCGACCAGAACTGAAGTCAGAGCTGCAACTTCTCCTCAGAATTCCTGGGAAAGTCACCAGGGAGGTCTCATCCAGTCGCCATGGCGATAAAACACATCCAGGGGTCAGAGGTTGGATCATAAAATGTCGTAAACACAGAGAAGAGGCTGATCCAACCCGGCAGCAGTGATACAGGATGAAGCCAGGATAAAAAGTTATGATAACACAGTCTGGACATGCAGGCTTTTCCTTCCCCTCATTCACATTGTGGTCGCTACGCTGTCTGTGCACCCAGCAGGGAGAGGGTGAAAGATGGATTATCTTGAGAATGTTTGCGTCATGGTCACATTGCATGACTATCTGCTGAGCTTCTTTTTTAAAAGTCTTTCGGCCATCCTAGAGTCACCAAAGATAAACATGTCAGACTGAATTAGAAATATGTCTGATCAACTCTAAAGCTACATAAATGTAAGTTAAAATAGGGTTATTAATCTGCTGATTATTTCCCTGACTGCTCGATGAATAGTTTGGTCTGTAACATGTCAGAAAACAGCGAAAATTTTCACAGAATGCAAACTGATATTTTCATAGTTTGTCTTGTCTGACCAACAGTTCAAAACTCAAATATTTAATTTAATTATGTCGATTTTGTTTGAACAATCACTTAATGGTTAATTGATTCTCAAAATTGTTCCAAGGGCTGCAACTACTGATTATTCTCATAACTGATTATTCTGTCGATCATTTTGCCATTTGATTGATTAGTTGTTCATCCATAAAATGTCAAAATATGGTAAAAAATGTTGATCACTATTTCCCAAAACCCAAAATGACATACTCAAATTTTCGTTTTGTCCACAATCCAAATATATTCAGTTTCCTTTCAAAGAGGACTAAAGAAACAAGGAAATATTCACATCAGAGGGGAAAAAAAACTCAAAACAATTAATCGAATATGAAAACTGTTGGTGACTAATTCAACAGTTTACAATTGATCCATTAATTGAATAATCGTTGCAGCTCTAATTGCCCCTTTCTAAATTCTGTCCCTTTTAGAACCTTCGTCAACTTTCTAGCTAACTAGCAAGCTAACAATTGATCTAGGAGCAGCTTTAGCCTACTCTTATAACAAGGTAAGCTAGCTGTGTCCATCAGTTGAGTCTGTAAAATCACCTTGGTACTGTATTCTGCTGACAAACTGGCCTTATAACATTTAATATTTATGACAAGTCCAGATGGTACCAGTAGTTGAGGTAATTATTCATAGCACCATCATAATCGTGCTAAGTCCTGCCCCGTTTTGCTCTGTGCTCCAATAACAGATGAGTGAGCTTGGTACACAGCAGAACATCGGTCAAGTTTCTCCTTTCCTGTTTCTTGTACTTCGATATGCTTTGCGCCAGGCTTGTCTATGCTTTTAAGAAAACCACATTTTGTAGATGGCTAAAATTGTTGCTGGGTGACCTGTAAAAATTATATATAGTCACATCTTAAGTTAGTTAAAGTTAACAAAAAGCAAGCTAACTAGCAGTAACTATCAGATGTAACTACCTACCTAATAATCTAGCTGTTAGCTAGCATTTTGCTAACATTAGCTAACATAAGACATAACTATATGTCGTTTTTACAGGTCTCCCATTAGGGTCAATGATCTTATGACAGCCAATGTCAAAACCAACCAACATATATGACAGTATAATGTGATGTTAAAACATAAAGCTAAATTGTTTCTTTAAGTTTGATAACTAGGCCTGCTATGGCATGTTTATGACGTGTTTATGTTTATGTTGTCTTGGTTTAATTTTTATTCACGTTACGTTTAGTCATGTTGAGTACTCGGTGTATCCCGTGTTTTCATGGAAGTTGAAGCAACTAGTAGTTGTTGGCAGTTTTTAGACATTTTAATGCATACATTTTTACATATTTTAGCTTTAATTAATTTGTAAGCCAATTAATATTATCATATATTCTCTACATCTTAAAAATGTCTCAAGCATTTACCTTTGGAATTTTCTAAAAAAGCAGAATTCTTAAACTGTTAACAGTTATGTCAGGTTGTCACAAAGACATCTCAAACAACGCAACTGACTGAATGACACTCACCGACAGTCACTGACAACAGTCATAAACATTTATACAGACTCCATGTTATGACAGGTCTCATGTGAAGGTTACAACAGTGTCATTTCGCTGCAAAATAAGGTGTTGCCAAATAATCTTTAAATAGACACAAGCAGGTCTGCTTATTTGTATCTTTATTTATCCAGAGAGGTTTCAGCGGTTTTCCTGAAAAAGAAAGCTGTGCTTTCACACACATTCAAACCTGAGAACAACCACAGTCTGATCTGCTGGCTGCTGGACATCACCACTGGAGCAGTTAGGGTCAGGGGCCTCACTCAAGGGCCCCACAAGTGATGTTCTTTCTCTTTCCCCACCAGTATTAGTCCTGGTGCATCAGTGATGGAAACAGTGACTCTTGTACAAAGTAATATTCTCTCAAATCACTTGATCAAAATGTTGTGTTTACTTCATCCTCAGAAGCTACAGCAGGTCTCTTTCTTCTGTACTTCGTTCGCTCTCTGTTATCTCTGTTAATGTTTTATTGCAGAACGGGTGATTTACATGTTTTGCCAATGAAATGAGCTGAAACCGTACATTAGACCGTACAGACAGAGACCTGCAGGCAGAAAGACAGAGACAGACAAGTTTAAAGGGATAATACATCCATAGACCAACACAAAGGAAAAGAGGGGGAGCATAAAGGGGAGATGGAGGAGAGAAAATGCAGGATTTGAAGTTAATATCGGTCCTCCCAACACAGTGCTCCAGGGCGACTACAGTCCAGGCCCTGTGCAGCAGCAGCTTGCTTTCTCACCGCTCAGCTCTCTATTGAAGTTCAGCGGGTTGTAAGAGGCAGCTGTGAGCTTGCAGGAGGTGCGTGCGCCTGTTTGTCTTTGGCTTAAAGCAGTAACACACCTGAATACTTCAATAACACCACTCTAATTCCCTCTTTGTGAAGTGGGATCGTTCAGAGTACAGATCAGGTCTGAGCACAAACTTCAGACGGCCTCATATCTAAATCATTAGTGGTGAGGGGAAAAAAATAAAACTGAGCGGATCTTCTGTTGAAGGGGATGGAGTTAAGATCAGGTAAAACGTTTGAGAGGTTTATCTTACAACTTTAATGGAGAATGGAGAGTTGTTTATAATAGTTAAACTGAGCAAAATGTGAATGGAGTCTGGCAGGCAGAGACTGAACTCAAACTCCAGAGTATGTTTTTCCAGAGCACTGGACTTTTGTTTTCAGGACAACGGGTTTAGCTTTACATTGACAGGTAGTCGACAGTTATAAACAGCTGACTTGTCGGATGCTCGTTATCATCAAATCACAATGTTGCACTCGTCTTGCACTCCTACAGTGTTCCTGCAGCCTGCCTGCGCTTCCTCGAGTCTGGGAAGAGGAGGCCTTCAGCTTCAACCTGCTTCAACCATAGACTGTAAACTTAATAAGATTTCAGCCTATACAGCCTATGGCTCCAACTCATTATTTGGACTGCTATACTCATTTTTTGGATGTGCATATTGCTCCTTTAATTAATTAATTAATCACTGATTTTTTTTTTATATCCAAAATTATACCTTAATAACATGTGCATTTCATGGGATATGAGCCTCTATTCCAGAATAAAAAAAAAAGTCTGATTTATCCTTACACCTCACCACATGACACCATCTAATACTCAAGTTGATGCCTATGCCTATGACTCCTGCAGAGTCACTTGACCAGGAAGTGAATGCTGATTGTACCCTGTTCCACTTCAGACAAAAGCCAGATGTTTGTGGGTGATGGTGTTTTTTTTTTTTTTTTGTCCAGTGTAAAAGGGGCTTTAGTGAGCTATAGAGATGCAACTAGGTTTTTTTTTTTTTGGACAGGTGCTGCATTCATGAGATGAGATTAGTATCAATCTTCTCATCTAAGCCTCATCAAAAAAGTGTATTTCTCAAAATGCTGAAAGATTTCTTTAAATATATTTGGTGAAATGTTTGATGAAAGAAACCGTTCCCTGAGCTCGGAGGGTGTAGGAGTATTGTTGGTGGCTTTTGGAAACTAGTGTTGGTACTTTGGCATTAGAATTCACTGTGCGTCTTTATTGCCTAGTAATCTGGCTTTTTTTTTTTTTTAAAGACAACACTGTGCTAAAATTTACACACTCACACACTCAGTCTCAGTCAAAGAGGGAAAGAGAGACAGACGGGGGGAAAAAATGCCCCCTCTGAGTTGTGAAAACAGAACTCTTGCTTTCTGTTGTTAGGAGTGTTTTTTTTTTTTTTTTGCCCCGAAACACTACTCTGAATCCCCCCCTCCTCCTCTTCTCACTCTCTCCCTCTGTTCCAAGTTGTTAATGCTTTTACGCTCTCTAAAACAGTAGTGAGCGATCAGTGTGTGTGTGTGTGTGTGTGTGAGTGTGTGTCTTTGATCAGCTCAGGTGGCGGAGACCCAGCAGACTTTGCTCAGACATGTCCGACCACAGTTCCTCCTCCTCCTCTCACTCTCATGCAGTCGTTACATGTTGGAAGTTCTTACAGCTTTGATCATTTTACAAGAATTCTGGCTCCGCTTCAGTAATCTGAGGCTCAGCTGCACGTCTGATGACTTCTCGCTGCCCCCTCCTCATAATTTAATGGGTTTAAGTCCTTCGGAGCTGGTCGAAGTCGAGTCATAAGCCTTTCCAGGGAAAGTGCAAATCTATGGCAAAATGGATTTCTTAAAGGATAAAACTGTAATATATTTTACTCTAATAAATTAAAAAATGACCATGATATGCCATCAGAGATTGAGGAAATATGCTTGACTGAATTTCTCGCTTCTCTGACAACATCACTGCAGACACAGTCTATTTGGCCACATAGGTTGTGTTATTGTTTGCTCATTTCATGTTAATTAGAGTTCAAATTAATGCCGAATGTTTGCTGAATGAGTAAATGTCCCTTTATGAGTTGTAAGATATCATTAATAATCTTTTAGGTGGAGCAGATGCTTATGTTATGGTTAATTTAAGCAAAATGTTACTGTAGTTTGGCAGGCGATGAGACAGGCAGGCAATATTATCACTATTTTTATTAGATTTATAGTATGGGGTCATAAAACAGAAAAAGGAACACTAGAAAACGAAATAAATACACAGATAAATTACAAAGTAAAGGTCAAAATAAAATGAAAGTGCTTCTTATTCTATTATAATTTGTTATTTTTGCCATATTTCTGCATTAATATATCCTTTTTTATTATTCTTTATATTTCCACATTTATTTTCTTACTCTGACACCCACTTACAGCACTGATCAAAACAAAGTAACCAAGAGCTTCACATAAATTAATAAAAACAATGAAACTGTAATACAAATATTATACAAAGGATATATAAAAAATGAAAAAATAAGCCGGCAGACTGGAGCACAATGGAACCAAAATAGCTGCACTTAAATAACCAAATGATGATGCAGCAGGTCATGAATTTGTTTTCTGTCTCTTTTGTTTAACTCTGCCCTCTGACTTCTGTGGCTTCCTCTCATCTTCCCCCTCCAGTCCTCCATCCATCCCTCCACCCATCTATCGTTCCATCCATCCATTCCTCCATCTCGCCCTCCAAACACTGCATGTTTATGTTAGAGCTTTAAAAAGGCTGACCTGTGTTTCACAGGAAAGTCTGCACACACTCCACACACACACATCCCTGTGCCACAAAGTGTGGATGGTGTGTGTGTGTGTGTGTGTGTTTGTTTTGGGGCGAGTTGCTATTTGTGTTAACTCACTGCTGCTGTATGTGTGTGTGTCTCAGGACAAAGACATAGAAGGAGAGGAAGAGGAGGAGGAAGCTGTCACTGCAGTATCCAAGGTAAACAGCACCACTTCACAGCTATTTGGACGTAACACAGATGCAGACTTATATTCAATGCACACACAGTTGTACGTCTGACAGTTACCCCCTGTAGATACGCTCTTATCTTATCACACATTGACTGAACACTCTCTAATATTGCTCTTATGATGTCTCACTCATGGTTGTGTAACCCAAAACAAATCAATCTTACGTCACCAAAAACGTCCATATCCCTTGATAACCCTCAGTGCTCTGGTGCCCGATTGCATAAAAGCACTTAGGCTAAGGTTTCCCTTAAATGTTCATTTAAAGATGCCTTAGTTGCATAAAATCACTTCAGGAAAAACTCTTTAATCTCTAAAAGGCTGGGTTGCATCTACAAGGATTAATTTTTGAACACCTTAAATTATGTTGCACCAAACTTTTAAGCACTTAGGAGTGTTCCTAAGTGAAGCCCTTAGCTAAGGGAAATATTTTGCTTCAGGGAGAAACTTAAATTTGTAGCCTAAGGCGGTTTATGCGACTGGGCACTGATAGACACTTGGTCTGTAATTGTCAGATGAGCAGACAGTGCTTCACAGTGCAGCTGAGGTAAAACAGGAGGGTCAGAGGACATCTGAGGCTGCAGTGTTTATCTGTAAACACAACAGCCTTCAGCTGCCATCCCCTGCTTTATCTTTACCCTTATCACTGGAACACCATCTTGGTTGTTGTTATGGCGCATGTGTGTGTGTTCACTGTTATCTTTATCCTAGAAGTCACTGTGGGTTTGGATCTGCATTGAGGACACTGTAGTTTAGGGTAAAGACTGAAATATTAATTCTGGTTTATAATAACTTGAATCATAGCGGAACAGAAACTTAAACTTGTCAGTCTGGCAGTAAATGTACAGTTCACTGTTCAAGACCAAGAAGAGTTTTGACTGTCGTTTCCCAATTGCTGGACAAGTGAAGGCCTTGAAGTAAGCTGAGAAGGAAAGGCTAACGCTAAGCTAATGCTACAGCTAACATTGTACCTTTACAACATTGGCTTTGGTGCAGTTGTATGTCTTTCAGCAGCTTCGTAATCCAGCCTTGAACTGTGGTGTCTTTTTACGTGGCAAAATAAATTCATAATGATAAATCGCACACTGAATGTCTTCTGTAGTTATTTAACCATTTTTCCATTTTGAAAATAGTTGTTGTTGTTGCATGTTGTTAGCTGCCCACTGGCAATCCCAAATTACAAAAAGTTATGCTAATAAAGTTGGTTAGCTTACTATTATCGAATTTTTCCTATGCAAGCAAAACAAAATGACTATGCTACACAAAATAGTTCTTGAGTAGAGAATTGTTTTTATAAAATATTAACTCCCAGTAACTGACAGATAGCTAACGGAAACTAGCAAAGTCAACATTAACTTGCCAATATAATAGCCCATGCTTTTGTAAAGAATAAAATGGGATATAGTCGATACATCTGACCTGACAATTGATTAGACTAAACTAAACTAAAGGACTATACTAACACTGAAACACATATTTCTTGATGTGAACATACGCATATAAGTTTAAAAAAAGTCAAACCTACATTTTCAAAGAATTGACAGATAGGTTTAATATATCTAAAACTGTTATTTTTGACAGTTAGCTTGTTGTTGATTGTTGACTTTTGAGTGCCAAATCAAGATCCAGAGAGTGTTCAGGTTAGGTACATTTTTAGGTACATGATATTGTGAGTCTAAAATTTCTGTCATTATCCCTGTAAACTTCATATTGGTAAATAACGGTTTTATGATGTGGGTTTGAGGATAACTGGCCTTTGTCTGTGCAGGCAACTTTATCTGCAGCTGTGCCCACTATAAACAATGAGTGTGTGAGTGAGATTATGTGCTGTGTCTTTGTTCACGGGATGAAACATCTCCTGATCTGCACGAAGTCTTTACTCAAAGGTTTGGTTGTGTCTGGACTCTTCTGGCCGTGTGAAGCTCGAGCGTAAACCTCACACTGTATTGTCCTTGAACTCTGGCTGCGTTCCTACTGTATGTACAGCTACTGTAGGTGACTCCGTTCACAGCACATTTTTCATGACCTGTCCTGTTTGTGAGGATACGGGCGGCTGGGCTGGAGAAGGGAAGGAAACGCAGCATTCTTTCTAGGAGCTGGCTCTTTTGGATGGGAACAATCACTGTGGAAGAAAAACAAGGCTGAAAATAGCCACAGACGGCTCTGACACTGTTGAAGGCTACAATTCTTCCACCGTCGGTTGTTTTATGCACATATTAGGAAACACAAAGTAGACATGGAGTCCAGGAAGTGGAGGTTACCTTTCAATGTAAAAGGCTGATTCCATTTGTAGATGGAGGAAGTTTCATTTTGCAATTTCCCAACATTCAATTCCTTAAGCCATACTTGTAAAACGTTTATTTTATCAGTTCAGTGCATAAATGAACTTAATTGAACTTTTAGAGCCATTTCTGCATCTTATCTTGATGCTTTATTGAAAATATATACGTTAAAACTTTACAAATGAGAAATAAATTAATTTAGGCTGAGTATTTTAGCCTAAATGAGACACAAGAAGTGCATTTAGACAGAATTAACAGGCTCTTGTTTTTCAGTATCAGTAAAATAATATACACATTTTAAATGCTTTACTATCCTGCAGATATAAATCTTAAATTTGCAGAATTTCCTCGATAGTCCTTTATTTATTTGGGGACCCAGATAAAATCTTCTGTGATCTACCTGTGGATCCCGACCCAGACTTTTACCAGTCGCCCAACAACATCTTTTAACCATCTTCAAAAATTAGTCTTTTTTTTTTTTCCATGTTCCACCGGGTACCAAAGCTTGGTCTACTGTTACTGGGGCACAGAGCAAAAAGGGGCAGGACTTAAGAAGGGTCAATTAGCAATATTTCCAAATTCAAATGCCTCTTTAATCTCCCAGCTTCCATCTCTGGGGTATGGATGGAAGAATTTGGCCCAATAAGAGCTCTATTGTTCTGCCAGGCGTGGAGCTGTAGGTAAAGCTCCCCCACACAGCGAGCCTCAGTGAGGTGCTTGGTTTACTTACTTCTTGGCCGGAGAGATTACTGGGCACTGAGCTGCTTTTGGATCTGGAGGCCTGGAGGTTAATGCTGGAGAGAATGGTGAATAGGCAGGCCTCTGTATGTGCACACATGCATGCACACACACACGCACACACACACAACTGGAAATTTATAGCTCCACACACATATACACACACAGCTATATTCAATCTGTTTTGGCATCTCTGGTTTCTGCTCAAACTACAGCAAATCTGATCCACGGTTTACACTTGGCGGCACACAGGAAACAAGAAGCAGAGCGAGGAGAGACACAGATAGACTAGAGACAGGGTGTCGAAATAGCTGAGACGAGAATTTTGTAAATATTTTTGATGATAATAAACTGCGTTCTTGCCCTCAGGCATGTCGATGGTGATGAGAGGTGAGAGGAGGATTTGATTTTTTTTCCTTTATCAGCAGCAGTGCCTGTCTCCTTATGAGATACCAGAGTGAGGCCGAGTTAAATCCATCATATATCACATAGTTTTGAATATGAGAAGAGATCGTTAGTGGGATCAAATGTAGAGCTCAGTGGCGCAAGGTTGTTACAACGGGCCCCAGTGCATAATAATATGTTGGCCCTGGTGCATGCTAGTTGCTAGTTATGAAGCACACACACCATTAGATATTCAGTATATACTATATAATTTACCAACAGTGTTTGGCTAATCACATGATAAAATAGATTTGATAACATACATATTACCCGGCTATCATCAGTGCATGTCGGTATATGACAGAAATATAAAGAAAATAAGAAATTACGGTACCACTTTTGAATAAGACTGCCATTATAAATTATCTATAGATGGGTTATTAATTATGTTGTCAGTTAATCTTATTACAAAGTGGTACAGAAATTAGTCATACAACTGAGTATTATTTTTTAAAAATAGTATGGTATTTTTTAGTTTATGTAGAAGAAGCATATAATTTAATTACATAGATTGCTACTGACCATTTAACCAATTATATAGAGGCATATATAGCAAATGGAACCATTTTTATTCAGTGCAAGCTCTTCTTTGAACACAGGAGTATTTTTCAAGGTTGCAATTTGAATTGACCTTTTCTAAGTCCCGTTCTTAGAAAAGATTTATCTCAGTTCTAAGTAAATTTTGGCTACTTGTTATGTTTGAGGTTTATCAGTCTTGGGTTACTAGGTTACTAACTACCTGTTCTACATCAATCATCAGCTAGCTAGTTACATATGATAGCTAATGTTTTCAAAACACCACCTAACTAGCTAGCCAACCTACATCAATCATTAGCTAACAAGTGTTTTTCTCTAAAGCAAAACGCTAGCTAACTAGCTAGCTAATCTAAATCAATCATTAGCTAGGTATTGTTTTGCTCTGTAGCAAGCTAACATTAGCTAATTTGAGAGGGGGCTATTGTAGACCTTAATATCCCTTTTAACGGTCCCCCAGCAGTGGCCCAGTAGCTCAGTTGGTAGAGCTCTTGCCCCATGAACCGAAACTTTGATTGATAGCATATCTAAATACATGAAGGGACAGGAGAAAGGTTCTGCCGGGTGCAAGCTGCAGGAGGGCTGGCTCTCTCTATGGGCCCCCCACCCAGCGCCTGCACTGTTCATATTTCCGCCCCTGGTAGAGCTTGTGTAGGCTGTATACCTGTAGGACAAACTGTTCTTTATGAAGTCATGTTATCTAAACTGTGACATTCTGATACTGTGACAGATCTTATTGTACATGTTCCTGTTTGGTTTGAGGAATTACTGCTTTCATGTCCAGCTACTTGTTTGCTTGTTGTGGCCGCTGTCACATCCTCTGGTCTTCAACACAGAGAACGAAACAGGAGATGAAACGTGTGCGTTGATGTTCTGCACGCATGCCGCTCCTCGATAGGTAAAACATAGAAACAAAAGAAGCCGCTTATAGGGGTCGCCGAGGTCAGGTGCATTCATCAAATAACGATGGGAGCACTGAGAATGTTTTGATAACGGTGAAGCAAAGGCAGGCACGGATGTGAGTAGGAGTAAACGTTATGACCTTGACAATTGACATTGGGAATTCTTCCCAGGCATGGAGAGAAACGGAGCCAGAAGTTTGTTGTATAATCGCTGTGGAGGGCGGTATCTGTGCTCGGTGGAAAGCTGCAGGGGCAGAGAGGAATTCTGATGTGACGGGGGAGTCCAGGGGAGTTTCAGAGGGAGTGGAGGGTCTTCCACTGGAATGTGCCGTACGGTACTGCCAAGTCAATGCCACTCAGCCTTCTCTGCCTCTCTCAATATATCTGTAGCGATAAGGTTCTTTTTGGTCCAACAACAATAAGAAAGTATAACAAACATATATTTCAGCATCTGTAGCACAGATGGTTTCCAATACTGATTCTTATACTTTAACTTTGTGTATCAGCTGATACAATGACAGTGTATTTAAAATACTTTTTAACAGCTGTATACTGCTAAACCTGTATGGATGTGATATGATTGTTATAATTGTTGTATGGTTTGGCTAAGGTAAAAAAAAAAAGGTGTACAGGGACCTGCTGCTCGACTGATTTAAATTTGATCAGTGCATGGACTCATACCCGATACCCGATCCAGAATTTTAGGCTGTATCTGAGGCATTTCTGATACTGGTCTCCATATTGGAACAACATTAGCAGCATTAGTAATTTACCTTAGGCCAGAGATATACTTGCTGTTTAACCACACATTTTGCTTTGTGTATGCATAGCGTTAATTTCTGAGGACGCGCACAACCATCGCTCCAAATGGATGCAGGATACGTGAGGCAGCCATGAAGCGAAGGGATGCGTATGCAAATGCGTAGTTAAAAGCAAGTATATTTCAGCGTTTAAGGATTTGTTTAAGGGGATATGCCTATTCACTTTCTTTCCAAGAGTAAGATCACATAATCACTATCACTTTCAGTGTTAATATGAAGCTAAAGCCAGTAGCCCATTAGCTTAGCTTAGCACAAAGATTGTCAACAGGGGGAAGTTGCTAGCCTAGCTCTATCCAAAGGTTAAAGAATTTGTCTATTAGTGGATTAAGTTATGGACAAGTCAGGGCCAGGCGAGCTGTTCTAATCTGTTTCCACTTTGTATGAAGCTAAGCTAATTACCTGCTAACCAGTTAGTTCAAGATGAATCCCTTTCTTGTGTCTGTTTGGTAAATATGAAGCTAAAACGAGTTTCATATTTAGGGGAAAACAACTAGCCTAGTTCTGTAGTCACTGTGCCCGTCCAAGCAGTAGCTACAGCACAAAACATAACCCCACATAAGCTGTCTATTTTATCTTGAAGTCACATGTTAATTACTGAGTTTAAGATGATGGTAGGTGGACTTTGTTACCGTTGGACAGGCCTTCAGTTTCCCCTCGTTTCCAGTCCAACTCAGCTAACCAGCTGCTGGAAATAGCTTCATATTGACAATACAGATGTGAGAATCTTATCGTTCAACTGTCTGAAGCCAAAAAGTGAAAAAAATAAGGATTGTTGTTGCGAACAGAGATTTTAAAAAATGCTGAATAGATGATGGATGTATTTAGATATGAGGGAGAGCACGTTTGATTAATTCAGAGCCAACGAAAAACAGTGCATCCATCAATCTGAACTAAATTCCTCTGATGCTGGTTTATGAAATCACTCTCTTCCAGGAGCATAAATCACTCACAAAAAGGCATCAGAGATAATAAACTAACATGCAACAGATGAGTTCTGCATTTCAACATCAAATGTTCTGTTGTCTGCTCTTCTGTCAGGAGGCCAAGGTGAAGAAGATCATGTCCAAGAAGGAGAGGAAGGAGAAGAAGATGTTCTCCTCCAAAGATGACGAGCACTTCCTGTTGACCGGGGTGAAGCTGGCTGACCGCAGAGGGTGAGGTTACACAAACAATTATCTTATCATTGACATATGTATGTTTTTTACATGAAGATTACTATGATATTAATTAAACTTTCTATAAGTACATAGTGGTATCATGGCTTGTTGTTATCTTGACCACACTGTAAAAATAAATTTTGTTTTAACTTAAGAGAAGTTAGTGTCTGGGCTGCCTTGAAATTTTAAGTTGACTGAATGTGAAAAGACAAGTTGATGTAATTTTTAAAATTTCTAGTTAAATAAACTTGATATTAATACCATGATTACAGTTTAATTAACAACTCTTCAATAACACAGATGAACATTACAAATAAATTTGATTTATCTCAAAGTTTATTAACTCTCAAGCAATGCATGCTGGGAAGTCTGCTAATATGCTGATCGTCTTTCTTTAGAAAATTAATGTAATGAGTTGATTGAACTCTGTACAGTACATTCATTCAACTCATCATTTCGAGTCAAAAGGTTGCAAATTAATTAGTTAATGTTTAATTAACTCGAATCAATAAAACTTGTATATTTATGTTAAGATAATGAGAAAAGATTAGTTGATTCCACTAAATTCCTTTTTCTTTCTTTTGCAAAAGGATTCTGGTTGAGCAGGAGAGAGAGATATTTGGCTTATATAAAAAAAAAAACATACTGGTGTCACTAGCGGCCTGTTGAATGTACGTCAGACCTGCCCAGATCATTTCTGGTTCACAGCATAAGAGGGACATACTCTGCAGCCATCAGTGGTCAAGTGTTTGTAGCAAAAATATTTACAAAGTTGATTAGAAATAATGGAGTCATGTCAAACCACTTGTAGTTGTTTGAACAGAGCTTCATTTGCCAGAAAACTTGGAGAGCCCTTGAGGAAGGGGAACATGTATGAAGAGGAAAACCTAAATTAATCACCCCTTTGTGAAATGAGTTTACAGTGGCTCGCTGTATGGGGAATGTTCCACACTGCAGTGACTGTGAAAGTGTCTCATACACACCTAACCAGTCCTATTTATAGTTAAATATTGTTTATTGTTTTTATTGTGTGGAACACTTTGTGTTGCATTCTGTATGTGTGAAAAGTGCTTTATAAATAAAGTCTGATTGATTGACTGCCAGATCTGTACTTTTCTGCATAATAGTAAAGGCTGAATTATAATAAACCTTAATCCTCTGAAGTTGTTGGCTGTTTTCACATAAAGTAATGAGTAATGAGCCCTTTTAAATTTCAGCAATTGTAACAGTGTTACTGAATTTGTAAGGCAACCAGATACACTAAAAGTTACTGCAAAAAGTAGTGGATTACAACACTGATGGTGACTGTGAGCTTTCCACTGAGCTGCCCCACTGAACTTTGGTTTGAAAAAAAATCTTTAAAAAAAATCCCAGATGCTTAGGTCTGGCAGAGGATCAATTTAGGCCTGGTGGGGAAACCCTGCGCTAACAACAAGTTAAGCTGTGCCTATCAGGTAACTCAGAAAACCAGAACATATTCTCTCCATAAAACATTCCACTTTCACCCAAATCAATGACTAAAGTTAAGACAAGTTGTGTGCTTGTGTACACTCTGCTCCAGCTGCCTCTGTCATCTGTCCAATTATTGTCTCATCTGTGGACTGATAAAAAAAACTAAAAAACTAATCAAACTCAGTGCCCCATATCACTATTTTGCACGCTGAGACCGTGCTCAGAGGCACTCAGGGGGTTATAGTAGACTGATACAGACTGACCTCTGAACTAACTAGCCAACTAGACACTAAAGTAGCTGCTAACAACAAGTAAAACTTGTCTGCCAGTCAGAAAACTCCTGAGTTGAGGCAGAGCAGCCGGAGGACAACATGGTCAGGATCAGAAAATGTTTTCTCCATGAAATAAAGCTCAGTTTCACTAAAATCCATGAATAAAGTTGTGTTTTTGTACAGTAATCAGTGAGGCCTGGCTGGCAGCATGGGTCTTGTGCCTCAGCAGGTTTCCGAGAAGCTGGCCAATCAGAGGAAAGTGTGCTTTCATGGAAGGTGGAGCCAAAGCAGCTTGTTTCAGACAAAGGTTGAATAGAGGGCCTGCATAAAGGGCTAGTGTAAGACAAGGATGTTTTTGAACTGTGAATCATGCAAAGCTACTCTAGTGGAGTCCCTGAATGAAAATATAGAGATGTAAATGAGCATAATAGGTCTCCTTTAAGATGTGAACTGTTGACTGGCTGCTGTATATGCTATAATCTTTTGTCCTGTCTCCAAAGGTCTCACAAGAAAATCAAGGACGATGAGAAGGAGAAGGAAAAGAAGGACAAGCCAGAGAAGGGCCTCTGCTTCTGGGAGAGCGTTACCATGACGATGAGACAGATCTCACCCACCAAAAAACTGGAGAAGATGGAAGGCTGGGAGCCGCCTCGCCTGGAGAACTTAACTGAGACCGGGACCGACGAGGCCCCAGAGGACAAGAGCCAGAATGGGGACTTGCCAGTGTCCTTCCCCGACTCTCTAGGCCTCCCGTTGGAATTGGCCTCCTGGGGGGGCCGGGGTCTTGAGGAGGACTCCTCCCGCTATGCTAACCTGTCGGACTCCAAGGATTCAACGGCCGCCGTGAGGTGGACAGCCCGTGCCAAAGTCAAGCTGGCCGGCATCAGCAGGATGAGCAGAGGGATTGTGTCAGAGAGCGCGTGGGAGGGGTTTAAATAGTAGCAGCTTGACCTTTGATACACCCACCTGACCCCTCCGACCCTCAACCCATCAAATGATGAGGACCTGAACCAAATATCTGCTCCTCTCTGCAGCCCAGTTCTGGACAAAACCGGTGTTCATGTCAGTTGTTATTGAGTAAGATGCTGTAGTCAAACCATGAACATAACACATGAAGTTTGTCCTTATTATTTTAGCCTTTTAGATTGGGTTGCACCAACCAGGATTCACTTAAAATTTTAGGTTTAAAATGAGTAAATCCAGGTTTAAAATCAAGCAGAGCTCTATTGCACAATTAAAATTGAATGAATGAGCACTGTCAGGACCTAGTAAATAAAAAAGAGGAAGTTGTTTTAAAAAATGTTATACTGTTAGCTAGCTAATTATAAAGTTACTAAAACATTGCATTGTTTTCTAGCTATCTAAAAAGGTTTAAACAAATGTTATATTGTTTACTAACTAACTAAAAAGTTAACAAAATGTTCGATTGTTTGCTAGCTAACTAAAAGGTAGTTAACCTGTTCATGATAGCTTGACAGAGAATCTCTGATTTCTCCTTTGAGGAAAACCTGTTGAAATCAAGAAGTGACACGTCATAAAACTCAACTGGTTTGAGTCTGTCCCTTAACTCTCTTCAAAGAACTTGATTATTTTGTTCAATCCCTCTCAAAAAGGCAGTCATTTAAAAGATTAAACCTTCTCAAATGTAAGTTTAAACGTTATACTGGATCACATTATACATCAGAGTTTCAAGGTTTTGTGCAGCAGAATTAAATTTGATATTTGTTTAGAGTAAAAACTAAACTGAGGTCTAAATGTAATCTTTCTTAGTTTGGTGCAACTGAATTTAAAATCAAACATTTAATTGGGATTTAAAATTAATCCTTGGTGGTGCAACCCAGCCTAAATTCTTGAAGATAATATGTCAGTTTTATCAACTGGCTTTTTTTAAGCTGGACTGACACTTTTGAATCAACATATTGACATAAACAACAAATAAAAGCCTTAAACTACTGTACCATTGTAACTGTGATATCCACTGGCCTGGCATTTAGATATTTTATGTTGCCAAGAAAAGGAGTGATTTTCATGTAATTATTGTGGCTGTCGATGATCGAGAATCAATGAAGAATATGCAAACGTGCTACTGAAGACTTTATGTTGGTTTCCACTTCCTGTCTGTCTCTGCAGTTACATCATCTGAGTGAAGAATGCGAGTCTGCAGCCTTAACTTATGCATCAGTAATGGGCGTAAAGTGCGTGTAATCATGTGTGTTTGTGTGTCAAAGAGAGATAAAGAGACAGTGAGTTTGTGGATGGACTCACAGCTGGCACCGTAAAGAACATGTGAAGTTCTGTTGTTGTGTTGGGAGAAAAACAGATCAGTATCACGTCATAATGTGAAGCGTTTAATGTTATTATAAGATGTTTTACTTGTAATAACAAGATATTTTCATGTTATCGTGGCATGTACACTTAGGCCCGACTTAAGGCATAAAGAAGCTAGGGCCCCAGTGACCACCAGAGGGCCCCCAAAAGGAAAATATTTGTAATATTTTTGTGATATATTATTACCAGTGCTAATCAAATATGTTAACAATCTGGTGAGCTACTGATGCTGGTTTAATAAATTTGACTTGGTGTCACGTCAATGCACACAGTGAGGACTAGAACTTGAGAAAATGTAGAATTTCAAGGCGACTGCCTACACAAGAATTCTGAGTTGTTTTTGATTTTTCAATCAAACTCAAACTCTTGTCTCAGAAGTTTTGAAATAAACAAACAACATAGTTTTGCTGACCTATAATCATTGGTTCAGATACTTAATTTTTCTTTTTTTTAGATCAGCTTGAATCTTTGAGTTACAGAAACTCCAAATAGTTTAATATTAAATTATTACCCATTATTGACTTTGACCTTCAGGATGATTGAGGACCCCTCCGTTTTGCGTCGGGATCCTGCATCACCCTGTCAGGGTTTATTTTGTTATAATGTACATCATCCCTTACATAAAACTAAAGAGTCGGGCTCAGAGCTCAAAAGTCTATTCAAGTAAGTTGCCTAGAAATTGATTTTTTTTTTTTTTTTCATTTTTACAGTGTGGTCTTGTGAAGTTGCTACCTTTTTAAGATTAAAAACCATAAAAGGGTAAAAACATTACAGATTATCATGATGTAAACACTACAGCTACAACTCATAAAGTTGTTAATGGGTGTGTTAGATTTACAGTAAGTGATGAAGGGTTCTGCTTGAGGTGCAGTAAAGGCTTTGGCCAGCCCTGTACAAACATAGTGTGAATATTTCTCGCTATAATATAAAAATATATTGTCATAACATGAAAACATCTTGTTTTAATATGAATATATATTGCTGTGACATGAAAATATAGTTAGAATGTGGAAATATCTTGTTATAACATGAAATATTACTATGACATTTAATAATATTGTTATAACAATGACCTTTTCTAGTTATAACGTTATACTGCACTGATCTGTTTTTCTTTTTCTAGCGTGGCATCAATATGCCACTGGATCAGCGTGATAAATGTGAGTCTGACTGGAAAAAAAAAAACGAAGCCCAGAGTATCATAGATGATAAATGTTTAAATCTGATGCTGAATAATATTTATAAAACTTGTAATGATGAAAAGATAAAAGCCAAACTGTGTGAAGTGCCTTGTATCATGATGTAGAATGGCATCATGTGTTTGCTGTAAATTTGAACCCAATCATCCAAACATGCTGTCTCCTTCCAGCATGCACCTGTGCTGCACCAGCTACTCAGACTCTCACTGGTTTCCAGTTACAAACCAGCAGCACAAGTGTTTGTGTGCGACATTATAAAACGCTTGTCAGTTCTTTAATGCATGTGTGTATATTGTACAGGACTGAGAGGATGTAATTTCATTTCTTTGATGATTTTTCTTTTAGAATGAGTGAATGAGTCGTCGTCATCGTGCCACTGGTCTTTGCTTCTCTCCTTCTGTTTGTTTTAATCTGTTTATTGAATCTGTTTGATACTGAAGTCTGCTTCACTGCAGCCTGAAGTGTACACAGATACACGTCCACCTCCAGGGATGCCTGTATCCTGTATTTATTCACTGAAAGGCTGGGTCACATTTTTCTCAAGCAGAATAAAGATTTAGTTTGACTGCCTGGCTCTACTTCTTTCAACAGTTTGCGGCTCGGAGTAAATCTACGCCTTGATTTACTGGACTTTGCTTTCACCACCCAGATGGTTTTCACTGATACAGTGGCAAAAACAGAAACGGTCTGCCCGGGTTCTTTCTCAGCAGGCATTTAAAACCAGCCACTGCACAGCTACCACAGAAATTATTGTTCCACATCTTTAATTTGCACAAGAATGTGACTATTTATTGTTGCTGTAATTTTCCAAAGTAGGTTTTGAAAATGTTGATAACACTTTCCATGAAGTCTTTGTCTATAATGCATTCTACTGTGCCTCATACACATTCACTTTCAAAAGCATTTCATAATGTTTTATGTCATAGACTTTAGGAGAGCAATTAAATAATGTTTATATCAGTGACATCATTTGTAAATTGATATTTTGTGTCACATTATTAATTATTTTTAGTAAGAAGGTGCGTAATAAGTGAGATAATGTACAGTGAACAGACCATTATTACAAAATAAACCCCAGCAGAGTGATTCAAGATCCATTATTAAAGGAGAATAACGACCTGCTCACTGTATTATTATCATTGTCTCTTACTTATAAGGTTAAATATTCTAATACTTAATAATTGCTGGTCACTGACATTCAAACAGCTTTAATACAACACAATGATTTTATAATCATACAATAATTAACATTAATATGACCAGAAATTATTAAATTTAATTATACTTGAGGTATATATACAAAATACTTTATAATGTGTTGATTACTGTTAAAAAAACATTCTGAATATTTATAAATGCTTATAACTATGATCATACATTGCTATAAGCGCAGTATGTGGGCCAATGTTTGAATGCAAACAGCAATGGTATTGTTTCTATACACTCAACAGCCACTTTATTAGGAACACCTGTTCAACTGCTTGTGAATGCAAGAATGTAATCAGCCAATCACAGGGCAGCAACTCAGTGCATTAAGGCATGTAGGCACTTAGTACCAACTGAGCATTGTTTAAAGCCACAGCCTACCTGAGTATTGTTGCTGATCGTATTTTTTCTTTTAAACATAGACTAGCCGAGTACATAGCATATTTAAATACAGGAAACAGGAAAAGGAGAAAGACGACTGAGGTGCCAAGCTACCTGAATTGGAGCACAGAGCAAAACAGGGGTGGGACTTTTCCACATTTTTGTGTTGCTGTTTTAGTTGGAATGATATTCAAACCCAAGTGATGAAATAGAACAACGGGCCAAATAATTCCCTGCGGTGCAGTATAAAATGAAGAACAGAAACAGGTTTTTAGAAATATTTAATTATTATATAGCTAGTTCCTGTCCCATAAAAGTCGTGGTAGTACCATCAAGAGTATGGGAGCAGCGGAGGAATATTACAAAAGTTGAAGGAAGGATACAAAACTTCTTTTCCCCATAAATAATGTTTTACATTTCCTCTGTCACCTGACAGTTCTGACAAAAGTAGATTGTAAAAACCTGCACGGCTAATGGACTTTTACATTATTTTCTCTTAGTGTCGACGCCTCCAATGTACAGTACACGAAGCACAGCAAGAATTCACAAAGGACGACATACAGTTTGTAAACAGAGACTCAAACACGACATGCGTTCAGTTATTGCAGGAAAAATACCACCAAAATGGAACAGAGCAAAAAGCAGAAAAGTTTAACTCCATTAAATAAACAAGTAACACTCGAGTCGTCTTTTCTGCCACACTGTAAATGTTTACCTTTTTTCATTAATTAAAAAAAACATGACCTATCATCACTTACCTACCATAAACATGCTACAACTCCTTTTACATATAAATCCTCTCATATATTCATACCACATTTACATATTATTTTTTTCTCTGTAGCCTTTTCTTGTGCACAAGGACAAAAACATCAAAGGTCCTTTTATATTTCACCCATCGCCAACATTCTCAGAATCAAAGATAGATGTTTAATCTTCGCTATGGAAACATTTGTGCGTAAGGAAAATGAAGACACAAAAAAGTCGTCTCGTTCAGTTGAAGCCCTTTGTATTTGGGTAAACGACATCTCTCGGGTCGGGAGCGAGGGTAAACGGACGCCTCGCCTCAAGAGCAACGTGGAGGGTTTTCAGAACTTGAAGAGGTCGATAAAGTGCTGCGGAGAGATGGGCATGAGGCAGCTGTCGGGGTCGTTGGCTGAGCACGGGTGGCCGCAGTCCTGGAACGAAACAGCAACCACAACGTTACAAAGAGCAGAGGAAACCAGGAGACCAGAGGAGGAGCTGCTGTAAACACACAGTTCACACACAGAAAGCTGACGCAGGACACTGGAGCTGGTTGCATCAGCTGTTAGTAAGTTCAAACTGTTTACTAAGTGGATTGATTCTGGTTTAAATGGTTCTGATTATGCTGTCAACAAAACAAAATGTGGCTCCTTTTAAGAATCTAAAACATCCGAGGGCATTAAATCTTTTGCACAGTTGTAGGTCGACAGCGTAGCGTGTAGACGAAGATCATGAGTCGACAATAAAAAGCAAAAAACTGTCAACAAACTGTCTTCTTCACTCGCAATCAAAGATTTTATAATAATGTTGTTATAAAATCTTTAAGAATCTAAAATATAAACATATTTTGGCTTTTTTCTCCACATTTTTGGTCACTAAATAATTCCATTTAATTTCATATTTTATAGTTTTTATGTCTCCAGTATGAATCTACAATGTAGAAAAAAAGGAAAAAAAACACTGAATAAAAAGATGTGTCCAAACTTTTGACTGGTACTGCATGTGACTGTTGATAAGTCTTGTCCTTTTTGCGAACACACTGAAGAAACATCTACCCAGTGTGATATAGCTTTGTAACTTTGGGTTGATTTAAATTCAAGACATCATTTGTTATAGCAATATGAGAAACAAATCTTGAAACTATGTTGTTATATTTTTATTTTATTTTGGTGCTCTCACATGTTACTTCGGATCAAAAATAACATGTTGAAAACTAACCGATTGAGGCAGCTGCAGACCAACAACTCTTATATTCTGCAAGGTAAAATGATAATTTTTATGATAATTTAAATTTTGTCAAAAGAGTCTGGTGGTTTTGAAGAGAGCGATTCGGGCCTCACCGTTTCAGTTACTCGTCAGAAAAGGGTGATTTGAAAAGGTCAACCTCTGTGTAGATAACATGCATCCTTTCCATAATGTTGTCAGACACTTAGAAAGAAAATCTGAGCCTGTCAGTGTAAAAAACAAGAACTTTTGGTGGACATAATTTGACAGGCGCAATATCCCACATGGATTACATTGAAGCCACTGCAGTCTGTTTTGTGGCTCCAAACTGAGGCGATCCACTGTAAACTTTTTGTCACAATCAGTGATTTAGTATCCTAAATATGTAAAAAATAGGGCACAGATTTAAAAATACCACGAAGTTTAAAGTTTAGTAGAGTAGTAAAGTTTAGTTTGAAGGACTTTGTTCATTAATTTAATGTTGGATTTACAAATAGCTGGTGCAACCTGACCCTGGACATTAGTTGACACAGAAAAACATTTGTGTTGGTTAAACTAAATGACAACAGACAGTTTTCTTCCAGACACATGAACTCAATATTCAGAGAAATATATAAAACAACAAACACACCAAGTTTTTTTTTTTTTTTTTTTTTAGGAATGTGGTTATAGGGCACTAAAAGTCAGTGGAAAGAGTGTCAATGTTTACTAAACACACCCCGAGCAAAATGCGATGATATCAAGTGAAACAGAACAGCACAAGATAGAGCTTGACACATGGAAACAAAGATAAGTTATAAATCAGATCATCTGGGAAACATGAGACAGACTGGCAACTGAAGAAACACAAAGGCACGGCGGGACAGAAAGTACCTTGAATAATAAAGCCAGGTGGCGATCCTTAGGGAATCAGGGAGAGGGGGGACCAGGAGAGGAGGCAGGAAGGAAGGGAGACAAGCAAGGAGAGGGACGCAGGTTAAAAAGTGAAGTATAATAAAAAAGCATAGGGAGGACCCAGTCAAGGAGGATTACGAGCTCGCGGGTAGTAAATAATCACAAGGAGGGAGGAAAGAAACTATAGGAACAGCAGAATTTTTCATCCCAGTCTTCCCCTGAAGTTATTAACTCAAAGTCTGAAAAATGAGATCATTGTTTTTTTTTCACATGGTTTTAGATAAGATCTCAAACAAGTCATCTGTTTGACCTCTGAGCACCACGTATACATGAACAGAATCCACTGTTACCATCAACAGGGATTACCATCAGTCATAATGTATGTCTATATGTGTGACTCAGTTGTTCCTGTTGTATAATCAGAACATTGGGTTTTTTTTTTCACACAGGCCTGAAGTTTTAACAGTTATTTCATCTGTAACAGACCTTTTTCCACAGTGGCCATATTGATATTAAATAGCAGGGAAACACAGGTGATATTATGGTCCAGTTTTTGTAGCGGAGGCTTTCAAGTGAGCCGACATGCACAACAGCAGCACCCTGACTCTGGCGGACCTTTAATTAGTATTATTGACAGTATATTGGATGTGGGGGTTATCATCTTGTTTTTTTGTGGAACCTGAACATGTGCAGTGAGAGGTGGTGGGTGATGTACTGCAAATTTGGGTGGTGCGATGACCCTGTCACCTGGTCGCGACTTCTTTCATATTACACCTTAAGCCAAAGCCACACTGTGATTTTAGTTTCCAGTCGCCAACAGATGTTGGATATCATTGACAACCCCCGTAGAGCACGCCCGTGAGCAAGGATGGCGATGTGTGACCTGTTCAAAGACGCGACGCAGAGCTCAGCAAGGGTTCAGCAGCGCCTCGCTGGCGCCCAGATAGATATCGAGTAGGTTTAATATCTGGCTGTGTCAGGGACAACTCGAGGAGCCATGGGCCAGCTACAGCCAATGAGAGCAGACACAGCACACAGGCTGAGAACTGCAGACTTAGGCTGGGTGACGAGAGGAGCAGCTGTATTAAGGGACAGGGATTCGGTCATTATCTACTCTCCCTCATGCAGACTGAAGGTCGGGTTTCGTTTTTTAGTTCACGTAAAACTGCTGGAGATTCTCAGGAACACGTTGCAGAATCTCCCAAATGATTTAAGTAGACGGTGACCAGCTTTGAAACGTAAAAAGACCACTGAAAAAAAAAAACATGAAATGCTTCCATACGGCTTGTCTATTGTAATCCAAGTGTCCTAAAGCCCCGACATGTTCAGTTGACTTGAAAGACGTCATTTCCACCATGTCTTTAGTCTAAATCTTTAGGACTTTAGGAGATTTGGATTACACCAGATGAGCAGTATGGAGACATTTAAAAAAAGGTTTTCAGTTGTTGTTTTTTTTGCATTTGCGAACTGGTCAACATTCAGCCGTTTGGGAGACTTTGCAGTGCTGTTTTCCTGTGAAACTCCAGCAGTGTTTTGTGAACTTAAAGACTAAACCTGACCTTCAGTCTGCATGAGGGTGAGTAGATGATGACTGAATTTTTATTTTGGGATGAACTACTCTGGAACCATAATTTACAAATCGAATATCGTGCCGTATTGACGACTTTTACTGAGGTCAGACATCAAGTGAGAAGTGGGTTCATTTTCTCATTACACTCCACACAGTCAGTTTTCTTTCTGCAGCCAATGGAGTCGCTCCCTGCTGGCCACTAGAAAGAATGCAGGTTTAAGGCATGAAGCTGTCCACTTCTTCTCTTACTGTGTATGATTAATATCATTGATAACACCACTGATTATCCTACTGTCTCTTTAGCCCGATAATGGATGTTTTGTCTCTTTGGCCAAAGAAAGACAACACGTTCTGGTACAAAGTTGACACTGATTTGATAGACTTTGTGTCTGATACACATGTGGTTTAAGAGATATCAGGCCTGTGAGAAACATCTCTTTGAACAGAGCAGATTCAATTTAATATATACACATTCTCTTTGCTTCTGCTTCTACTAAGCTACAGTGCACAACGCTGTTGTCACCTTCTTTTAAAGGGACAGTCCACCCCAAAATCAAATTTTCCCTCTTACCTGCAGTGCTATTATTCCATGTAGAAATCTATTTATTCTCCTCCAATGTAATGTTCAACCTATAACCTACTTCTGATGAACAGCACTGGTTATTCATATGGGGTTTCCTACGTGACATCAGTGTGTTTGCAGGTGTGTGTGTTTACCTGCCAGAAGAGGATGCTACAGTGTTTGCAGAAGTGCAAGGTGTCGCCGTACTGTTCCTTCATGGGATAATGTTTCTGCAGGGTGAAGTACATCAGCTTCCAGTCCACGTTATCGCTGTTGGTCAGGACCAGATTCCTACAGAACTGCACACAGATGGAAAGCAAACACAGAATTAAAACGCCCTAAAACACAGGGGAGGAGAATGTAATTATAAGTGGGACAAAGTGTAATTAGACACAGTTAAGGATAATTTGTCATTAACACCGAGCCTGAGTGGGTGTTAATACGATATGTGTGAGACTGTGTGTGTGTGTGTGTGAGAGAGATAGAGAGACAGATCACTGTGAGGAAACTGTGGCAATTCTGCCCTCTAGTGGTCAACACGAAAACTACTTCATTTCTGGACGCTCAACCGCAAACCAATACTGGAAGTTTTAAGTATAAACCACAACTCCCATAAAGTTCTTAAAACATAAATAAAAACAGGATGTGATGATCTGCAAATGAATGCAGTTCAAAGACAAGATATTTAATGTTCAAACTGATTAACTTTATTATTTTTTTGTAAATATACACTCATTCTGCAACATGTCACACAACAGTTGGGACAGGAGCATGTTTACCACTGTGATGCATCACCTTTTCTTTTAACAACACACAGTAAGGTTTTCGTATCTGAGGACACTAACTAACTAACTAACTGCAATTCTTTCCCATTTTTGCTCGATATATAGCTTCAGGTGTTCAACAGTAATTTTCAGTGGGGTCTGGACTGCAGACAGGCCTGTCTGAACTCTTTTACTTAGCCACGTTGTTGTAACTGCTGTTTTTTACATCTCAGTTTTTTCCCTGAATATTGACTACTCCCTGTTTTTTCTATTTATGCTCTTTTTAACTGGCCATAGTTGTCTTAATCTTTATTTATATTTTTAGTATTATGTTTGTTGTTATGCACCAACAAGCTGCAGCAAATTCCTTGTAAGTGAAACCCTACTTGGTAATAAAACTGTTTCTGATTCTGCTGTGTCTTGGCATTGTCCTGCTGAAATAAGCAGGGACGTCTGTGAAAAAGACGTTGTCTAGATGGCAAAGTTGGATGGCTGCTGGATGCAAAGTGTTCCTGAGCCCATGTAGTATGTGGGTTTTAATTTGCAGTGCTCTCTGAGGGGTTAAAGGTCACTGACATTCAATGCTGGTTTTCAGCCTCGCCCCTTGAGTGCAGATAGATTGTAGATGATGAAATCCCTAAATTCCTTCAATTGTATGTTGAGAAACGTTCTGCACTATTTGGACTATTTGTCCACGCAGTTTTTCTCAAAGTGGTGAAACTCACTCCATCTGTGCTTGTCTGTTCTGTCTTTTCAGTCCCAACTTGAGTATGAGTCTATATTTATTAAAAAATAATAATAATAAAGTTAAAAAGAATTGTGGTTTGTATGTCCCTTTCAAAACTGATAATCAAATACATTTAGCTGAAAACATTTTCCATGTGACTAAATTAAATGTCTTTCTCTCACATTTTTGTCTGAGAAGTGAAAGTGGCAGAGTTTCTTCCACAGCGTCCTGTTCTCACTGAGGTAGTGCAGAGTGGGCGTGGTCTGTCCCAGGTTAATGATGTCATAGGCATCAGATAACTTGCAGAGGATCTTGTTCTGCATGTGTAGCGGCAAGTCGTTGAATGACACGCCGTTGTACACTTGCTGAGGAGACAATCAAGAGCAACACATTTAAGTCAGAGCTGGACTGTACAGAGTCACTCAAGGAAGAAAAACTTGCGATCAAGTAAGCGGTTTCCCACTGAGAACGAAATCAAATGACCAGTTCCAACAGATAAGTTGCCAAGACTTCCTCTTCCATATTTCATGTTCCTCACTCATTAAATAATTCAAGTGGGAACAGTAGATACATACCTACGGCACATGTGGCCACAAAGGCTTTCACATTTTTAGCCCACTTCCCTTTTTAAAAGTCACATTTACATACAGGCATGCTGAAACAAGTTTTGAGATGGGCTACAGTGGAAAACGCACATGACATACCTTGGGGATCTGCAGGTTGTTGAGCTGCTGCTGCCATTTGAGAATGGTCTCCAGTCGGCACAACCAGATGTTTACATTGCCCACGAGGACACACCTGCCGACATGGATGGTCAGACTGTGCAGCGTCGAGCTCAGGTCGTGCAGCAGCTCTTTGACCAGGCGTGGATTGTACTGGTCCTCCAGAACTACAACGAACAAAAAAAAACAAAAAAGACGATACAATATTTTAGGTAAAAAGAAGACATTCGCAACCAAAGTATGCCAAAAATACCAGGATGCTCTACTGCATCTGGTCACATTTTGCAACATGCCAGCCAGCGTTTGATCCACAAGTTTTTGTGATGGGTGTATGAGCAAGAAGGTCGAAGTTAAAGGCCTAATGTTACGAGGAAGTAATATGTCCCAGTTGTATTCATACTGCATGCTGCAGTTTGTACTGTGCAAGGGCAGCTGCAGTATGTAAAAAAAAAAAAGAAAAAAAAAAGTATGTTATTTGGAATGCAGGGTCAGGGTTTTCCCTCAATGTTTTTGAGACAAATGTGGCAAAGGCTGGAAAATGTGTGGCATGCACGGCGTACACGGTGTGCTTAAGTGACAAAATCATGTTTTGAAAGACGAAACTGTTTATTGTGGCACAGGAATCAACAGAAAAACACCCAGTTGCAGATTGTGCAATCTCTCTGTGCACATTTCACACTGCTAGCTCTATTTTTTGATAAAAGAAAATAAATGGAAAGGAACAGGTACCAACAGATGGGTCAAAAATGCTGGATTTTAACTAAAAATATGAAAAAGATAAAATAGAAGAAGCACCAAAATCAATAAATCAAGTGCATCTTAACTGCCTAATATTAGTCCTCTTGGTATTTGGAGTCACTGGATCATAAACAATTGAAAAAAATAGGGAAAGTAAGCACAAAGTTATTGGTGTAAAAAAAGGTGGCATCCTAATACAAAGGTGGCTCAACAGTAAATTAGATGGGCAAGGAAAAGCCATTTTTATGAGAGTACCGAAAAGAAAAACAGACTGATGTTTACTTATAACCAAAGTTTCAAATGAACACTGCAGATTCTTTTACCATATAAGCTGAATCACAGACATGTGGCAGAGTGCGTCTGTACTTTGCTCCACCAAGCAACACAACCCCATAATGACGGAGCACACTGGTCCTACTGGTTTTGTGGTTAGGCATTGAGTGCAATAACACTGCCGTGACTAAACAGTAGCCTGAGAAACAACATCTCCTGCTTGCTCAGAGTCTTGCAAGTTGCTAAAGACATGTTCTTTATGTAAAAAGGCTACTTTTACCAACACAACAAGAGGTAAAATTAGTCTAGGGTGCGACAACGAGCTCTGACACCACAAAGACTGCAGGAAAAATGTCAACTTGTACAATATGACAAAGTTCAAAGAGACAGATCAATACACCAAGGAGCTCCTGGTTTTATTACCTAGTGACAGTTAGAGCAAGAGGCTCTTTCTCAAACTTCTGATACATACAGAGGGATGCCATCTTAAATGCCAATAATCCACCTGATAAACCCATGTGACATACCCCACCTGTTGCAATCAATCAATGACAAAACATTTAGAAACATATAGTAGAAAAATATAAATTTAGATGTGAAGATATCACATCTAATATTAGGTCTCCTTACCCTTTCTTACAATCTTCTCCAGTATGTTGAAGTAGTTTTTCTGGGCAGCTCCACTCAGAGAGGTCAGCTGAGACCTGGCTATTAGCTGGAAAAGCTATGGGACAGAGACAAGACAGTTGGAGGAAGATTCATTGGGACAAGTCGTACAACAGCTTCAGAACGATTCTTGATCAACATGTGTGACCATCACCGCTCACTTTTGCCACATAGTTGAATCTTCTCAAGTCCTGAATGGCACTGGAAAAGTCTAGACGGTTGAGGGCTTCACCGAGCGTGCAGTATCCATGACGCTGTGGGTCAACATGAAAACACACTCACATTTTTATCAAAAAAAAAAAATCAAATTAATTCAGCTGTAAATAAATCAGCTGAGAAAAATCTCGTAATAGCTGCAGCACTCACTTCTTTTGTGCTCCCTTTCTGCACGTAGATCCATTTATCCCTGAAAACAACTAGACAAGGAAAACAAAAACAATAAATTGGAGCACAAGTGTTTTGGTGTAAATGTACATACTGTTGAATGGTTGAACATCTGTGAAATGTAATGCAAGAGCTCTGCAGTAACTGCTTTGTAAAGAGAACATCATCTTACGTTTAACTTTTCAAGCCTATAGTTTGTAGATTACAATCTGTTTTACCATATGCTCACTATTTTTCCCTCTGCAACAGTTTCACCAAACCCCAGATAATGTTTTATTTATTTAGGAAGATTTAATTCCAACTCCAATGTCTCTCTCCAAGAATTAGAAGTTCACTGCTCTTGGGTGTAATTCCATTATTATGCTATAATATTATCAGCTGCATAAAATGACAACAATAACATTGATTGCAATTATTTCTCGGACAATATACTGTATCCTACAACAGAAGTAGTTATCATGATAAGCGTTATGTGTTGATAAATTTGTGGCAATCCTCTGTATGTGCTCTGGTATTCAAACAGCAGAAAACAGAGTTTTTAATAATAATCTTGAGACATGTTACCAACATTCAATCTTCAAACTGCTCCTGTCCTTTTAGATGGAGGTTAATGGGACGTGACTGCAAGGTTAAATTTTTTAAATGAACAAACATCGCAACTATATTTAGGACAATGGCCAATCACAATATGTGTTTGACATGGTGCAGCCCGAACATGTCGTTCTTTTATTTTACCTGTACCCTCTACTGTATAAATCAATTTATATATATTATATATTTACAGATAGTTCAGTTCGAAGCTGTTGCAAAATACACTCTATAAACACAAACCTGTGACCGCATTATATCGGTCTTACTGTGCCTAACAAATTGTTTCAAAATGTTGGATTTCGCAGTCAGTTTTGATTTAATGGGTGAGAGAAGGAAGATAAAAAAGAAAGATGACATGTGAAATTAAAGGCAGAGAAACTGACGATCTGGAAAAGTCAAACAGCTGTGAGCGCATTATTATTGCTTTAATTGAAAACAGCTACAGCAAAGACAACATCAGCGATAATCACAAAATGATGCTGCTTTTTGTTGTGCTGATCGACACGCAGCCTAAATTAAACGTGGGAATTTGCTGAGATGAGAAGACTCAGAGAAGAACGCAGACAGGGGACTAAATATGAGGGGAGCGAAGCGGACAAAACAAACAATCCAAAAAGTTTTTTAACTAGTTTGACATGTCAAACTACTTTCAAGCTGAGCTATGCCTCAGGTCCTGTTGACAAAGAGGCTTCAACAGGATTTGAATCCATATGTACCGCTCACATGTCCAGTCAGGGACCTGCATACCAGGCACACACAGGTCAGGGCTTATGCACACCTGTCTAATAAATCTCAATTCAAACAAAGCTGTCAATAAGTGGAGGTCCCTTCACTGCAATTATAACCTGTGCCTACCAGCATTTCTGCTGTCTTTTTGTACAAAGGACCTTTTAATTTTCATGCCACAAACCCTTTCACAAAGCCAAAATGGTGATCATGTGTTGCTGAGGCTCACATTGAGATTTGGTGTTATTGTTGTAGATGTCCTTTTTCCTCTTTGTGGTGGCGAGCTCACACACATCCCCGACGAACAGATTCTCTTTGTTGTCGCTGCAGAGCCTGTTTGGACAGAGGAAGCATGGGAGGAATTTGTTAATAGCATTGCATGCGAGTGTGACCACTAGTGCACCTGAAACACAATGCAATTATAAGCTGCTCTAAAGAGTCCGTTCTGCTGCTCTGCAGAAGACTGTGACTATTTACTGATGTCCTGCAAGTCGCTCTGTTGCACAGCATGATGGGTCTAAGGCAGTTTAATGGCTGCAGTATTATTAATGCACAGGAAGTCAGAAAGTAATAGTTATAAGAGCCACTTAAATGTGGGGTAAGTAATTGTGGAAAATGTCTGTATATTCAAGCCTTTTTAACAGACATAACATGAGTCAGACTGATCAAGATGTTAAATTATACAGATTCACAGTGTTTGTTACAGTATGGTGGAGGAAACACAGCAGATGGCAGACATTTATCAGAGCCTGAGAGACAGAATCATAGATGTGACTCAGTCTTTTCTCAGAAAACAGGCCAAACATTATGAGATCTTTATCCGATCCCTGTTATTTCTGGCTGCTATTCTGGGTTGGCATGATTGATGAGCCGCCTTGTTATTACTGATAATGTAGATCTTAACATTTTGGCAGCTGACCTCTACTTGACACGTGTTGACACAGGAGGATTGAATTGGTTCAACTCCAAAAGAAACCAAAATGTGAAACATGGAAGCACATGTTCGTTTACTGGACACATATTATATATGGATGTGTTTATGAGGGTCTGTGCACGTGAATAAACATGCTTCATGAGACTGAATCAGGTCTCTTTGCAGAGTAGTACTACTGTCCTTTTTTTGCATTTTCATCTAATGCAAACAAAATTAAAAATCACCTGTACTAAGATCTGTTCCTCTGCAACAAGGTATCCTCTAATGACCTTTAACTGACAGATCAAAGGGCTGAACCGGACTGGTAATTGACTCTCCATGCATTTATAATCCTCTGGCTGAAGTTGGGCACCCAACTGGCAACACTGGAAGCACAATATTTGGGTCAGCTGATTGTGAAATAATGTGTGTTTTCATTTCTTTTACGTGTCACAAGCTATTAATAGTTGTGGTGCTGAAGCTAAAGACTGTCCATGGAATAGAAATGCTGCATAGTTAATAATACAGCTTGCAAATTTCAAAATAAGAGTGTTTTTGTTCCTTATTCTGGACAAATTCAAAATAACCTGTAGACAGTTTTTTTCATATCCTCAAAAAAGTTTCACAGAGAGGACTTAGAGAGCTATAGAGCTGAATCAATTAGTCCCATGATTTTAAAAAACTGATTTGACACAGCAGCACAAAAAGTAGCAACGCAAAGGGAAATGTACTAAAAATGAAGTAAAAATAGGATTAATTGCTTAGTCGACAGGCAGAAAGTTAATGGTGCATTCACATGTGTTCAGGCAGATGGCAGACTGCAAACTACTTATCTTTTGTAGGTGACTTCAGCAAAATGTTAAAATCAGATGAGGCTGGCAGAGAATATCTGCAACGGCGACATTAGATGGCTGCCGTCCAAAGTTTAAATATTTTAACTTCTCCTTTCACGATGACCTTACGTTTTAGAGGGAATTGAATATTTATTTAAATTTTGCAATAGAGAAGTAAACTGACTTGTATACCTTGTGTGCTTCACCATCACCATAGCAACATATCGCCATGCGTGTTTGGTTTGGCTGTCCTGCCATTCGGTTGGACTGTTTGTTTTCCTGAACCGTCCAGAAGCTGTTGTCCATCTGCCGTTCGCCGTCTGCCCGAGTCCATGTGAATGCAGCATAACTGGCAACTGGTTGTGGTAGTGGGTTAATCTTTTTAATCGTTTTTCAAGCACAAAATAGCAAACATCTGCTGGTTCCTGCTCCTTAAATGTGACGATGTTCTGGTTTTCTTTGTATATTTGGAAGACAATATCTGAAGGTTGGGACCGAAACAAACATGTGAGTCTGTATTCTTGTACTCAAACACATTATGAAGACCATATTTCATGATTTTCTGAGATTTAATTTAAAAACAGACTTCTCACGAAATGAATCAGCAGATTCACTGATGATGAAAGCAAGTCTTAGAGCTACCCCTCCTCTGTCTGCACAGGTGCCCAAAAACCAACTATTAGCACAGCCTTATAATCAAAAAGTTAAGGATGACGGCTTTAAATGTCTCCTTTTGTCTAAAATCCAAAGATATTCACTTTTAATATGCATAAACGAATAAAAGCAGGAAATGACCATGTCTCAGAGGCTGAAAACAGCATTTTCTGCTATTTTTGCATGAAAAAAAATACTTTAATGATTAATTATTTATCAGAATAGTTTATAGCTGAATTCGTTTTTACCACAAGCCCAACTACGAGGCATCACTAGAGCAGCAACAAGGACACAAACTGCTTCCCACCTGCATACACTGAGTTGCATTCAACCAAGGAAATGGCACATGAAGAAACTGTCCTCTTTTTCTTTTTCAGTGCTGGTGGTGATTTTTACACCAACTGTGCACTTGGGTTCCCTTTTGAGGGGAAAGTAGAGGGACCATGGTACAATGAACTCTGTCTCTGGAGCTCATATGAAATCACACTCTTTTCATTTAAAACAAATTGATTACAAGGCCGTGCTTTAGATAATGACTGATAAGATGGTTGCAACAAATACCAGGTACTGCAACAGGTCCCAGAGTACATGCAACAGGGTATTTATTGTGATGGAAAATACAAGGGCTATGAACTGTTCATGAGATTTCAGAAGCTGGAGGAAATATCACAGTGATTTCAACACGCATGCTTGTTGGGATGAAGAAACTAATTTCTTTTGTCCTCCAGCATAAGTGAAGGCTTTGCTTGTCTGACTGTGAAGTCAACTGATTTCGGGTGAATGAGCTCTACAGTAATCCCTCGCCTCTATCCATTTATCCAATTGCACAGGCATACACACAAACACACATGCGAGCGCAGTGATCTGTCACACTGAATTACAAGACAGGAATGCAATAGCCTGGCTGCTCTACACAGGTTGCATGCGGAGCGCCGGCCTCCACAGAGCCAATAAAAGACATCACACAGCAGCAGGAGCGCTCAGAAGGATTTGTGGATATTTAAACTATATCCTGAAATACATGAGCTAAAGGGGCGAGGGTTACGTAGGAAGTCAACATGAATAAGGAAGAAAACTAAAAGAGAATTTGGCTGACATTTAGCTTTAGTCACACTTCTCTTATTCTCTGTAGATACATGCATTCAAGTAGCATTTACTATGGCTGGGATTAATTTTTAAACCCGATTAATGAATTAATTCTGTTACACCAAAACTTTAAACTTGAGTAGGTTTAACATTTAGAATAGCTGTTTTTTTTTTAGATGGACTGAGAAAAATAATTAAGACCCTTGAATAAAGTTAAGGCTTGAGGAGGAAAAATTAAAGCTTCTCTGACACAAGTTTTTGTAAACTTTTTGCCTTGCTAGCAAATATAGGGATTTATTGTCACTGTTATTAATCAATATGTTTTGTTAACCTTTTAGCTAGCTCGCAAACAATGCAATGTTAAGAAATACAGACAAAAGCTAACGGTTTCTCTTCCTCTTATACTAACTAGGTCTGGACAGCTATGAATTTTTATTTTTTTTATTTTTTTTTACTTTTTCAAATAGCTACATTTGGATTTACTAAACTGAGAATAGTTTTTAATTGTGCAAAAGAGCTCTGATTCATTTTAAATCCAGATTTACTACTCAGTTTTGCTAAACTCCAACTCCAACTGAGTGAATGTGTTTGTGTAGTGCAAGCAGGGCTGCCAGGTCTGTGTGACAAAACCAGCCCAATGGACACAAAAACTGGCGCCGGCAAGTGGAAAGCATAGGGACATTGTGTTTGTATTTTTTCTTGTGGGTGTGTGTCTAATACGGTCTGGTGTTAACATGCACTGACGCATTTGATGGGAATAACTGTTGACATGTACAAAAGTAGTGAATACATTGCAATCAGGTCCACTTTTGTTGATTTGGAATTTAGTCTTGTAAAAGGCGATCTTCATAGTTTTCTAGAAATGTTTAAGTTGTTCAAAGACTTATTTGAACAGGTTGTTATTTCTTATTTTCCTACAGCGTATGTGTTCAGTCCAGTTCAGCTTGGAAGATGCCATTTTTTGGAAGTGAAGAAACGTATGTCCTCATGTATTTAAGATGGAGGGCATGCAAAGAAAAAATACTGCCAGAAAGTAATCCTGTTCAGTCATTTACATACTATAATTTTCCTATGATTGTTTTTTCTGGAAGAATTGAAACTAAACTTCTGCAACCGATTGAATTTTCAGAGTCAGTTTGAGCCTTTTTATTCAAATTGAGGTGTTTATACAGAACATTTTTATTCTGTCTGGGGCTTTAAACTGATTATAATATAATGTTATACTATATTAGCCTCCATGTAAAGATAGCTACTGTCAGATAAATGATCTGTCAGAGAGAAAGACCTTGAACAGAGGCTATTTAGTGGACACACAACTTTCCAGCACCTATCTGGGTTGACATTAAAAGTTACATTATGGTCTAACCTACTTCTGTAACACTGTGTACTACGCTAAAGGCCATCATAATGCCCTTCTTTCTCTGCCAAGTGTACCTCCGTCGCATGAAGTCACTGGCCTTTCTGAGTGAGGCTGCGTTTGGACAGCGGCCAGTCTGAACAGATGAAGTCATCAGTTATTGTCTGATGTTGTGTCCTTTGCCTTCTCATGAAAAGACTGCTGACAAGCTAATGTGGCACTGTGAGGTCCCGTTGGTTTTGTTGACCGATAGAGAGGGCGACACTGTGACGTGAGGGAGATGTCACCAACTGGTGCTGAGATTCCACCCTTAACCCCGTCAGCACCAGCAGGACGCCAGCATCCACTGCTCTGTTCATTCATGGCCCTTTGCTAAATAACAATCTCCTCCTTCATCCTTTGAACGTATGACTCACTGTAACTTTGCCTGGGAAAATGTAAGCACAAACTTCTTCTTCGTCATCTGATTTCAAGAAGAATTTGACCAGGTGGCAGACATTAAGATTAACAAAGTAGAAAGACACAATCTCCTCCAGATGGTCTCGTTTGCTCACGTAGGTCATATAGAAGAATCAGTATTAGACTGAGACGCTTTCATATCCAGTTAAAAAAACACTTGTAGTAGGTCTAAAAAAGATCAGTGAAAAGGGTAAATTTACAGAAAAACTAACAAATTTACAAGGAAGAGAAACATCTTAAGTTTGTGAGAAAAAACTCAAAAATCCTCTGAGATTTAAGTCATAAATTTAAGGGGAAAAAACAGTGTTTTTTTCCCCTAAATTTGCCATTTTAAACTCAGAGAATAACCAAATTATTTTCCTCTAAATTTGTGAGTTTTATCTCATACATATCTCATACCACTTTAATCTCAGACAATAAACATAAACTTGCTCATTTTTCTCGTAAATTTGCGAGTTTTTCTTGTAAATGTACTATTAATCTTAGAGAATAACCATATTTTTTCACGTAAAAATTAACACTTTAATCTTGGCGAATGATTAAGTTTTTTCCCATAAATTTGTGAGTTTTTCTTGCAAATGTACCATTAATCTTAGAGAATAACCATATTTTTTCTTGTAAAATTGCCTCATTAATCTCAGAGAACAACCAAATTTTTTTCCCTTAAATTTACCACTTTAATGTCAAAGAGCATTCGAGGTTTTCTCTTGTAAATGCGCCATAGAATAATAAAGTTTTTTCTCATGAAGTTACCACTTTTATTTTATTTATTTATTTATTTATTTTAGAATATTCAAGTTTTTTCTGGTAAATCTACCACTTTAATTTTGGGATATTATCCTAATGATTCGAATACACAATTAAAACATGAGGAGAATGAGAACAGATTCAACTTTGTGCTTTGCAGTCAGTATATCAATAGCTACTGTTTTTACAAGCAAAATGAGCTGCCTTGTTTGGTTGTAAACACTGCACACATGTTGTTATGGGAGCCCGAGGAACAGCAAAGTTTGGCTCCAGTCCATCCTCCTTAAAGAGGGAGGAGCCTTTGATAAATGCTTCACATTATAGGTTTTGACACTTGACTCAGACAGTGAAGCCCAACAGATGGTTGGTGTGTTTTGACTTGAGAAAAACTGAAGTAAAAGTCACTTTGAGCAAATGTTTGTTGCTGTACTTTATTTTCATGAAGAATAAAAAGCAAAACATCCATATTTGAAGCTAACAAGAGAATAAATGCTAATTCATGTACAGCATAAACAAACTAAAAACCCAAAACGTCTCTTCTGCCTGTACTCTACCTGACTACTCATTGCCAGTTGGCATGCGTCAAAACAGTACATGTTTCCTGCAGATAACAAGAGGAGCTCTCCTGATGGGAGGCAACCCAGACTGCCCACAGGGGCACATGTAACAGAGACCAGAAAGACTGAAATAGCAGAACTTGTTTTTAGTTCAGCTTTCAACAAACAGTGGCCATTTAAGTCTTTCAACCCACTAAACGCCTTTGGGAGGGACGGTGTTATAACAGCACATGACAGGCATTGTTTGAACTTCAGGTTATTCTCGTGTGCTGCTATCAGAAGAACTGGTGAGTTAACATTCGTCACACAACTTCGAGCAAAAAGCCCTGTGACAGGATTCACAAGCTGCAGCAGCCAAAAGTAACTCCAGGAAGTCCATTATCGACTTACTGCTCAGACTCGACACTATGCAGGATTTCAGAGCTCCTGAAAAGAGGCTTTATGTTTCACAATTATTATTATCATATTTTTATCTGGAGGCTTACTCCATTGTGCCCTGACGTATAAAGCTGCAACAATTACACAAATCACCACTATTTTGCTAGATTCATCCGTTTCAGTATTTTTTTTAAGCAAAAAAGCAAAAGAAAAAAAACTCAGATCCCAGCTTCTTTAAAGTGAATATTTTCTGGCTTATTTACTCCTTTATGTCAATAAACTGAATATCTTTTGTCCTTTGCGGACAAAAAAAGACATTTGAGGACGTCATCTTGTGCTCTGAGAAACAGTGATCGGTGAATCTAAACTTGATCCTTCAAAACACCAAAGTCACACAGTAATACAAACACACTAACCGTTCAAGGCAGCAGAAGACCAACAACTTCAACAAGTGTTCTGGGAGGTAAAATTATTGTTTTTGCCAATGGAGTCTGGTGAAGGGGAGCAAGTGATATAAAGGTACAGTGGCTAAGCCTTAACTTAAAGCCACAGAGGAGCTGCATAGATAGGCTATTAACTTCTTCGACACTGATTTTTATGGATAATTTATTGCTCACCGTACTGGTCTTCATTGTGTTACATGCAAAAGTACAAAATCAATGTCCCGATCCATAAATCCAACATTCACAAATACAACGACAAAAGCTTCACCCGGTGTGGCGTGCCGGCGTAGTGGTCAAAAAACTATTTGTGACCCAAAGTACGAAGGTGACACCTAGCAGATAACTTAGTGTCCTACAAACATACATACACCTCTTACAAACGGCGGTTCTCCATCAGAAAAGGCTGTTTGATGGCAAAGTAAAGTGGTAAAAATATTCTAAATATAACATACACTTAAACTGATATTGATTTTTTAGGTGGCTAAAATTTGTTTTATTGCTGACCCTGTCCACAGCAGTTCCATGCTTAGCGTCCTCCACCGGTACTCGTGCTGCTTCTCCAAACTGAGGCCGCGCAGACCATCATCTACAGTAGGTAAAACACTGACTATGGATAACTACATCATGCAACCCCTCTTCAATAACCCGAACTATCCCTTTAAGTAAATGAAGAAGTCCGACACCAGGTATAATCCTGTTTCCTGAGGCTTTACCATGACTGAAACCTCACTTGTCATAAAGCCAAAACATGAACAATTACTCAACACAAGGGAATCTGCAGGTTGTCAGTTGTCAATAATAACAACAAGCCTCTGCAGGTTAAGTCAGTGTAACTATGGGACTTGTTTTAAATGTGTGTGTGTGTGTGTGTGTTGCTTCGACAGTTAGCAGAAGAAAGTCAAAAGAGTTCACACACAAAACCAGTTGACCTCAATACTTCAGATTCTGAAGTATAGAAGATTAATTTTAAGATTCTTCACGTCAACTCTGAAACATTCTCCTCTGCGAAATTGAGAACGTCCACGGCAATTATTTTGAATATTCGTCTTTTCTCTAACAGGATACACTGACAAGTTGGCCTCATGTAAAATTACCCTCTTGAGTGTCTAAACCCAACCCTGTACTCAACTCTGTCTGTTGCCATGACGTCCCTTTGGCAACCAAAAGCTGCAATTGTGGGATGCAAATCATCTCATCAAAGACTCTGCCATGGCCCTGATAAGAGTCGACTGAATGATTTTTTTTTCTTCCCGACGCTGAGCAGTTATGGCCTTATCCGTACAATCTGTTATTATTATGTTCTGACTGAGTGCCAGAGTTATAATAGTTTTGTATTTTTCATTAGTTTATTTTCCAATCAGTTCAGTTTCAGTGCTTTCCAGACTGAGTTTGCTCATTTCAATTTAGTTTGAATTGTTTAAAAATGTTTTAGTTTTGTTTAGTTTTTATTAGTTCAAGTGTGAGTTGTATTTCTCTTTTTAATTATATGGGGCATATTAATCAGATGCAAGAGTTAAAAAGTTCATAATAGATTTACAGTACAAACACAACACAGGATCTGAGGGCAGCTGGAAGTGTCAAAACGTTTAAACACAAACTTAAAACCTATGTCTTCAGCCTGGCTTTTGATTAAGAATGGTTTAAAGATATTAAATGCATTTATTTACGCTGTATTGCAATAAATGTACTTGATTGTACTTAATTTTATTCAACATTAGGTATTATTTTATTATTATCGGTTTTATTAGTATGTTGAACCAAAAGGTGTGAAGGAATCTGGATGTTTGTGAACTGTAACGTTGTGTTAGTGAAGACTGTCAGTATTGTGGTAAAACTTTTTGTGGCCACAGGTGACCGGGCCATGGTTAACGCTGAACCCTGTGGGGCATTTTGTAGAAGCTGTAAGGCATCAGTTGCAGTAAGCTATTACGTTCACTTATAAAAACTGATTACTCGTTAGGCATATAAACTTTGACACAGACAGTGCTGATCTAACAGTACGTTTTTGTGCAGATCTGGGTAGGAAATTAACCCTTTAAGACGTGAACTTGTACCAGCCACTGACAGATAAGTGTTGAAATTCAACAGCCACTCAATATTAAATCATTATTTTGTGTCTGAAATCTACCAGCGACTCTGATATTTTACCAGCACCCACATTGGTGCAGCTGTAGATAACAAAGGGTAACGATTTATAATCTTACTCTTTCAAGTCAATCTCTCTGTTGTTATCTTCCAACTCGTGTCCATAGAAGACATTCCTCTTCCAGCCGTGTTCTGTCTTGGTCCAGATCCATCCTGGCGATCTCCAGTCCTTTCCCAAGAAAGGCATTTTAGCTGTGGCGGATGACTGTGTGCAGAGACGGTCACTGCCACTCCAAACACCTGGAGGGTTAACAAAGTGCAGGATTTATCTTTGTGCTCTGGGGCTATGGAAGGTAGAACCAAGTTTAGCTGCCACATTAGGACACATCACATCATGATAATGACAATATTATGGTGGAGGAGTTAGTTCCACAAAGGGAAGCAACTTCAGTAGTGTGGACGTGGTTTGGTTACAAGAGATCTGATGTACAATAAACCACAGTAATATGTCAAAAGAATGCCCTAAAATACTGTGATATTACTTAAGTGCCATATCGCCCACCCTTAGTTGAAATATCATTGAGAATAAGGTCAAAATAGCATTTAAATTTTATTATCAACATTTTGACAGTTTAATAGTTCTCTATAGGAAGCAAAGAGAGGCCTATATAAGACATTATGTAGTATAACTAAACTTCAAGTTGCTCAGACTAAGTACCCATCTTTAAAATTTCAAGTTAAGTCAAAAATCTAGTTGAATTTGGATTGGTGAAATTTGGTAGAGCTCTAACGATTAATCAATTAGATGACAACTATAAAATTAAACTGCAATTATTTCCATGACTGATTCATCGTTATAAGTGGCTTTTTTTTTTTAAAGAGTCAAAATGTTCTGATTCCAGTATCTTATTTTCTGGATATTTCAGTTCTCTATGACATTAAACTGGACATGCTTGAGTTGTGGACAAAACAAGACAGTTGAGGACATCATCTTGGGCTCTGGAAAACAATAATTTTCACAATTTTTTGACATTTTATGGCACAAGCAACTAGGGCTGCACAATCTGGTTTAAGAAAAAAAGTCATGTTGCGATTGTTTTGACTGAACCGGTGATAAGTGGAAAGTAGTGGAAACGATCAGTTTGCATTACACTTTTCATGTTCACAGAAAAATAAAGTAAAATCGTGATGATGTCATATTTATTGAGGTCTGTACCAAACAGACATGTTTTCTTTCATCTGGAGAAAAAGATGTTTAGGCCAGGTCATCTGTGCAGCACTACAGTACCTCATTATAATGCTGTTTTATCGCTCGTTTTTCCTTTTTCAGAAAAATGTGACTGGGTACTGGTTCTGTGATTTGAATATTGCACTTGGCCATATTGCAATTTTCTTGTGATTGTGATGAATCGTGCAGCTCTACAAGCAACTAATCGATTAATCGAGAAAATAATCAACAGATTAAACAACAATCAAAACAACTGTTAGCGGCAGCCCTACAATTCAAATTAAATTGAAAGATTCAAAGGTGAACATCAGGGCTACTGAGGATGATCAATCGATCAGACCTCTGGCAGACAAGTGTTTGTGTCAAGTTTCTGACATTGTTTGCTAAAATGACCTTCTGGGCATTTCAAAGAGGAGAGCTGAAACCAAACCTATTCAGATTTTAAAAATATTTCCATGCTAAATGCAGTGACATTTTAAGCAGTGGTTAAATCGGGGAAAAAAAAGTAAATAAATAAATAAAATAAAATAATTATGGCCTTTCTCAGATTCATTCTGCAGCCTGAAACTCCATGTTCGTATCAGCTTATTGTCTAACAGCTGCCAAATAAACCAGAGGCCCATTAGATTTATATACAGCATCTATATTGAGCCTATATAAATGATATTTAGGTTAAACGTTGATAGCATTTTGAGCTACAATGCTTTAATAACACACCTGACAGTGACTCTGACGCATTTACCTTGAGCATTTGAAAAAATAGCAGCATTAGCAAACGTTAAACGGTAAAAAATGAAGAATACACGAGCTGTCAGTCGGTTCAACGCATATAAACACGACAGAAAGACAATAAATAATCTCAAACATGATGTAATAGAGTTGTGGATTTCTATGAAACGTCTAAAAGACAAACCTGAAGCGACTCCTTTGTTGTACAGTCTCTCCCTGCTTGTGTTTCTTGTCTCTCTGCCGTGTTGGAAATATTGACGGAAGTAAACACAGTGCGGACACTAGAATTCGTCTCCGCCCCCTGCCGCGCTCTGATTGGACGAGCCGTGAGTATTTATCTTGTTGCTACCCAGAGTAGCGTCGCCGATTGGCTGGCCGCGGCTGTCAGTCGTGTTCTTTTTTTATCCCTTCTGTTTTGTTGGGGCTTTCTTCTACACGTGACAGAGGACTGCGCACATGTACTTATGTTTTGATTTTGTGATGGAGGATGTGAACACGACCACAGGGCAGCTGTTTGACTAATGATGTGGTTATTAAAGAACATTTATAAAACAGATGTAATCAGAGAGTATAAAGTTATATATTAATACATTAATTTATCAACAAGTCTCAAGTTCAGAATTGTAGTATAATGCTATTTTATCTAGGTCACAGGTTATGATTTACATACACAATGGTATCATTAAAAACCTTTATTGTGAGAATGAGCTCATATTATTATTCTTTTATCAGCATATTTTTCTGTTTAAGTGTCTTTTTTTTTAAAAAACAAAACAAAACACTTGTCTTTTGGGAAAGTCAGTAACATTTCCGAGCAAGTCTTTATTCAGGGGCTCATGTTCCTTAGAACAGAGGTTCTCAGTTTTTCTCAGCCACGGACCCTTAAAAGATATAAATATATATTAATATATAAATAAATATACCTGAGCCACCCTTATGTATGTCCTTGTGACAATTTGACACAGCTTATAATGGAAAGGTATTAGAGATGTATTAAAAGTATTTGAACCATGTCAACACATACACACACACAAGAGTGTCTTTTATGCAAACATAAAATAAAATGTGCATTCTGATTATTTTAAATCTACCCCTTTTCCTGTCTGTCTTCAGCTGTCCCTATTGAATAAAAGCAAAAAGACAAAAAATAATATTTTAAAAAGTTAATATAACATAAGCCTAATAAAGACATAAAAAGAACAATAACAGGCCTTGCCTGGGACATGGATATTATAGGTCTATCAAAATTGACTGTAGAAAGGAAATAGTTTGTGTAACAATGATGAAAAATGACTGCTAAAAATCTGAATAAATGCACAATATTGTGAGGCCTTTTGTAATAAATATTTTTTATATATTATGATAATGATATAAAGTGTGCCACGAGCCTCTATTTGAGAACTACTGCTTTAGAACAAATTCAAATCAAGTCAGAAGTCTTCATATAGGTCAACTTTATTGTGACATATATAACCATACAAAATACAGTTATTGAGTCAGATACAATCTTTGCCTTTAACCCATCCAAGTATATGGACAGGAGAATAGACCTACATGTTTTTGATGACAAACAAAAACAGCATAAATAACATTTTATAGCTTCCAATTAAAATAAATAAATGAATAAATAAAGCCAGAAAAATTTGGCAGGCGAAATCAAACATTATGGTGGGCCAGCTTTGGTCTGAACGCCCCACTTCGGGCAGTCTTGATCTAAATAAAGACCATCAGGCACTGCAGAGGCCAGGTGTTTTTTTTTTACTTTCAATAACTGGATGGTTTGAGACAATTTGAAAAAAGTATTTTCTCGTGCTACCCAGAGGTGGAGACTAGAAATTCAAGCTAAAACAGCTTGTAGTTCTTCGTTAACACCAACTACATCACTGTTTCAGCGCTGGTTCAGGAAGAACAACAGATTTTGCAGCATTCGAACTCTTTCTCTGCACACTGTAAGAAATTTATTGCTTCACTTGATTACATTTACCATCAATACTGACTGGACAAACACATGAAAAGTGCCAAAGTTGCCCTTCTAAGGAAGGAAATTTGACAGGAGAAAGTCTGAATTGCTGCTTCCAATAGATATTATTCTTTGTATGCAAAACGCCAGTGGAAAAACGTGTTGCTTTGTTGTCCTCCAATTAACTAAAAATAGCACCAAGCATCCATCCAGACTGGTTTTTGCGTGGTACTTGTTCCTCTGAGCATTGTTAGTATATGTGATTACAGTGAAGTCAGAGGTTTAGTATGACAGTAATGAGGTTCATTCTTTGCTGTGAGATACTGCCCCCTTCAGGCCACACACAGTAAATTCAAGTTTTCAGTAACTACAAGCAGTATCCTGTCCTGTACACTGACATCTACTGTAGGCCTTATTGATATACATATATACTGTTCATAGAAATAATAGGAGTATTCAGATCCTATACTTAAGTAGAAGTACTAATACCACTGTGAAAATACTTTACCGCAAGTTAAAATCCTACATTCAAAACCTTACTTAAGTAAAAGTTAATGTACTCATTGTGCAGTGTTGTATATGATGTTTTTGGATTAATATTACTGCTGCATTAATGTGTATGTTGCATTTTACTACTGTAGATGTTTAAAGGTTGAACTCATTGTAACTATTTTATATTCTTCTATATAGTTTCATCTCCAGCAGTCATTCTCAGAGACTGGTTTGTGACCCACAGGCGGGTTACAGGACATTTTATTTGGGTCATTAAATAAATTAAAGACTATGGAGGAAATGTAAATTTGAGATCTGTATCTCCAGTACACCTTTTGTAAAGCACTTAAATGTGGATACTGTTTTACTGATGAAAGGAAAAAAATTAGTCTGTTAATTCACCCTAAATGCACTTTTTTTTTGGTCTCGTTTATGAAGTGTTCCTGACGAGAGAAAATAAAAACAATGAAATGACCTGTTTATTCTGTCTAAATGCATTTTTTATAAGGTGACGCCGATGGCAGGAAATATGGTCAGGAACATTCGTTCATGCATGCAATTAACTCTTCCAAAGATTTATTGATCAGGTCATTGTGACCTGGCTCACGATGGTTTGCCATTAAAAAAAAACAAAAAGGAACCCCAGAGCCAAAGTCTGGGAAACACTGATCTACTGCAATGCATCCTGAGACCCAGAAGAAAAAATATTTTAAGATTTAGATTTCTCTTGGGATATAAGAAACATATCATGAAGATTTCTTTCTCAAAATGATATTTAGTGGAAATCAGGTCACTATTTTACACAAAAAACACATAATTTGATTTCTGTTTCATTCTTTCTTTCAATATTTGATGAATATCAGAAATAAGTATAAAACTGCTTAGTGGGTAAATCTTGACTGTACATGGAGATGAGTCAAAACACCTGACATGAACATGCTCACCTGTCATGAATGCTACATTAGGAAGCAGTTATTGGTCTTTAAAACACATGCTTTGCTTTGTGCACCTCACAGGAATCTTCCAGCTGCATCCTTCTCTCCTGCACCTGTTTTGGCAAATGAAGTTGGTCTGACCTCTACTGGAACCAGCTGTTTGTGGCAGCCAGAGTAAAGACATGCAGGATGGTGCAGTAAGCGCACTTTTTCATGCAACCTGACATTAGATATAGGCTGATCACGTGGTCTGTTTCTTGAGGTGTGGAAAATGGTTGACAATTCGAGTGAGTCCCGCTGTCCTCCATAAAGGACATGGGTTAAAATGTGTATTTTGAAAGGCTTGAAATTAACATACACTTCTAAACTCTTAATATAGTTAAGACTCTCATGAATAAACTTGAGGAGTAACAGATTACATGTACAGGATTATGTAATCTGGATACACAAAAGGTAACTGAATTCCATTACAGTTGCAGATAAAAAGATGTAATCAGATTACAGATACATTTAGTAAGGATGGGGATTATTAGTAGGATTACAGTTTTAAATACAGAATGAAATGCTGCCATGCGCAGTGCACACAGCTGCCAATTCACTGTCATGACCTGCAGTGAAAAAAATGCCTCATTGGGTGGAAATATGTCTTTAAATCAATCAATCAATCAATAAAATTGTGCACAACAAAGGAAGGAACAGCTGAACAAACTAATAAACCTAACAACAGACACAAAACACTTAGAGCTGCAATTATTAATCTATTATTAATTGACCATTAAATTAATCTGCAGTTATTTTTATAATTAATTGTTTTGAGTCACTTTTTAATTAAAAAAAAAAAAGTCAAAATTTTCTGATTGTCAGCTTCTTAAATGTGAATATTTTCTGGTTCCATTACTCCTCTCTGACATCAAATTGAATATCTTTGGTTTGTGGACAAAATAAGACATTTGAGGACATCCTCTTGTGCTTTGATCATTTTTTTTCACCCATTTTATGGACCAAACAACTAATTAATTCATTTAAAAAATAATCAACCAATTGCAGCCTTAAAAACACTACATTAGGCTAAACAATTTCACCATATTTTATGCTGAGATAATCCAAAAGTAATGGATTACTTTAATATTGTGATACTTAGATTAGGTCACAGACTACATTTTCTAATAGGTAACTATTGGAATACATTTTTAAAGTAACCCTCCCAACCCTGTAAACAAAAAACATCATCTTGAAAAACAGAACAATATATCTTTATAAATTTGATCACTCAACATTCGTATTGCCAAAAGAATGTCTTTTGAAAAAACGGAGGATGTGCTCTGTTGTGTCTTGCATCACTAGAAAGCCCAGGATGTGTTTTTTTTTTTTTTTTAATTGGACATCAAGACTGTTTGAAATAAAGGCCTCAGTGCACGTCCCGCAAAGAGGACATGCATGAATTGCTGGGTCTCAGTAGGCTGTTTGTAGCGTCACTGTCCTGTGAGAACAATGCGTAAAAAGTCAACTTTTCATGAGCTTTGTGACAAGGCATTTTCCAATTAATCAAAGAGGTTTTTTATGTTAGTAGTTTATTAAGCTTAAGTATTTTCTCCACCCACAAATGAACACTTAATCTTTCAGTTTATTACAAATAAACATTCAAAACCACCAGATTTGGAGACACATGGTTTTCACCAGGCAGGAAGGGTTTGAAAATTTATAATCTGAAAAGCAACTTGTGACTGAAGCTGTCTGACAGATGTAGTTCAACATTTGCTTCTGTGGAGCAGAAGTATAAAATTGCACACATGGAAATATGCAAGTAATGTACAAGTACATCAAATTTGTATGCAAGCACAGTACTTGAGTAAATGTACTCAGGACTGTAGCCAGGATTTGGGAAATACTGTGGTCATGAATCCTCACCCTGAGGGTTTGGGAGATGCCAATAACAATAAACAATTAGGAAATAATGTCAGTTCCAAGACATAAAAACCAACAGAAAATCAGAAATATGGCCAATTTTGAAATCACTCCTTTTCAGTTCTTTTTCTTATTGCATTAAAAGCACGTTCTTTGTCAAATAAATTCAGCAGAAGAGCACGACTGCAGTATCTTTCAGGTTTTTATCTTAATTATCTGACAAGTGGTCTGACACTCATTACTCGAGTTCATCAAAACAATCAGTCATCACAGAAAAGTGAAATACCAAATCCAGCACCTGACCGCAGGAGACAAAAGTTTAAAAAATTCAAGGAAGTTGAAATCAAATATATTCAAACACATAGGCCTCATATGCCCTTTAAAATAAGAAAATACTGTAAAGATCTATATCTCATTTTCTGATCTTGTTCAGTTATACAGGGGCGATGGTGCCTGCCTTTGTTCAAAACACACCATAATACAACAAAGTAGTTTTAGCTATTGATAAAAAAATAAATAGGCCGAATATAAAATGTAAAAAGATCCAGAAAATACTGAGAACATGATCTCAGTGTCCTCAATGGTAGCTACAGACAGGCCCAAATGTACTTAGTTACAATCCTGTCAACTAGAACTGATCAACTAAATGAGTTTATCCAACATTGTTGGTAAAAACTGAGAGAATCACACTTTTCATGACACTTTGTTTTATTGAAAAAAGGCCTGAAACACAGCTTCAGCTAAATTTAAGCAAAAAAAAAAAAAAAAATTACTTGTAACAAAAATAATTCACTTTATTTATCAGTTTTACAAAATTACAGTACTTCAGTATAAAACAATGTTACACAGGTAGCAGCAAATCCAGACTGAACCTGGTTTGGGTAGGAGTGGCGCTGCAGTGATATTTTCAGCCTATATGCTAAAACTGTCTCAAAGCACAGTAACACATGAGAAAAATCCACTTAGACGCCTAAATTAGGCTTCGGAGGGTTACTTTAAAAATGTATTTTCATACAAACTAATTACCTGTTAAAAATGTAAATATGTTTTTCAGTAGTAGCAGTAGTATTGTTAAGAAGTTAACTAGCTAACTTGATTTCTGTGTAGCTAATGTTCACAGTGGTACAGCTTGCGTTAGCACTTGGTCTATATAGCAAACCTTAGTATAGCACTTGGTGTGCGTAGCTGATTTTAGTGAATGGTCTGTGTGGCTAACGTTAGCTTTTGGTCTGTGTAACTAACCTTAGCGATTAGTCTGTGCAACTAACATTAGAACTAATGTTAGTTGCACAGACTAATCACTAACGTTAGCAACACAGACCAACTCTAACATTAGAACTAATGTTAGAGTTGATCTGTGTTGCTAACGTTAGCAGTTGATCTGTGTAACTAATGTTCGTGGTTGTCTTTGTAGTCAATATTAGTGATCGGTCTTTGTAGCAAGCAAAAGCAGTTGGTCTGTGTAGCTAACATTAGCGGTTGGTCTGACCTGTAAATGTATATGTATATTTAAATTAGATGTCAAGTTCTTACTTGTGGCCATAATAATGAATGGACTATAATACTAGCTGGTTTGACTGAGAAAAAAAAATGTAATCCTGCTAATAACATCCCTTTCCATGAAGAGTGTCCATAATTTTCTGGAACTATTCTTGTATCCTAAACATGTAATCCCGTTACACGTAATCCATTATTCCTGCAGTAATGTAAACATCAATCAGTAATAAGGGCCATTTTTTCTATCTGAATCGTAACTCAATATTTTTAAGTAACTTTTAAACTCTGGCAACAAACATGGGGTGAGGACAAGACACGACTTGCCTTGATGAGGAACAGTTATTGTCAGGCCTCTGGAGAAGTGAAAGGTGTGTCTCCAACATGGGTGCAGCAGAGTGACATGTTTCTACTCACATAAATATTGTTTTGTTTGTGCGTGAGTGGGTGGGAAACAAAGTGGGTGGTCATTTTGTTTGACGCATTGAGTCAACAATAGATTAATAATATGGCCATTTTCCCACTCATGTTACAGCCTCTGAGCTTTGATCCACACAGAGAGTTGGCTAACAGACAGAAAGAGAGAGCAACTGGCAAATAGACAAAGCAGACGGGGATTTGGGAGGGAAGTGGAGATATAGTTTCAACGGTTCACTGGATTTAAGCCTATCAGATTATCAGGTACATTCCTCTCACACAGGACCCAAGGACCAACTGATACTTTGGTTGGAAAATAACCACATCCTACATGTTTTTTTTGTCTGGATGTAGTTAAATTTAATGATTTGTACCAGTTTTAATTCTGTTGATAAGAAACATTTGGCCACAGTAACGTGTGAAAGGTAACTCAGACATTTGACAGTAGCTGTAGTGTGTGTTTGTGAGTTTGTGATGGAGAGTCACGAGGAGGGAAATGGGGGAGTACGCTCATTGGATCATGAACTTAAGAGGCAGGTTACATAAATTATGATTTAAGGGCTTTCAGGCATGTGGTCGTCTTCGGGGTCCAGACCTTTGAATCTGCCCGCTCCACCAACCTGCCTGAAGATGGAAACAGAATATCTGATACCAGGCATCTAAAGACCCTGTAGGAAAGTTACATTAAAAATGTAGTCTGATAAAATTAATTATTACCTGTTAAAAAAATGTACAGTCCCAACATATTTTTAGCTATAGCTGTATTAACAGGTAAGTAGCTACATTAACGTTAGAAGCTAGTCTGTGTAGCTAACATTAGCGGTTGGTTTGTGTAGCTAACATTTGCAGTTAGTCTGTGTAGCTTAAATTAGCAGTTGGCCTGTTTAGCTAGTATTAGCGGTTGGTCTGTGTAGCTAACATTAGCAGTTAGTCTGTGTAGCTTAAACTAGCAGTTGCTCTTTGTGGCTAACATTAGCAGTTGTTCTATGTAGCTTAAGCAGTTGGTTTGTTTAACTTAAATTTGCAGCTGATCTCTGTAGCTAACGTTAGCAGTAGGTTTGTGTAGCTAACATTAGCGGTTAGTCTGTGTAGCGAATATTAGTGATTAGTCTGTGTAGCTAATGTTAGCAGTCGGTCTGTGTAGCTAACCTTAACAGTTTGTCTGACCTGTAAATGTAGATGTTGGTTGTTTTGGATGACAGTATTTTCACATCTGAAGGCAAAAGTGTCACTGTTTCGTGATCCTCTTTTCTGATTTCAGACATTATTCAGCCAAAGTTACAGTAAATAGTGGGTTAGCCAGGTAAAAAGAAGCAGGAAGAGATTTTTTATTTTGATTATTTAATGTTATGTTTTGTGGTTATTACAGTGGAAAAATCTTCCACTTTTGTCCACAGGGGCCTCCAAAATAAACAAAAAACATAACAACCACTTGAAACTTTCTTGTAGTACGTTTATGAGTGACTTATTAGAAAGTGAGAAAAAGTTATTTAAGAAACTGTAGCAATTATTAAGATTTAAAAATAATGTAATAATTACATCAGTTTCTGTGCTTTTGGCTAGTGACTCATTTTTACTCACTTACCCTGCTGCTAAAATTAAAATCTATGTACCCCTCTGGATTTGTGTGTCATCAGGTGTGCACATGATTTTGAATACAATCCTGTGACCTTTAACACAGGAATGTATTCTAAACACAGCTGTATCAGTAAACTATAGAGAATGTACAGTTTGATTAAAAAAAAAGTTTCAAGATGAAAATGTTGAGAACAGTTTTGTGTTTGTGTGTGTGTGTGTGTGTAATGTGGACAAAGAAACAGAAGAAAAGATGCAAGTTTGAACAGAGACAAACATGCTCTTTCTGACAGAAATGTCTGCAGGAGTTGGCACACACACAAACTATGCACAGAAACCACAGGAAACACTGATATAAGCACACAGACACACAAAGTGTTTTTATGTCTGTTCTGTAACATAATGTTATCATCTGCACATCAGTTTTTGTCATTTTTCATCTCAATCGAGGTCTCTTAATTTTTTTCCTGTCTCTTTGGCATTTTTGCAGCTGTACAGCCACTTGATAATCCTTGCATTGCGTTCTATAACTGACGTCCCCTCACGGATCTTTTTATGCAACTCATCCTCCAGCAGTCCGTCGCTGTCATTGCTGGTCCTGGAGAAGCAGTCTTCCGACGTGGACACGCTGACGCTCCGGATGTTTATTGCAATTTCGTCCGAGCGCGCCGAGAAGTTCTCCCTCCCCAGAGACTTGATGACCTCGCCGTCCAGCCCGCAGTATTTGAAAAAAGAATCAAAGTCTGCAAAGTTTTTGGAGTACCTGGAGCTGATGTCAGAGTGAGAGCGGCTGACCCCTTTGCCAGCCCTCCTTTCAAACTCAGGAACCGCCAGGAGACCGGCGGCAGATTTATTCACCTTTGTCCCAAAAGCACTCTCTCCTGTGCTGCTGTATTGTTCTGCTACTCCGTTCCTCCTCCCATCTGATTGAGACACATGCGAGCTGCATTCCTTTGCTGCTCCCTCAGGTGTGGAGATTTTGTCCTCACTCTCTTTATCTGCCGCCTCAGGTAACGGAACATTTTTCTGCACGGAGCTGAGCAGCAATTTACGTGTTATATGGTGCTTCCGGTCATTCGCCGACCCTCTCAGTAACTCACATTTCTGTCTGTAAAGCAGGAGTGAGTCTGGTCTTTTTTTGGAGCTGGAGCGACGTACCTGCCCTGGTGAGCAGCTTTGCCCACCACATGTAGCCTCTGTTGAACCCATGACAAGCTTCTTACTGCGGCTCGAGCTCCGGTTAGAAGACCCAGTGCTGCTCACGGAGGCAGATCCGAGACTGATCGCCGGCTCCTGAATGGAGTTGACCACCTGTTGACTTTTCACATACTTTGGTTTGCTTGCAGCGAGCCTTTCTACGGCACTCATGCGTCCTTTTGTCTCACTCTCTAGTTCCATTTGCTTGCGAAGGTACTCAGGACCCTTCTCCAGGATTTTTGAGGTGTCGCTGGTCGCCTCCATTGTGGTTTCAGATCAGTTATATCCAAAGAACAAGTAATCCTTTAGGTCTCCTCAGTGTTAGAGGAGAAAGATTCCATTCAAGCCTGCTCCTTGCCTGAGCACGTATCACAACATGAGACTTCACCTTGTCTGTTCAAACACTTTACCCCACCCATTCTGCGCAGCAAGGCCAGTTTTAACCAAACACAAGCTTGTTCAAAGTACACCTGATACCATCACAAGTGAGAACAGTGAAAGCTGACACTGCTGCAGTTTTTTTTTTCTCATGTCCTGGTGGAAATGTGGGCCTTTTCCTTGTTGCTCAATACAGGACAGAAACCGTACGTTATACCCTGCTGAGAAAACTGGTCTCCGTCTTTGCAGAGTGCCCTCGTTATCTTTTATCCACTCATTTAACAGAGGCACAGACTCATCAAATAGGCTTGGTGTTTACAATGTAAATGTTGCGCAATAAATGTTTTCTCCAGCCTATCCGTCCTTAAATCATGCATCATGAGTGTTTGATGTCTCCCAGTGGGAGACAGTTAAAGCCATAATCAAAACAGCATTGTGCATTTCTGAGGGCTCGAAGCGGAAGGATGTTTTATGGGTGTTATGTCAAGAATTTGGGTTTGCATTTTCTGAGCAGCTGTATCTTGATTTATGACCACACTGTCCAGTCCTTTGAGACTTCGTGCGAGGTCAATATACAATGATCATGTCAACTAAGATGAAGACGTTTCAGATGAGTCCGCCTAGCCTCTTAAAAACACTGTTACTGATTTTATTCTGAGGTTTTATTGCATCCAAAAAGTTACAAGCTATAATACAGAATGACATAAACCGCCCAACTACAACCACCATAAAAGTGGAGTGGGAAAAAGAATTACACACACACACACACACACACACACACACACTGGTGTAACATGACAGAAAGTTGTAACAAGATGAAAATAATGCATCAAAATGATGTAAAAGACTTAACAAGACATAAGACATAGCAAGATGACAACAGCGTAAAAGATGTAACAAGACAAAAGCAACATAAAATGTGCAACAATGTGAAAATAATGTAACAAGGTGAAAATGATGTAAAAAACTTAACAAGACATAAGATGAAAACAAGGTAAAATGAGTAGCAAGATGAAAATGATGGAAATGACTTAACAAGAAGGCGAAAATGACATAAAAGGTGCAACAAGATGAAAATAACATAACAAGGCAAAGATGACATACAGGACTTGAGGTGACATAAGAAGATGGAAATAACATAAGTAAAAAATGACGTAAAAGACTTAACATGATGTAAAAAAAAAAAAGAGCAATGTGAAAAACGCGACAAGGCAAAAACAATGAAACAGCACAAAAATTACATTAAAGTAACAAGAAAACAATGTAAAAGGAATATCAAGATGAAAACAACATAACAAGGTGAAAATCATGAAGACTTAACATGACAGAAGACAAAAACATAACTCAGCAAAAAATAATAATACAAAACAAATAAAATAATAATAAAAATAACAAGACAAAAACAATGCAAAAGGTGTAGTAAGACGGAAATGGCCTAACAGGATGAAAACAACGTAAAAGAAAACTGTAACAAGACACAAGCAAGGCAAAAAAAGACATAATAAGATTAAATAATAAGAGAGGGAGACTCAACTGTGGAGGAAATGTGAGGTTTAGTTAGTTTTGCACAGAAACCATCAGTTAAAATGTCCTTCAGAGGGCAACGCTTTACTTTTATACTTAAAGTACATTTCAGAGCCTGTACTTTTTCACTTTTACTTGAGTAAAAGTACACAAAAAAACAGTATTTTAGAATTATTATTAATAATAATAATAAACAAACAAACAGACACATTAAATAGCAACCTTTCTTCAAAATATGTGGCATTTGAAATCTGATGCCCGCAGTACGACATAGGAGCATCAATTGACATCAGCTCGCTTTCGGTGGATTTGGGCCTTGAGAGCTTAAAGGAGAGAAAGCAGCATGAGCATGAAATTGTGCAGACTTGTATACATATTTGAATAATCCCCCCCCCAAAAAAACTAGTAAAAACCTCAAATGCAACACTGGCACAACAGTTATCAGTCGCAACTGCAAGAACAAGGATCGACCGCAATTTAACGACAAGAAAATTCGATCAAAAAGGCTACAACTGACTCCCTGTTCTCTGCTTCTTTGCTTAATTAGAAACACTGACTGAAATGTAATCTAAAACATGTGTACAAACCGAACATTTAAGTTGCCATATCTCCAGATCTACTTGTCCAAAAAGTAGAGGGCAGCACTAAAATGCAGAGTATGAAAGTCATTAGGATGAACTCACGCATTCCTGTGGCTAAATGACCCTACAATGGCTAAGCCTGTCTGAATCAAGTCCTCATTTCTTCACCTTCCAGTACAATCTACCAGGATCAAAATAAAAGACACCACTCTCTCTCTGCTTATTAGTTTACATACAACAGAAATTATGACCTATGGGCAATTTTATTGATCCCTTTTAAATCCTCTAAGCCTGTTTGTATATAATAACCACATCTGTTTTTCGTGTTTAGCTATGTTGATTGGTTTCCCTGCAATGAGAGCGAACAGTTCATTTGGATTTTCATGCAGATTTTTCCTGTACTTTGTCCTTCTTTGACCTCTTGTTTCAAATGAATTACGATCTTCAGATGAATCCTCAGATTTTCACGTCTGGTGATGATATGCATCGGCATGCCAAAATGTCAGTATGATTACTGACTCCTGCTGGAATCAGCGAATCTTGGTGTGTTTACTTGGGGGGGGGTGGGCTTTGCCGTGTCAGGGTTGTCATGAGTGCACATGTGTGCACATTGACTGCAAAATATGATTGATCACAATCATTCGACAAGCTGTGTTGTAAAATACAAACCCCGATTCCAAAAAAAAGTTGGGATGTTGTGTAAAACATATGTAATGTTTTGCAAAAACTGGACTGCAGGCAGGTCAGTCTAGTGTCTGAACTCTTTTTCTACGAAGCCGCGCTGTTGTAACACCTGCAGAATGTGTCCTTGCATTGTCTTGCTGGAATAAGCAGACGTCTTTGATAAAAGACATCATCTGGATGGCAGTATATGTCGCTCCAAAGCCTGTATGTGCTTTTCAGCATTAATGGAGCCTTCACAGATGTGACAGTTACCCATGATATCATGAGCATTAACACACCTCATAACATCACAGATGAAGAAGAATGTTTTTCAGTCTGGATGGTCCTTTTCCTCTTTGGCCCGGAGGACACAACGTCCAAGATTTCCAAAAGGAATCTGAAATCTGGACTCCTCCGACTGCAGCACACGTTTCCACTTTGTGTCAGATGAGCTCAGACCCCACAGAACTCCACAGTGTTTCCTGATAATGTTGATATATGGCTTTTGCTTTGTATGGTGAAGTGTCCTCAAGCCTCATTTATGTAATTATGTGGGTTTTTAATGCGGTGCTGCCTGAAGGGTCAAAGGTCACAGGCTGTCAATGATGGTTTTCATCCTCGTCACTGACATGCAGAGATTTCTCTGGATTCTCTGAATCTTTTCATGATATTATAGATTATAGATGGTGAAATCCTAAATTCCTGCAGTTTTTTGTTGAGAAACGTTCTTAAACTGTTGGACTATTTGCCAACACTGTTTTTCATTTGTGAATTACTGAGCCTGTTGACAATTCCCCTTTAATACACAATGATGACACTGTCACCTGTTACCAATTAACCTGTTTACCTGTGAAATAATCCAGTTTTCTAAGCATTATACAACTTTCCCAGTCCTTTGTTGTCCCTGTATCAACTTTACTGAAATTTGTTGCAGGCATCAAATTCAGAAAGAGTGACAAAAAAACAAAGTTTTTTCAGTTTGAACATTAAATATCTGCATTAAAATTAAATGTAGGTTGAAAATTATTTGCAAATGACTGCATTCATTTTTTATTTTTGTTTTATATAGCATGCCAACTTTTTTGGGATTTGTTAAAACAACCATCTGCTCTGAGCTTAATGTAACAGTTAGCATCCCCTTTTGATATAGAAGTGTGAGCCCATTTTAATCCCTGATAATGAAGAATTTGGCTAAGTTGTCAATACTGCTCTGTCAAATACTGCACAAGTCATTCTTACACAACTTCTTCCTCTTGTCTGAACAACACTAAGAGTCTGAAGTGATTATAGTCAGGGGCTTACTCAGTTTATCCACCAGAGAGTTTATCCACCTATTTTTAGATCAACTCTATCAATCGTTGAGGGGAATATCTACTCCTACACCCCTGATTATAGTGGATTTGTTGGGCTGTACTGAACTACATGTGAGGTTTTGAGTTAACTGATAACATCAGCATGCTAACAAGGTTCAGTGTATAAGATTTAGAAGGATTTATGTGCAGAATATGGCAGAAATTGAGTATGAAATTCATGCATATGATTTCATTAGTATATAATCACCACAGAGGGTACCAACATGTTGCCCTGCCATGTTTCTACAGTAGCCGGAGTTTTGCAGCCACTGTAGGCTCTTCTGCACACTTGTCAGTAGTTTTTCAGGTATTCAGTCATAAACTTTGACCTGACGATGGCACGAGGTAAAAAGCTAAAGGACGTCATCCTGAGGGACTTGGATTTCTGCACCAGATTTCATGTTAATCCATCCAGTCGTTGTTGAGACATTTCACTCAAAACCTCATGACAGAGGAAAGATTTAGCAAGTGAGTACAAGTGCCCCCTCCACACTAACTCACAACTCAGTTTTCACGTAAGTAATGTTTTGTTCAAGAGTACATCTGCATTATCATCTGCTTAACATTTGTTTATATTTCTGGCTATGGTGTAGAAAAGCATGTCAGTAGAAAGCCAATAGCAGTTCACATCCTTGTTTTGGCATGAGGCGTGCATGTGTAAAATCTCACCACAGTCTAATACTGATAAAACTGAAATGCAAAAAAATGCATCTCGTAGCACAGAGAAGAATGAGTTTTAGGAGTTTTAATGAATATAAGGGGGATTATGTATACCAAGAATGTATGATAAAGAGAAATGTTTACTGTTTGACCAAGTATACAACTGATTTCTTTAAGAACAGCTTTGCAGAAGTCGTGGATGTATACACACACTTTAATACACAGTGAAAGTATGTACTTTCTTCTTGCACCTCTTACACAACTTCAGCGGATCTGGGGTAAGATGTAGTCCATGATTTATTTTAAATTGAAGTTCTTTTGTTCTGCTAGTTTTTAAACAGTTGGACACGTTTAGTCACATATCATCCCGCTCTTAATCCTCAATTTCAACACCAAAGTCAGTTTACCATTCCGTTCTAATTTTAGCGGTACTTTCTTTCACTATCCCAGAGCCTGTTCCATAAAATTGCATCAGCAAATTTTCAGATGTTCTGCATAATTTGGTAATGATTGCTCAAAATTATTCTGTTGAACAATAATCGTCAATTCGTTTTGGTAGTGAGCTCGTGTGCAAATCAAATATATCAAGGTTTTAATAGGCAACAAAGGTTTTTAATAAATCTGTTAAACAAAGGTGGCAAAAGTTCACACATTCTTTACTGAAGTAGAAATACAGACACGTAGAAAAATAGACTGGTAGAAGTAGAAGAAGTAGTCTTGTTACATCTTTTTTATCTTGTTACGTCTTTTGGTCTGGTTTCTTTTTACTTCTTGTCTTATGTTTTTTTCCTCATTACATCTTTTACTTCTTGTTTGTTTGTTTTTTTGCCTCATTATGTCTTTTATGATGTTGTTGTCTTGTTACGTCTTTAATATCACTTTTTTTTTGTCTTTTACGTAGTTTTTGTTGCATCTTTTATGTCATCTTTGTCTTGTTACATCACTGTTGTCTTGTTACTTCTTTTTTTGTCTTGTAACATTTTAACATCCTTTTTGTTTTGTTATGTCTTTTTTGGCTCATTTTGTCTTTTATGTTGTTGTTGTCTTGTTGTGTCTTTTAGGCCATTTTTTTTTTGTCTCGTTACGTCTTTTACATACTTTTTGTTAAATCTTTTATGTAATTTTTATCTTGTTATATCTTTTTCATTTTGTTATGTCATTGTCTTCTTGTTACATCTTTTATGTTGTCTCCAGAGCACAGTTATGCTGAAGTAGAGCTTTCTGAGTAGAAAGTACAGATATTTTTGTCAAAAAAGTACAGTAACAAAGTATTTGTACTTACTTACTTCCCACCTCTGCTATTAAACACTCAGATACACTCACAGACATCTCCCTATCTGCCCTTTGGCTCAGGGGTGCAAGAGGAAACATGATTTCAAAGACTTATATCTCACATCCTTTGAGATGCTAGAGTTGAAACTAGCTGCAGTGGCAGTGTTTATAATCATTCAGCGTGTTGTCTGATTGATTGGTGAAACCTCTGTGTGCTTAATTGGAATAAAAAGATAGAGGGAGCAGACTCAGGGAGGGGTGGAGAGAGGGGAGCAGAGTAAACATGAACACTGACACTTTTCCCCTGAGCCCTCTCTCTTTTATTTAATCCTTAACTTATGCTGCTAGTTGGACAAACACACTCTACACTTTAATGTGACTCTGTATCATCTGCTAATTGTGTTTTAATTGAGTCATTCACAATAATTACCATCCATCCTTGAGACGTGAATGAAACCAACTGACTCAATTAAAAACAGCTTGCAAATTATGAGATATAATTGCTGCAGGCATCTTTTGCTTCTAGTTATTGTTTGAGTGTTATGTAAAGTAACGGATAATTGCCGATTATGCATGCGGGGCTAATTACCAGGAATATAAGGACACCTCCGACTCAATTAGTCAGTGTCTATTTATCACAAGCTCATCTTACTGTATTTCAGAAAACAACTGTGTTTGCAGGGTCACAGTGTTTTTTCAAGGGTTTTAATATCCTTTCACTTAATCTCGTCCTGTTGATCTGAGGACAGTAACAGACTCTTCTTCCATCTAATGCAGGTTTAAAGGACCAGTGTGTAGGATTTTGTGGCATATAGTTGTGAACCTGTAGACTGCAAACAAATCTCCTCACTCTCCCCTTCCAAGTGTGTAGGAGACCCTTCGGCAGCTCATGCAAAAATCCACTTGTTTGGCGGTTGAAACACGCCTCCCTGGACTTGCTGTCAACCACGACGGGGCCTGATTTCCTGGGAAAACCCACCGGGAAGTGGACAAGCGTGCATGCATAGCAGCTGTTAATCTGCTCTGCTCGCTTTTATTTTTTTTCTCTTCAAAATTTGTCAATGGAAACTGTTAAAGCTTGTTAGATGTAATTTAGTATATGTGATGGTGCCAAAAAAAAGAAAATGTCAAGCTTCTGCAGGGTGCCACAGTTATTAATCTTTGTTATTCTTATTATTTTTTATTATCAAGGATCAATTAAAGTTCCATGATAAAGTGCAAAAATGTACAATGTTTCAAGGGATAAGTCAGATTAAGGTTGATAAATATATGAAAAATTCATCTAAGAGTTCCTAGAAAACCTACAGCTGGCTTTGAGAAGTCAGGATGAAAACAGAGCTACCCAGTAATTAGTCTGGAAGTATAAGGAAGTCTAAATTAAAAGGTAGTCGTTGTCTCCCATGTCCACAGTCACGTCTGGCATTTACCAAGCTTATTTTCTGAAGTTGAGCCAGTTATTATTATTCGTTCAGGACCCTTATCTTACCAGTTTGAACAGAGAATGATAAATTACACATTTCTATTCACATGCATGGACTGGGCTGACATAGAAGAAGAGGATTTATGAAGGAGACAGTGCTGAATGTAATTACTGCTTCAACATCATCTGCATTTCATTGGTTAATATCTGATATTCTACAATCTTTTCCTTGGCTTGATCCTGCCAGTTGAAATCATACAGACACAGACATCCTCAGACGTTCAACAGAGGTAAATCACAAGAACCATCTAAACCTCTGTCCAAAGAATTTAAAAAAATATGTTAAAGGAAAGACATTTTTTGGGGTGGGGGGGTGGGGGTTTAGCTGATAGATAGTTCAGTTTTTTTGCAGCATGAGCATCTTTCCACAATCTGATTTTCCACTCAAGGCCACTTCAGTAGACTCCCCATCACTGGCAAACAAGAAGACCGTGGCTAAACACACCCGCAATAATGACATAATTAGTTACAGGAAGCACCCAAAGAGACTGTGAAACAGTCACAGCTGTTCACACAGCTCTGACACTGTTCAGAGTGAAATACAGCTTGGATTAGATGCTTTGTTTTGTCAAATTCAGGGTTTTTATTCTTTGGTCTCTGGTGTTTGTCTTCAGTCTCTCTGCCAGTACTGTAACCTTTTGTTCAGGGATTTACATAACTGTGCATGAATAACTTAAGGTATGTAATTAAATTAGATCAGAAAATAAATGTAATAATAAGTTGCAGTTACTGAGAAACAATTGAATACAGTTAATAATCAAAATGTCAGTGCTACAAGGCTTTGGAGGCTTCCTTCCTTTATTATGTGCAAATGCGTTTTTAGATTATCAGTGGCAATTATGCAGATTTAATATGTAATTCACACTTCACACTCAAACTTCAAGTAAACCATAAAGTCATTCTTGTCATGTTTTTATCAACCAACAAAGAAAAATGAGACAGAAATATAATGAAAGCATTTTGAGGAGAAAAAAAAGATCAATCCATCACAGCCTGATAGAAATGATGGCTGCTTCCTGAATTTATGGCCATATCACATGTATGCAGTTGCTTAGAAACAGATGACTCAACTTACCCACTGGCTCATCTTACCCCACTCCCCCCCACCTAAAGAATTCAAAGCGTGTAGTGTATCATCACACCTTTATCTATTAACATACAGTATGAACACTGATCAGTTAACATTAGCTAACGTCCTCATGTGTGGATGAAGGCTGGGAACAAATGAAGCCTACTGCTCCCAGAAAGCACAGACAAGGACAACGCACTGTGACGATGCAGTGAGGAGCAGAACAGACGCAGCTCTCCATGTTCTCCACGACAGACAGGAGGGAGAGCAAACAAACACCTGATATCAATCACAAAACGCTCAGTACAGAGTGCGTCACAGATAAATGAAGACATCCCTCTGGTGAAAAATAATGACAACAGGAGAAGACCAAGAAACTGCTGTCATTCCACTGAGCAAAACCAAGGAAGATAAAATTTTATTGCAGTCACTGCAAAGCAGCGCTCTGTGCGCACACGTGCCGAACACTCGCTCATCTTTGCAAAATATTCAGTCAATTTGCTAATCATCAAAAGGTGCTAACGTTAACTTTCACGTGAGCTCACGAAGTGATTCACTTATTGATGTGGTCGATCCTGCATCCTTGGCCACCACAGACATTTAGAGATTATTTTGTTTGGACCGTGTTGAAAGCCTGAGTTTATGACAAACAGCACAGCAGCTGCAGGTGTGCTTCATCTGCCGCCGCTGCGACAGTCATCTGTGGCTGCACGTGCCAGATCTGTGAGGTTACACATGATAATAAAGGAGTGAATGACACGCAGATCATCATTTCGTTAATGTTAATGCGCCCAAAAAATAAAATAAAGATATTTCTCGAGTTCCAAATCTCGAGTCCAAGTCAAGTCTTAAGTCTGTGTGGTGTGATTTAAGTGCGACTCCAGTCCAAATCACAGACTTCAGTCCCCATCTCTGGCTTTAAGTTCATGAAAATCCTTATCACAGGCAATCTGTCATGGACATCAAACATCTCTACTCTGCTGATGAGAGCTCAGAAACAGCTGTATTTCATAAGGAAACTAAAGCAGGCTAAATTCCTGTTCCAAGCTTGTGTTAAGTTTTATGAAGGAGCAACTGAAAGCATCCTGACTGGGAACATCACAAACTAGGATGGTATGTGCACAGCCCAAGATAGTAAAACTCAACAGCAGGACATTAAAACCACACAGAACATCAGTGATACCATCGACCGAGCATCAGTGATACCAGGGAGCATGGACGCCTAGTTATAGTTAAAAGTGGGGGGATGCTAGATTAGTGCCAGGCCAGGGGAAGGTATGGTAGTTTTTTTTTTCTGCCATAGTGACAATATATATATAAAAATCCTATGATGTCAGTCTTCTTGTCAATTCTGCATTCATATAATCCATAAAGATGAACTGTATTTCTTTACAAACTCTTCATTTTTGGATTTTGACGCCTTAACTTGTTACCAGTCTCTGTTGGTGAGCTGTGCTGTTTTAGTGGGAGAAGACAGTGGAAACGAAAGACAAACTGTTTAAAAAAATGAAGATTTCTCACTAAAGTAGGTGCTGGTTGGTGGCTCAGATACGTGCCAAATTAAACACGACTCATAACGCTGTTAATTCACAATCTACCATGTTTGAGTAGTTTTTTTTTTTAAGGTGTTATGAAAGAAAGAAATTATCTAGTTTGCTGATTCCTGTTTGGTGCTGGAGAGAGCGCACCTACCTGTCTATATTAAACATTTTTGATTTTAGAATGATTTGAGTTATTTTTGTTCCAAAGTAGCTCAAATGTTTTAAAATAGAAAAGTTTTATGATCAAAAAGCAGAGATGCAAAAGCATGTCTAATAAGACTGTCGAGGAGTCGTGGTATCTGCACCGGACACTGAAAGTCAACATCCAACTCATCCGCAGCCTGTTTGTCCTGCTGCCATCAGGCAGGAGATTCAGGAGTACCTGCTGCTGTGCCACCAGACAGAAGAGCAGCTTCGTCCCTCAGGCTGTGAGACCGTTTAAATCATCCTCAGCACTTAAACATAAAACTGTTATGCCTCCAAGCTGGTGACAGCTGTGGCCACTGGAATTATGTTTTCATGCTGTCTCTCTGTTCATCGGTCCTATTCTTGTGAACGCAATATTTCAAGAACTCCTTGACGGAATTTCTTCAGATTTGGCACCAACGTCCACTTGGACTTGAGGATGAACTGGTTACAATTAGGAGGTCAAATGTCAAGGCAACTTTGACCTTGGACATCTGTCTCGTTCTTGTGAACATATCTCAGGAACAACTGGACGGAATTTCTTCAAATGTGGTACAAACGTCCACTTGGGCTCAAGGATGAACTGATAAGAATTCTGAGGTCAAAGGTCAAGGTCACTGTGACCTCCCAAGTTTTCGGACGTAACTCAAGAATTCATGTGACAGTTAAGACAAACTTACACACAACTTCAGGATAAAACTAGAACTAGTGGTTGTGTGACTCTGCCAGCCAGACAAGTCCCAGTTTACATCCACGTCTGTATATGTTTAAAGAATGTAATAAAAGGCATTAAGTGCAGTTTTATCACAAAATTGACATGCGATTCCAGTGAATAATCTCCAGTGACTATTGCAGAGGAGTACTGACAGCTGAAGTGTGAAGTTGACCTTTGACCTTCTGGATATTAAATATCATCGCTTCATTGTTTTGTCCTATTAGATATTTATGTCAAACATTGTCATAATTAGCATATGTATTCTTAGGTTACGGCCAAAAACATGTTTTTTTGAGGTCACAGTGACCTCTTTGACCTTTGATCCCCAAAACCTAATTAGTTAATCTTTGAGTCCAAGTGTACATCTTTGACAAGTTCAAAGAAATTCCATCGAAGTGTTCTTGAGATATCATATACACAACAACAGGTTAGACAGACTTTAGCTCACGTTTTAATCAGTTCATCCTTGAGTCCAAGTGGACATTTGTACCAAATTTGAAGAAATTCTATTCAGGCATTTCTGAGATAACACGTTCACAAGAATGGGACGGACACAAGGTTGTAGTGACCTTGAACTTTGACCTTTAACCATCAAAATGTAATCAGTTCATCCTTGTGTCCAAGTTGGCCCGTGTACCAAGTTTGAAGAAATTCCATCTGAGCATTCTTAAGATATGGCGTTAAAGACAATGGGATGGACGGCCGGCCGGTTTAGATCAATAAACTTGGATTTACAAAACTGAGATTAGCTTTTAATTGTGCAACAGAGCTCTGCCTAATTCTTAATCTGGGTTTATTCATTTTAAAAACTCCAAACCCTGACTATAACTAATCTTAGATTAAATTAATCTTTGTCGGTTCAGTCCAGTTGAAGTGTTGCTGAGGTTTTGATCTCTTCAGTCTGGCAGCACACGCCAGTGGAGAGGCTTACAAAGTGAGACAGGGCTAACAGCGGCTACACGAGGGCGGTAATGTTACATCAACATCACAGGAGAATCACTGAGCCTCTTTTTCAGTTGAGATCTTTACATAAATGCGAGGAAAAAGCTCACGTCATAGTTCACCCGGTAATCTGCTGTTATAAATATCTTTCTCTGTCTTGGTCCAGATTTTCTCATGACCTGCGTGTTTCATACCATGACTCAGCAAAACATTACTCTGAATATGGGAATGCTCCAGACGTCTATAAATAGTGAACACCGCGTCTTATTATGGAGCATATGAGGCTGTTATAGTCTGAAGTGAGTTCAAACCCAGATTTATGAAGTTGCACTCCAGCATAATAAAAGGATGGATTATGAGCGTGACAGTGATTTACTCTTGCAAATTGAAAACTGTTGTCTGATTATGACTCTAATTTACAGCAAGAAGGGATCTGAGGACTTAATTTCTAAAATGACAAAGGGTTATTTTTCACCCTATAACTAACATTAACAATCGGTGCTTCAAAGCTGGGATGGAGTAATCTAGCAATAAAATAATGGTGAGCGTTACAGGCTAGTGAGCCAGATTCACACATGTTTCAAATCATAACAAAACTGTACTTCCCTGACCAGCGAAAACATGAATGTGTTTATTTGGATACCAAAGGCCTGGTTAGGAACAAATGACAAGAAAGAACCTGCAGTCTGCACACATTATCAGCAAAATGTATTTAATTATCAAAAGTATTTGATCGGGCAGAGTGTTATAGCAGAGAATTATATAGTCTGTTATTGGATTACTATTACTCATGCATTCATTTGAAAGCAGATTTTTAATGTTGTAGTCATAGGTCAAGCAAAACCTTTTGGACCTTTATGCAGTTGAATGCTGTACAAAGACAAGATTTTTAATGCTCAAACTGATAAACTTCCTGGAAAGAGTCAACACAAAAACTGCAGGAATTTCAGAATTTTACCATCTGCAATCCATAATATCATTAAAAGATTGGGGGAATTTGGAAAAATCTCTGCATGTTATTGGCTAGGCTGAAAAAAAAAAACAACAACACTGAATGAATGCCTGTGACCTTTGACCCCTCCAGTGGCATGGCATTAAAAACCCACATAATTGTATAAAGAACACCACATGGACTGGAGAACAAATTTCAGATTGTTTTCACAATTTGTGGGCGTCGTGTCCTCCGGGCTGAAGAGACAAAGGACCATCCAGATTGTTACCAGCGCTAACTTCAAAGACCAGCATCTGTGATGGTATGGTGGTGTGTTAGTGCCCATGGCATCATGGGTAACTGTCACAACTGTGAAGGCCCCATTAATGCTGAAAGGCACACACAGGCTTTGGAGCGACATATGCTGCCATCCAGACGTCTTTTTCAGAGACGCCCCTGCTTACTTCTGTCCCAACTATTTTGAAACCTGTTGCAGGCATTAGATTCGGAATGAATGTATTTTTAAGAAAAAACACTAAATTTGAGCAGTTTGAACATTAAATGTGTATTGTCTTTGTTATGTTTTCAGTTGAATAGAGCTCAAAAAGTTTTTGCAAGATAATTATTAACTATAGCTGTCAAAAGTGTGGCAAATTGAAAAGTCCATCCACAATGTCTTTAAATATTCAGTAATATAAGTTAAACTGTACAATACTTAGACAAATGTATTTGGTTAGTTTCCATCTCTAAAACAGAAGAAATTGTATTTGCTTCACCATCTGACTCTCATCAAGTTCCTATTGATATTCAAAATTAAACAGAATATTACGTATTTTCATGCAAATACTTGGGTGTAATATGTTACACTGGAAGTATCACATTGAATTTGTCTGCAAAGGCAAAACAAAGACTGCGTTTGTCCGACGCCTCAGGACTTTTGGTGGTCAAGTAGATGAATTCTTCTTCTTTTTTCTTTTCTTTTTTTTTTTTTTTTTAACTTATGTGGTTATGAGTGTTCTACAGTATTGTAATACTAAGTGTTTGCCGACTACTTTAAAGTCAAAACTGTTCCAACAAATGAAAATGTGCTCAAAGATTGTGGGCCAACACCTCTATGAATCAGCAATAACATATTAAGGCTGGCCAAGAACACTGTCTCTGACTCCAGCAGTTTCCTGAACAGTCAACACAGATTGTTACCATCAAGCCTGAGATTGGCCTACGGGGTTCCACGAGAACATTCGACTCAAGCATTCTGTTGCACATAAGTCAGTCATAAACTTAAATATGGAGCTTAATCACAGATCAAATGTAGGTACGTTGAAAAGATGTGAGTATCGTCTGTGTGTGTGTCATGTTGAGTTAAATGTATGTCTCTTTGTTTTTTTTTTTGTCTTTTGTATAATGTTGCGAACTGACTGTGAGGCAAAAAAATGTTCAGACTTAATCTGACAGTTGAGTATCATCTGTATCATCAACTGCAAAAGAAATGCCCCTCAAAGGGACATTTTCTAAAGAAAGACAGACTGAACTCAAAACGTCTCGTCTTTCTTTCCCTCCAGTTGATTTTTAGCTAACTAGCTAGTAAACAATGTACTGTTTTAAACTTCTTAGTTAAACAAATGTAATGTTTTTTAAAAACTTTCTAGCTAGCTAGCAAACAATGCAATGTTAAGGAATACACAACAGAAGTTATTGGTTTTCATTCCTCTTTAATACTCACTAGGTCCAAACAGCAATTTATTTATCTTACTTTGGGTAAGGAAGCAAATCTATATTAATAAAAGTTGTATTGGTTTACATCACTTAACTTGGATTTACTCAACTGAGTTTAGTTTTAAGTGTACAACAGAGCTCTGCTAAATTTAAATATGGATTTACTCATTTTAAACCTAGTTTTGCTAAACTCTGATTTGAGAATAAATTAATCTTAGTTGGTGCAACCCAGTCTAAAAGACAATGACAAACATGATCGTTATCAACTTTATTAACGTTATTATTATTGTTGTTATTTATATTAAAGATAAATATTTAGATTTCACAAAAGCCTCTAAACTTAAAGAAATGTGAGATTTTACACTTTGCATATATGTGGCATTTCATAACGTCAATCTAATCCCTGTGAGTTTTAAAGTCTTAAAAAAATGTAAAAAACTGTTGTCAGGCACTTACTTGGTCACCACGTGCGGCGTCATACAGGACCCTTAATAACAACATGGCGGCCGCTGGTTCGAAGTCTGTTTTGTTCGTCTGCCTGGGTAAGACACATCATTTAACCTCATATTAAGCGCACACAGTCCTCATAGAGTGTGACAACACCAAACAAATATCACGTACGACCAGTGTATTAATTTATATCACTTTAGTAGTTTATTAAGATGTTGCTAGATTTGCCAGAGCGCTAGCTAAAATGTGTCTGCTAACAGCTAAGTTGGTGTATCGAATGAATGAGTGCGGTGTTATGAACTGTTAAACAAACACACTTAATATTCAAGCCGCTTTAATTTGCTAGCATGCACAGTTGTTGTCTTGCAAGGTGTGATGGAAAACATCTTAGTTTTGCAGAAACGCTGAGTAACGTTACCGGCTAAGTGACAAACACTAAGGAGGAGTTTTACTGACAGCATCCCGGAAGTGTACTCACTTACCGTAATGTCAGGTTAAAGTCTATCGTGACACCTGAGTCTTGGCAATCAACAGCAAAGTGATTTTAGTTGTTTCTAATCCTGTCAACGCTATAAAGTTTAGGAAACTCAAGCGGCCTGATTTAAAAGTCGCGGCTAAATTTAGCCAGGATTAAAATAAGCTATCGCTGCATATGCGGTTTTATATTATAATAACACCATATATGTACTGTAAGTAGGGCTGTGACTAACAGCTATTTTCAGAGCTGATTAATCCATTGATTATTTTCTCTATAATCAATTAATACTTTTATAATATGTCAGAAAATTGTGAAAATTAATTAAATATTAAAGAATAATACAACAGTCCTGTAAATCCATATTGCAGGGCTGCCAAAAGTGAGGCTGTCAGATTCAGTTTGCCCCCCCTAGATTTTTCTGTTGGAAAAATAAAAGTTAAAAACTAATGAATGGAGCGATATGTAGAAATTGTAAATTTTTTTGTTTTTTTTTAGGCATGCTCCCCCATTCAGCAGCTGAAAATAGTTCAGCCTCCTCCACCCCACAAGTAGTATTAATTGTAAGTGACAACTGGGGAAGCAACCAGTTATAAAGGATTCAAGTTTGAATTTTAGCGAAATAAAAGCCAGCAGGATGGCATCAGCCACCTCCTGTTTGTTGATTTTCTCTGCAAAAATCTTATCCATTTAACTTTATTTCGCTCTCTTTCTCTCCTCTGGTTATGCATGTCTCTCCTGCCGTGGCTCTGCACCCCTTCCGAGGGGGGCCCGCCCCTTAGTGTGGAAATCACCGCCTCAAGTGTTAAAGTTTACTGTGATGTTTAAGTCATTGCTTTAAAGTTTGTCATGGTGTTTGTGGTTTTGAACAGGGAATATCTGCAGATCCCCCATCGCTGAAGCTGTCTTCAGGAAGATGGCAACAGATGCTGGTGTTGCTGACAAGGTAATTAATCATTATTACATTGTTCATAGTAGTATTTATAATACAGGTCATCATTTGGGTGATGTTTGAATAAGCATGTTTTTTTTTTTTTTAAATAAAGAGAGCTTTTTACATCTGTGCAAGGATTTTGTCATAAATTGTTAAATTAGTAAAAGAAGCACATAGAAACACTTGAATACCCAAACCAGTTTTGCACGTGTTAATACATTTGTTGCATGTACTGTCCGTGACTACTGACCATTTTTCAAGGGATGCTTCCACTGATTAGTGTTAACTAATATTAGTGGGAAATTAATAGTTATTGGTGGCAGATTAAAGCAAACCCTACCCACATTGATTGAGTTAGATGATAATCACCTGGTTATTGACAGTATGGAAATATTCATACATGAAGTGTAGGTGGATGATGTGATCATGAATAAAAACAGGATGTGTTTATTGAGTCTAGGGCTGCAACTAATAATTATTTTCTTTACTGATTAATCTGCAGAGTATTTTCATGATTAAACATTTGATAGTTTAATCTATAAAACAGGGTTCTTACAGGTGCTGGAATTGTCATTGTTTTATACTGGCTCAGCCAAACCAAGTCTACTTACAGATGAGTGACCCATTTTGAAACACGAAACTTTGTTTTCTTTACTTTGGCACTCGTCTGAAATCGTAGAAATCTGCCACAAAACATACATTTGGTTGTTTATTGCACAGTAACATCTGAAGAAAATTAAATAGTTGTATCATTTTGAGCATAATGTAAGCCATGTTTAAATATGTCAATTAACCACAGCTGTAAGGTGCTGGAAAAACTTGAAAATGCTTAAAAGTGCTTGAATTTGCCTTTGGAAAAGATGTAGGAACCCTGATAAAATGTCAAAAAATTTTAATGAAATATATTTGGATTGAACAAATAATCATGCGATTAATCATTAATGGAAATAATCATCAGCTGCAGCCTTAGCTGGGTTGTTTTTTCAGCTACTACACAGAATTATCTAAGAACATTGAAATTAATTTGATTAAATTTTGTCTGGCAATATTTGTTTTATTGGAAGGCCTCTCCTCTTATTGTCAAACAGCTGCTAGTTTTTCAACATTGGATGTCAAATGCCTCATTTCACTTCTGAGCCAGTGGAGAATGGTCATATATAAATGTCAAGGGGCGGCAACTAGACTTTATTTTCAGAATCATTTAATCTGTAGATTGTTTTTCACCATTAATTGAGTGTTTAGTCTGTGAAATGTCAGAAAATTGTGAAAATGCTCACCACACTTTCTAAGAGCACTAATTGATGTCTTTAAATTGATTCTTTTGTCTAACCAACAGTCCAAAAATACATATATATATTCCTATCAAAATAGTTGGTAACTAAAATATTCCAATAAATTATTCGACTACTTGTTGCAGCTCTGCTTGAGTCTTACTTGTAATCCTGGCCTCCAGGGTAGAACATCATCCTGTAAATTCTGCACCACTTACCACATGCCTGTACATGAGACTATGAATCATTTCTGCTGTGTTATTGTTCCCCGTACTCTGTTCTACCTAGTGGAGGATAGACAGTGCTGCCACCTCCACCTATGAGATAGGAAACCCTCCAGACCACCGCGGTCAAGCCTGCATGAAGAGGCATGATGTGCCCATGAGGCATGTGGCCAGGCAGGTACGACCACCCACCTCTACACCTCTCTTAGCAGTAGTTAGCGCCCCCTTTTTTGTTCTCTGTTGTTGCAGTGGGTCATAGACAGTGGTGCCACATCTGACTGGAATGTAGGCAGCTCCCCGGACTCCCGCGGTCTGGCCTGCCTCAGGGGGCACGGCATTGAGACGAGCCACAGGGCCCGACAGGTACAACCAGACCTCCAAACAGTGGCTCCTCTCACCTCATTGGTGTTTGTGTGTGTATGAGTGTGATGGCGATAAGATGATGCCTGCTACACATCCAGGTCACTCCCATCTTTACTGTAGCCTCATCACTCTTATCAAAACAACCACATGTTCGTCTGAACTGCAGCTGAACTGGACGTAAGGTACAGCCAACATTTATGATTCAGAAGAAAACCAAATACCACAAGTGTGTGTAATATTGATTTCTGCTCAATTTTCTTGTCTTCTTTTAAAAATGGTAGAATAGAAAATTCTTTCTTTTTTTTTTTTCCCAATGTCACATCTTCCAGTTTAGCCCTCCGTTTCAATAAAGATCAGTAACACTCTGCTTGGACACACCCCCGTCATAAATTAAAAACATCAATTCAGACCAACACTCTTGCTCTGGAAAAGAGGGGGGGGAAAACCCAGTCGTGACAAACACTGTAGGATGGAAGAATCAATTTATAGTGTAATAAAATGACTGCTTGTGTAATTTAGTACTTTCATTTCGTTTTAAGCTTAACCATTACATGTAATTTAATGGGCTACTTGTGCTTTTGCACATATATTAAAGCCCCAGGAAACTCAAATCCACAATAGCCTTGTAACCATCTACAACCCCGTTTCCAAATGAGCTGGGAAGCTTTGTAAAATTTAAATAAAAACAGAATGCAGTGATTTGCAAATCCTTTTGACCTCTATTCAGCTGAATCATACAAAGACAAGACATTTAATGAACAAACTAATAAACTTAATTGTTTTTTTTTTTGTGTAAATTTACACTCATTCTGAATTTGATGCCTGCAACATGTAAGTGTTACAGAACTGAGGACACAAAACAAAAACAAAAGTTTAGAAAGAAAAAAATTGTTCTCATTCTGGCTTGAGATTTGTCTTCAGTTGCTCAACAGTCCGGGGTCTCCTCATACCTCATAATGCACCACACATTTTCGATTGGAGACAGGTTTGGACTGAGGGCAGGTCAGTCTAGTACCTTAACCTTTTACAACGAAGCCACACATGCAGAATGTGTCTTGGCATCGTCTTGAAAATAAGAAATAAGCAGGGACATCTTTGAAAAAGATGTCTGGATGGCAGTTGCATGTATGTACCTTTGGCATTAATGGGATCTTCACAACTTTGACAGTTACCCATGATGCCATGGGAACTAACGCCCCCCCACACCATCACAAATGCCGGCTTTTGAAGTTAGTGCTGGTAACAATCTGGATGCTCCTTTTACTCTTAAGCCCAGGGGACACAGCCCCCATGATTTCCAAAAAGAATTTGAAAATTTTTTCATGAAATTTGGAGATGAGCTTTTAAGTTTAAAGCACCATCAGGCTGGAATAATTTGCCAGTTTCACTCAGATCAATTTCTTCCTTTTGTGACTTCAAGGCTTCGTTGCTTGTTTATCTTAAATCCATTTGCTCTTGTTTTTGATTACATTGCAGTTTAGTGTTGAGAAACGATGGGCTTAAACTGTTTGAGTATTTCCCCCACGCAGTTTTTCACAGTGTAGAGCTTTGCCCCATCCATGCTTGTGAACGTGACCCTTTCAAGGATGCTGCTTTCATTTCTAACCATGTTACCAATTAACCTGTTAAACTGTGGAAAGTTCCAAACAGATGTTTTTTGAGCATTACACAACTTTTCCAGTCTTTTGGTGCTCTTGTACCAAATTTTTTGGAACATGTGACTGGCATCAAATTCAAAATGAGTTTATATTTACAAAAAACAATAATGTTTGTCAGTTTCAACAGTATATAGCTTTTCTTTGTACTGTATTCAATTGAGTAACAGTTGAGAAGTTTTTGCAAATTACTGCATTTTATTTTTATTTATTTATTTACGTTTTACACAGCGTTTAATCTTTTCTGGAATTGAGGTTGCAATTTACAGTCTCCTGCACATAATGGTAAGCATCTAAAAAGTATTAGAAATGAGTTTGAAATCAGATTCTAAATATTGTCATCTAAGTTTGTACACTTGCCTGTATTGGGTATGAATTAGGCGTGGTCGTGCTCAGACATTTACTACGAAAATTACTTCATTAATTCCAAGAACCACTCATTTAAAAAATCTCGCCACTTGCGGAGTCGTCCCACTCAAACGGATGCAACAAAGACTTCTTCTCTTCTTCTGTTTTATCTGTCTGTCCGAGTCAAAGCCAAGACAACAAGAGGGAGCTGAAGCTGTTCTGTCGCTCCACACTCCTTTGACACAAACAGTAATTGTACCTTGCAGAAAACAATATCGGTTTATGTGTACGTTCTATTTACAGGCTGTATAGTGCGACACATGTATGACCTCTGCAGCATCTGTACGATGCAGCTTTGCTATGTGAAAGACAGAGCTGCTGTTTGTTGACGTGTGAGGTGAATTTGATGCGCGCTTCCCACAGATGGACTTAATTTGGGTGGGCCACCAAGAATATTAACGGCCGCTCAGCCTGTATGTGGTGACACATTTTGGCATTTCTTATTTTTATGTTTTTTCCGCGACACCACCCGCAGCGCGCTTTATTATACAAGGGACATCATTAACAGCAAGTCTCAGTGGAGAACTGCTGTTGTGAAAACAGAATCGTGAGTGAAAATATCCAAAACATGAGTTGTGTTTTTTGGGCGACTTCATAAAACATCCTGCTGTTGAATAAAGTCAACAGAGCAGACACGTCCAGGGAGACAGAAGCGGAAAGAAGCAGGGTGGGGCGAGGCGAGCTCCCACGTGTGTGAATATTTTCATTGCTTTACTTTGCTGCCCGACAGCTCTTCGGAACATAAGTTGCTGTATGTTCTCTCCTCACAACCTCCAAGACTCCTTGAAAAGAAACTAATTTTACCTCGCAGAACACAGGAGTTGCCTTGATCTGTGGCAGGTGACATTAACTTGAACTAGAGTTTTAAAACACTTAAGTCACAAGTTAAACTAATTGACGGAGGCAGCGGCCTGCAACGATCCATACACACACACACATGGCAATAGATAGGTTGGTGAGGGAGATGTCAGTCAAAACGGGATCTGCCACGCCCACACGGTCTTGAAAAATGGTCAAAACAGCAAAATGAGTTGTTTTTTTTTTAAAGGTTTTCTAGCATTTTTCCACTCAGATCTTTTGACTATTAAAGCCACATTTCCAGAGGCTTTAACTGTCGACTGTTAGTCTGAGTCAGGGGTCCAAACATGCAACCCGCTGTTTTATTTACTTGTCTTGTTTTGTCCTCAACTCAAAGATATTCATGTTACTGCCATTTATATGAGATGTGGCTTTATAATTGAATATATGATGAAAAATATGAACTTATATTTAAGTGATATGAACAGTAGGCGTGTCCTTTTAAACTTGACTCTTCAGTGTGCAGCAGGTTTAACTTAAACTCTCAGATACACTGACCTCTTGTGACAGTTCAGTGAACTCTACAGGAGCTGGTTCGGCTTCTGCTTAAGCAACTCAAAATGTGTTTTTATTTTAAGTGGCCGCCTTCTCCTTTGTCCTACATATTTAACCAGTTAAGATTTTTGTTTTTTTTATCAATAAAATACACCAATAAATACATCAAGTAATAAAATAATTTCAAGACAGCATTATTAAGATCTTGGAAATATCTATTATGAGTGTTTGATTGCCTGTGAAAGTCATAAAGAGCCTATTGGCTAGGCCTGCGTCTCTACTGCTGTGCAAACTGATGCTACCCGTGGTGCAGATGAAATATTGATAGAACCAATCTAGGAATCATTGTATCACTTCGCAGCATGTGTTTCAAATCCTGAAACAGGCCTGAAATTACACCAAGATGTTTGTCCATGTAGGGCCTTCAGGCCTTGCGCTGTGCTGGCTTATCCTCAGTGCAACTCCTACTCCCCGGTGCCCTTAAAACACTCGCTTTATGTTTCCCTGAGAGAACTCCGGAGGTTTCACCCTGTGCTTGAGATCTGCCGTGTTGTCGGTTTGTTTCTCTGCAAACCGTTCAGTCAGACCCTCATCTAATCTCCTCAAAGCGGCGATGGGGAGGCTCAATCCTTGGCTTAAACCCAACCAAATCCACACAATGAGCTTTGACAAGCTCTTGCTCTTTCCTCTTTCCCTTTATCACCCTTTTCATTTCTATCACTTGCTTTTGTTCCCGCCCTCTATTTTTTCCTCTCTTTCCCCCCTGATTTCTCCTGATTTTTTTTTTTTTTTTTACCCATTGAACTTTGCTGAACTTCTGCTGCTGCCAGTATCCCAGCAGTGGGAGATGCTTTGGAGACCACGGCATCGCCACATAAACAGACATGTTTGTTTAATAAAGCAAACATGCTCCAAAATTATCCATAACAAATTAAATAAGTATTTAATACCTTATCAGAAATAGACTAACAGACGGTATATTTTAAGAGAGCTGCAGTTTCGATGTCATTCTCATCAATATGTTATCACTGAGTCAACATTTTGCCTAGATAAAGTAGTTGCCAATGTTGTAAACCGTGCAATCCAGAGACAGGGGTTGTTAATATATAATATTTTATAGATCTTTTTCACAGCAGCCATTTTGATAAAAAAAATCTAAAATATAAAGAAATTAAGGCTTCATTTTTGTTTATTATACAAACCCAAATTCCAAAAAGTTGGGATATTGTGTGACATGTAAATAAAAACAGAACGCAGTTGAATACATGACAGAGCAGGACAGGACTTGTTATACTTGAAAATGACATCAGTAAACACTTGCATCTGCTTATAACCAGGACACAAAATTATAACCAGCCTCCTCTCAAATGCTGGTAAAATATAGCTGGTAGATTTGCTTTACTCACCAGCCAAAAAAAAAAAAAAATGCCCCCAAAAAACAGTACTAATCTGTTAAAGTTGAACCTTCACCTCACATTTGACTGCTTACAGCTACATTATAATGTGTTATAAACAATTTATTATATCTTTATAGATTACAGTTAGGGGGACTTAAAGTAAAAGGTAAATTTAAGTGTTGCCAAATATTTTTGAGAATAGGTTAGTTTCTAAATATTGAACTTACTTTAGGTAAATTTGCCTTTTTTGCAGCAGACATTTTGACTTGTCACAGGTGTTACTAATAAAATTTCTGATGGCTTTGTTACATTCAGGTGTCCCAGTTAGTCTTGACAGTGAGCCAACATGCACCATACCAGCAACCTGAAACCGAGTCAGCTAAATGGAATCCAGCCATCTTTATTTTTTATTATTACACCTGTGATATGTCAGAACATCATCTCTGGAAAGGGCCTGTTATTGATTGATTTTCACACAATTTCACGATATCTCCTCACATCTTCTCGGGGTTTTATCAACTTTTGAACTTGCTGAACTTGAACTATGCTATGTGTGTCTCCCTACTCATCCCTCATTTACAGTAACAGCCTCCCAGCTCGATCTCTGCCAGATATTTCAGAAATCAAACCGGGGTCTGTGTCAGGCCTGCGAGAGGGCTGGCATGTGCCTTTTTTGACAGGGGATTACCACAGTTTTAGTTAAGAGTGTGAGATCACAACGCAGAAAAGAGCAGAGGGATCAACAGTCGTGGTCACAGATTATCACCCTGTGGGACAGAACTTGTGTCTGAGTGTTCAAATGGAAAATGGAGTGATCAGGCCGTCATGGCTACAACCAGACACTCTGGGAATATAAACATCGATTCAAAGTAGTCATAATAAACATCTGTTTATTCTTCTGCTGTCACGTGAACGGCCACAGCTGTCTCTGTGCCTGTAGCTCAACATCTGGAGCATTCAAGGAGTTTTGTTCGCGTCTTGTTCCTCTTTTCTTTCATTTGTCTCTGGCTGCCTTCTACTCCTCCTTGGCATTCCTGTAAATTTACTCTCAAAACCTTCCTGAACTATTCAGGGTGCTGCCCGTTTTTTATTGCTTCTTGTTTCATTAAATCATCACTAGGCACAGTGAATACTTTCCTCAACACCCCTCCACATGCTTACAGATGTGCAGCTTATGTCGTGTTTCCACTGCATGGTACGGTTCGGCTCTACTCGACTCAATTTTGGCAACGGTTACGTGTCTTGATTTTGTAATCTACTGTAGGCTGCAACCCCCCCAATTTAGGTAAGAGTCTTAGCTGGTCGTCATAGAGACACTGCGTGAAACTGCCATGATATCTTCACTGACATAAGCATACAAACATGGGAACAATGGAGGATAATGAATGAATGTTGTTGCAGAAAGGTGAAAAACGTTTCAGAATAGGCTGAATGGGGTCACTACAAGTATAAAGGAGTAAAAAAAACATAATGATATAATGCCTGTTATTCTTATTGCAAAATAAAACATACAGAATATATACATAAACAGCTTATATTTATATATTAAATCTAAATTTTTAAAGGATCAAATATACATAGAATACTGCCTGTAAAGCTAAAAAAAAGTTTTTATATAAACTGTGCAGACAAAAATTTGAATGCAAATATAAATTGCAGACCACCTTCTGCACCGTCTGCTCAAAGCTGACAATACGCCATCCCATGAGACTTGTCTGTGTCTGAGTGTTTTTTGCTGCATACAACTAGGCCTGAAAAAAGAAAAGAAAAGGAAAAATATCAGGGAACTCTTCATCTGTCAGCTGACTTCATCTCCACATTGTATCGTTACCCCCCTGCAAATGTTGGAAATGATACACAGACAAAACCCCCAAGGAAACTGCTCTGTTGTTGTTTTTGTAGGTGCAAGTTTGATGAACAAGTGCTATCAGAGTTAACTTTGATGACAAAGACATTAGCCTTCCTGCGACAAGAAAAGTGACCTTGTGTTTTGCTATTAGGGATGTTCTTGGTGACTCATTTCCCTGTTGATTATACAGAAATTTTAATTTACACTAAGCGACTGGTCCTAAAGTAAGAAAATACTCAGAAAGCAGTTAAAATTTAGCACAATTGATTGATAATGCTAAACATGTTTAAAATACTACACCCACCAATCACCCACCTCAGTAACTAAATTGTCTTATAAATGATGCCTAAATGTGTGACACTTTGCACCAAATATTTCAAATTATCCTACAAACCATGACAACAGCTGACTAAAGCTGATGGCTAATGTTAGCCGCACTGGGTGTCAGTGGTAGCACTAGCGGCCTGCTCTCCTTGCAGGTTAACAGCCACATGCCTGCGGCGAATGTGGTTACACATTGCTCCAGTCAAGTGGTTATATGGACCGCCCACATAAAACCTTATTTTTATTTTCTAGACCAGAATACTGCCAAACTGCCCTCTTTATGAGCTGTCATCTGTCCCACTTTGCTGATCACAACATTCGGGCCACACCGGCATTAGTGAGAGCAGAGGGAGCTGCGGTCTGCTGGAGCTGCAGCCCCGACTAGTGGCAGGCGGCTGCGTAGATTCACAACAGTTCACTGGCATTGTACTTTAATAAAATATTAATGAATGCTTTAGCCAGCTAGTATTTCTGGTGCCGAAAATTTGCAGAAACTTAAAGGTGGCCCGTGGAATGGCGGACCCCGCCACTTCCAATGAAATGTCCACATGCGAGATTGTTACAGACTGTAAACACATGGGCTATTCCTGAAAAAATACTCACCATAGTAATAACTTTAAATGTGTCTTTCATTTGCCTCACTGTCTTTATTGTTGTGTTGGAAATGATTAATTTTCACGGCGTATGATTAAGCCCTCTCTTAAGTCCCAGAGAGAGTCTCTGCAGGCTGTACAGTGTTTCCACACAGAGCCAAGAGTAATATTTGTTTTGTCCTGCATGTCTCCCCCACTTCCAGGTGACCAAGGAAGATTTCCTGAACTTTGAGTACATTCTCTGCATGGATGAGAGTAATTTGAGGTACATATTTTCAGCCCACAGGAGCAGTGTTTATTATTTCTGTGAGTGTGGATCGCAGTTGGAAATACAGTTGCTGAAAACCCCAGTGTCATGTGTTAAGTGTCCCGTCTTACTTATTAACGGTTGCCTGGGATAAAAAAAAAAAAGAAAAGAAAAGAAAAAAAGCCTTGAAAAAGGTCAAACTGGGTTGTCCTGTTAACTGCCTCGATGGTGATGTGTGCTACTTCTTCACATGCACATGAAAACGGTGGTAACATTGAGCTATAACTAACATGTAGGGGAATGCCTCCCTTTAATGAGCAATATCCTTGCTTAAGCTCTTTCCAAAGGTCAGGGGGAGGGATATTTTTTGATACTTTGAACGTTTAGGGATCATTTTGAGATCACATGCCTATGGCAGATCTGATCTGTAAGCAGCTTACTGAGTTCTTTGGATGCCTCGTCTTTGCTCTTTGGGCAGTTTTTCTCCCCTTTCTCTCCCACATTAGTTTTTTTTCTCCACAAATGTTAAGCTGACGAGACTGAGAAAATGAGACCCTGTCTGAGACAAAAGCTACTCAGTCTAGGTTTAGTTTTCTTGTAACATAACTCCTCTCATTGTTGTGAACTTGAAAGTGTTTGTTTTACCTCCTGTTTGAGTTTGAATTAAGTTACTTGTCTTTGAGGTTGACTTAAACAGCTTGACGTTTCATTTTACCCATTTTGAGAATTACGGCAAATCATATTCCTCCAAAAAACATGTACAAAATTACTCTTAATTCCATTTTCGTGAATATCTAAGGATTTATATATTTGAAGTGCATGTAATTTATGAAATGTTTTGGCCGGCTTTAATTTTTTTAATTTCTAAATTTGCTCCGTGTCAGAAAACATCCTTGTCCCAGACAAGAATTCACAACTTCACACTATTTAAAACTGTGTTAAAAGCCAAAATCTAAAACTGTTGTCTCTTTAAAGATGTGTCCCAGATTTCTGTCAGCTCCGTCAGACTTTTACAGAAACATGATTTGATCTGGCATAAAAAATATTTAGCTACACCCTAAGGACCCCTGTCTCACTTCTTGGTTTCAAAAAGGCGAGAATGTTGCTCATGCACTGGTTAACCTTTCATTTTTTGCGAAATTCCTTAAATAATATTGCTAACAGATGGCTTTCAACCATAGCTTGCCAACTCCGTAGCCGTTTTAAATCAAAATTAAACAAGAATTACGGATTAAAAATGTGTATTTTGGTTAGCGTTAAGAGAACTGTGAAAAATAAAATGTCTACTCACTACAACCATGTTGTTTGGCAACTGTCAGATTTTCCATCAGGCACATTTGTCGTCTACATTAATTAAAATATTTAATCACTAGGAGATTGCCCTGTTACAAGGTTTAACAGCCAGGAGTTTGATCTTTTAAAATATATTTTCCCAGCATAATTTAAAAGTAAACATCATAACCCCCCTCAAATTACAGTTTCTCAAGAATGGGTCATTTTCATTTTGTTTACGCTCAAAAAGTTGCCCGAATCAAGCTTATACCATTGTTGTTAAGTGCTTTGGGAGGAAGTTACACACATGGATGTCATTATCAAGGGGGGTTATATTCTGTCCATTATAGGAAGTATTTTAAACATGACAGCTGTGCATGCAAGATTGATAGATAGATGAAGATTGATGTTCCCCCTGATATCTAATTGGCAGACAAAAAATACTGTGTAACATTACTCATAATCAATTTAAAAAAAGAGTAGATTCTTATTCTGGTCCAGATGTCACATGTTTTTTCTTGTTTTTTTCTCTTGGAGTTACATGTTTTCTCTTTATCTTCACAGTGATCTGAACAGGAAAGCAAAGCAGGTGCAAAACTACCGAGCAAAGATTGAGCTTCTTGGTTCATATGACCCCGAGAAGCAGCGCATCATCAAAGACCCGTATTATGTAAGTATTCGAAAAAAAATTCTCAGGTTGAGTATTTTCAGGCATAATTAATACGATTCCTCAGTGTTTGGGACGACACAGTGAATATTACTGGAGGAACAGTGGTAATAGTCAAAATAAATGGAAGGAGTTTAGAAGCCGCAAGTTGAAGCAGTTTTTGACACATCATTAAATGTAATTTGAATTTGCCAAAGGATAAGTAGTTCTTACTGTCTGATCATGTTGGAAATCAAAAGACTATCTGTTCCAAAACAGCTACACTGGGGAGGGGGATATTTTTGATAGTAAATTTTTTAGTGTTGCACTCTGTTTTTCACATGAAAAAGGACTTTAGGATAACTTTGCAGTAGTTTCCACTTAAAATAAATGTGTGCGAACCAACCGTTGAGGTCAGTTTGTTTAAAAACTTCATTTTTTAAGCATCTGCACTACTTTTTCTTTGATTGATTAAATCTAAACTTTATACAATAAATTTTATTTAAAGTGCATAATCATCATGCGGCGTGGTCACACTTTACAGTTAAAAAGAATACATGGGACACAAAATACAGAAAGTAAATAAAATTGTCAAGAAATGAAATATTCTTACAACTATTTTTCTTATTAAACAGAAGAATACAACTGATCACCTTCTGAATTTTAGTTTCTCTCTTTTACCGAACTAAGACGAGCTTAATGGCCTTGTTAACTCCGTAAAAGACGCTTCATTTAAAGCTACTACAAGGAACTTTAATATTTTGTTTATTTGGGACAAAACTGGTAGTGTTACCACCATAACAACATAAAGAAAATAAATTATCTAAACAAAAATCTTGACCTGCTTCTTCTTGACTGGCTAAGGATCTACTCACTGTAACTTTGCTTGTGAAAATGTGAACACAGGTGTGCTTCATCTGATGTCAAGGAGAATCTGACCCGGTGGCAGACATTAAGAATAACTACATAGAAACAGCCAGTCTTCTCGTGGATGGCCTCTTTTTCTTATGCAGGTCATGTAGAGGCATCACTAATAAAGTGAGACTATTTGATAGTTATAATAGTTATAAACTCCTTGTAGTAGCTTTAAAGTTCTTAATCACCACACAGCATGGTCCTAATACACTTTACAGTGAAAAAGAATACATAGGACAAAACATACAGCAACCAAATAAAATTGTTAGAATAAAACAACCACATTAAAAACATCTCATGTGAATTTCCACATTGTGGGATCAATATAGTTTCTTATCAATGTTTAATGTTTAAAGCCCCTGAAGACATGCATCAATCAATGTTAAAGTCTTGAAGAGTAAAACATCCATTGTTATAAGTTTTGTTAAAAGTTTAACACTCAAAAAGTTAATTATTCTGCTTTATCAAGGCAAGGGTTGGGTGATGTGTTAAAATTATGCAACCGCCAATCATAAATAGTCAGAAAAGGAAATATTCTTACACCTGTTTCCCTTATTAAACAGAAAAATGCAACCGTACAGCTGAATTCCGGTTTCCTATACTCCTTCAAATTTACGTCGAGTCGATATTGATGGATGTTGTGTTAATCTGCACAGAACAGATCGAGTCGGCAGGAAGTCAGACACAGAAACACTCTAGAGAATACAGTCAGTTTTCAAAATAAAAGCCTCCGTGCAGACTCGTGATCATAAAAACAGACAAGAAAGAAACAACTGATGATGGCTGGTAACAGATATATTTTTCCAGTCGCCCAACCTTAATTAGGACTGTGCAGGTTTGGTTTGATCAGATTGACAGTGGCGTGGCAACATAAGCAGACAACACATGACTGTCATCATAACTGTGATCAGTGCACAGAAGTACGTGACATTACGGTTTTCTCATCCACTTCAAACCAGGGAAGAGAACTCAGACTCAGATATCTCATGTAACTTATCCAACATAGTTTTAAATTTGGCAGAAATGTCGTGTTTATGTACGGTCCCATCGCTCACAGTAAAGAGCAGATTGACAAAAATATGTTTTCGAAGGCCTTAAAAACAGTTAGATGGTGCATGATGAATGTCAAGTGTCAATTTTGTCTGGAAATAACAGAAAAAAAGTAATATTCTTGCTCTTGCAATAGTTGTGCACCTGTTCAGAAAACTGTGTAGCATGAGAAGAGTTTTATAGACAAAAAGAACAGGACACATTGCACTGTGGACTCCCTTTAAGTTTACTTTTGAAAACAAGAACATGTCTGTCTTCTGTGCAGGTGGTAGTGCTGTAGAAAAAAATTCCCTCTGCATTGGGAAATATCGTATCCAGGGACATTTCGTGAAGTAAACATCACCAAAACAAAAGGGCAACAGTAACTTTTCCTCTTTTTTTCTTTTGAATAAATACCTAAATTGTAGCCATAAAAATGTTCTAGTCAACCCTTCCAGCGCAATATGCAAGATAATAAACGACAGTTTTATACAGTTGTTTGGTTACTTGGACATGACTGTCAGAGGACTTTTTGGTATTCAGATTGGTTTGTCTTTTCATGCTCCATGGCTCGCATCATCCCCTTTGTTCCTTACGTGATTCTCTGTAGTTCAAAGTCCTGCCAGAAGAATTGGACATGGGTCCCAGCCTGTTTTTCATCTTCTTGAGGGATATGAGTGAGAAAAGGCAAGAGTGGGAACAGTGGAAGGTTGTTGGACAAAGTCTGAAAGTTTTATAGTGATGATTAGTTGTCAGTGTACCTTACAATAATCTTCATATGGGATGATCTAACAGTTTACACTAACTGTTTACAATAACCCGTTCAAATAAATCTTCATGTAACTTGAAAAGAAACAATTTGCTGTTGGTTTCACAGATTATGTTCTGCTAAAACTTTTAAAGGTTTAAAACAGTCTTCAAATTAAAAGTGATGTGCCTGCAAGAGGAGGTTGTGGTTTACCGCAGTTGATGTGAATGTGTAGTCAGTTATATTAACTTGTCTCAGATTTTGGCTTTGAACGGCACTTTTTCTTTGTGTGGTGACCAACATGAGTGTGTCTTTCTTTAGCTCTTTTTGCCAAAAGGAGGAGTGAATGAGTGCTGTTTACAGCCAGTGCGGTTTGGACACCGGACAATATTGGATCGTTGTCCCACGTGAGAAACCACATGGCATGACAGCAAAGTTGGCCAGGAAAAATCAGGCAGTAGATGTGTCTGAATGAATGGAGACATCAGTTTTGTTGTTTACCCGACACAATTGACAGTTTACATTCATAATTTAGTGTTTAAAACTTCTAGCTTTAAAGGCCCCGAGAACCCACTTTCTTAGCAGAACAGTTCACTCAATTTAGGGCTCAAATCGACTGAAAATTTTCCAGTCATTTCTTTTTCCCTTTGTAAATCAGAGCACATTACAGTAACTGGATAAAGCAGATGCTTACAAGAAGGCACAGAGGCAACTGAGGAGTTATAAGTGGAGGAAATCACACATGTTTTTATATTAGTTGGTGCGCTTATTTAAAAAAAAAAATCCCTTTGTCAACATGTGCTGGTGGTTGACTGAGAGGGGGAGAAACGAGTGGTTGGTAAACAAGTTTCAGCTGTTGTTTTTTAGCTGCATCACTGTACACAGAGCAGTGCAACAGCATGACAGGCTGTAAACTTTACAAATAAATCACGACAAAGCAGAAAACTAAGTGTGATGGAAGCGGAGAAGAGTGACAGAAATGGAGCGCAGGTGACGCGCTGCAGCGGCCACTTGACCGGAGTGCAGGGCTGGTGACGTTTGCTTGTTTACTTTTCTGAAAACACAGAAAGGGTCGTTACAGTGAGAGTTTTTTTTTTTTTTTTTTTAAGAGCAAAATACGTTATGTTTAATCAGAAGCAGCTGTTTTATTGTTCTCACCAAAGTCACCAGACTCGCTTTGAAAAACTGTAATTTTAACATCATTGTCAGCTTCATTCAGACTCAGCTGAAACAAAATAGAACTCAACACACGCATCTTGGGTCGTCTTTATCCGCTCTTCCAACAATCACCAGCTCTGGCTTGGTTGAAATAAGTCCACGGCACGAAGGAGCTCTGAGCGAGCAGAGCAGGTGACGCCGAACGTCCTGAAGAGCGGCGATGTAGATGTGCTGGGAGGACCCACACTTTTACTTTCTCTGACTGTGTGAAAATCTGATGACGAAGAAAGATTAAATTAAAATCTAAATCTTACTGGTAAAACAGAGTCATGTTGGCTGAAATAGGAGTCAAATGTGCCACACTGAAACGGATAAAAAAGAATCTTTGAATATACAATTTGTACGGTTAAATCCAATTGTTTTTTGTGTGGGAACAACAACTGAGTCAGAGTTAACTCACTGTTTTTCTGCATGAACAGCACCACTGTGATTTTTTCTATTATTCATGGAGGTGGTAAGGCTGCAGGGATGGAACCACTTTGGTCCAGACTGAAACATCTTGGCAACTACTGAAAGGACTGTTATGAAATTTGCTATCGATTTAATGAACTGAGAAAAAAATAACGAAGAAGTTCCCATCAGCCTCAGCAGTACTTTGTGTTGTTCAGACGATAAGCTAAGCTTGTGAACATGGTGTGTGAACATCATATATGCTAAACATCGGCAGCATGTTGTTAGCATTTAGCTCAAAGCACTGCTGTGCAAAGTGCAGACTCGAGGCTCTGCTAACATGGCTGTAGACTATAAAGATTTGTAACTGACTTTTATCTCTTATTTTATTATTGCATGGCTGATATAGTTGTTTAATCATTTAGTCGATCAACCAAAGATTATTTTTGGAACCTTTTTTTGATAATTCATTAATGTCTTGAGTCACTGCATCCAGTTTTATTCAAATTGGGATTCGGTCCATTTCATTGTCTCATATAATAATATCTTTTTTGTTTTTGACAGTTTGGTGGACAAAGTGAAGCGTATGAGTGTGTCACACTTGGCTGTGACAGGCTTTTTTTTGCACATAGTAGAAGGGATTTCAGGGATTTCTGCCAGAAAGCCCTTTGTGTCACAAATCTTTCGGCAGAAAGCCTTTTGAACATGTGGGTACCACAAATCATGATGTTTTCCTTAACCTAATCAATTATTTTTGTTGACTAAGCCCAGCCAAGTAGTTTTGTTGGCCAAAGCTAACCAAACAGATCGAAAACAGAAAATATTTTTTTAATGAAGATAATAAGTTAAACCTTAAACCTCAGTCTCCTCGATGGAGGTCCTGTGCTTAACCCATTCATGCACCACAACCTGATCCTAGTATGGGCTTTGTCGCTTTACATGCTATGTTTCCTGACTTCCTTAAGCCTTTCTGGCTTTCTGTCAGAAAGCTCTTTCCGTCAGAAATCTCTCTGCCAGAAAGCCTTTCTTACATGCCATTAATGGCCCATTTTAACCCAAACCATGATGTTTTCTGAAACCTAACCAAGTATTTAAAAACTAGAAGAGAGCACTCAGTACAGTGCAGTTCCTCACTAGGTAACAGATGGTGAAGCACCTACTGCAATGCCACCACAACTGCCAGATGCAACCAGTGGATACTTGCAAAGTTCTGTCAACATTAACATGACCGCCCACAATACAGTGTCCTGAGCTGAAACAAGATTTCAAACTGAAGCTGCTGTTGTCTTGTGGCCTCTAGCCTCCGGTTAAGAAGAGTGAGAGGAAGAGAAGTCACCTGTCAGTCATCTTCCCTCAATTCGTTCTGGAGATGTCATGTTCACGTGAAAACCTCCAGCCATAAAAACAATAAAGGCATACGGTCATAAATTTTTTTTTTTCAAGCTGTAGTTCCAGTCATCTCTCACACGCACGCAAGTATGCACGCACACACGTACATGATCTCCTTCCGGCTTACGCCTGGCGGGGATAAGAAGTCAAGTTAAACCCCGGTCTCCTGCATGGAAGTCCTGTGCTTAACCCATTCATCTACTGCAGCCTGCTCCTCATATGGACTATGTCAGCTGACTTCTTAAAGCCTTTTTTGCTTTCTGGCAGAAAGTCCAGAAGGATAACTTCTCCCATATGTGCATTTTTTTCTATTTTCTGACATTTCATACAACCCAAATCCTAAATGTAATGTGTAATTGTAACGATTTGATCTTTTTCAACCTATATTTAATTGAATATAGTGCAGAGACAAGATAATTAATGGTCAAATAGATCAGGTTTTTTTGTAAATTATAATTCTCAATGTGGTGCCTGCAACATGTTTCAAAGAAGTTGGGACAGGGACAACAAGAAATGAAGAAAGTAGTTGCAGCCTTAGCTTTGTTGTTCAAGCTATTTCTCACGGTTATGTAAAAAATTAGAAATTCATTTGATTCAGACTTTGTCTGGCAACATTTGTTTTACTGGAGGGCCTGTTCTCTTGGTGGTTATTGATGTATAACTGCTGGTTTTTCAGTGTTCGGTGTCAAATGCCTCATTTCACTTGTGAACCAGTAGGGACTGGACAGATAAGAGTGCCTGTTCACTTCAGAGTAATTAGAAAATTTGATGTTTGCTATGGTTAGAAAGGGATTTTCATTAAAGTTTCATCACAATCAAAACCAGAATTTGAAAAGTACTGTTGCTACTTTTGGCTGTAAATTTCTCCCGTTTTAAATGCTGTGTTGCAAAATTTGAGCGAGTGTACAGTTAAAGCCAGTTGGAAGTCTGGGATCTATTTCCCCTCACAACAATTATGTACTGAAAGATGAGTTGAAAATAATTCATTGTTTGAATAAGAAACTCACATATTTTCATGTTTCTTTAAACCACATAACAGAATTTGCCTCACACGTCGACAGCTGTATTAGTTGTTTGTTTCAGTTGTTTGCCACCCCAACAGATGAATGTAATGATCAAGCTTTCAGCACTTGGGTGCAGCTTTAATTTCTCTTTGTTTTTTTTTTTTTGTTTTTTTTTTTATGTTTTATGTCTCAGGGGGCTGATGAAGACTTTGAGAAGGTGTACCAACAGTGTGTACGCTGCTGCACAGCATTTCTGGAGAACAACTCCTAACAACATCCAACCTTAAAGGATCTAAAATCTACAAGCTGAAGAAGAAAAATCATCCAAATATGCTTTGGCTCTATCACACAACCGCTCAATATAAACCTCTTGGGGACATCATGGAGGGAACCAGAACACTTTGTTTTAGTGTTGTAAATGTTATACAAACCTCACATTGTGTACATTTTAGAGAGATGCTGCGTGGACAAGTTTGTCAACTGTAAATTCAGGTGATTTAATAAAATGGATAAACGAGTACGACTATTGGAGGTTTATTTTTCTGTACAAATCATTCATCTTTACAATTTTTTTATACCTTATTTTTCCCCCAAAATGAATTCCATACATGCAGCTTCTCTGCTTCAAAATTTGCGGTTCATATTAAGGACTTTTTTTGATCAAAATTTTACATTAATCAAGTAAACATCAACAGCAAATGTGAAAAGAAAAGGGGTAAGAAAACAGACAGGTTGGATACTAAACACACTTATGTACAATAAATACATTCATATTTATATATCTATACCTTTAACCATACATATACATATTCATACACCACTATGCATGCTCTTAATTACAGGAAGTGGTCATTCGTCTTTACATTTTGAATATACTGAAGAATTTATATGAATGAAGGTGTCCAGCAGACGATAATGCATGACCAGACGTCGCTGAGGTTTACAGGTCAAAGGCCGACACTGGGGTCAAAGTTAATGCTAGCCTAAATGCTAATCTTCCTGGATAGTTAGTTGGATGTTTGGTCATTAGGTTATTTTCTTGGCTCTGCTTTTGGTTGTGTTTATTATACGGCTTCTTGTTACTCTCCCAGATATGACATGCCAAGTATGTCTGATAGATATTTAAAGAACAAAATAAGAAAACAAGATCTGCTCTTTCTCAGTCATTTCCCTTGAACGTTCCTCTTCTTTGTAGACACCAAAGTCATTCTGCTGTGTGCCAATCACCACTAAATACTTAAATGATGGTAATCCCATGAGGGACTCAGCAGTGCCAATACAAATTACCATCCAGTGTGATTGACTTCAACATGGCCGAGTTGACATTGAGTAAGGGGCTGTAAAACATTAAGCAAGTGTTTAACCAACTGGTGACTGGAGGGCTTCCAGCTGACGAAGGTTTTGTTTTTTGTTTTAGTTTCCTTGTCGGTGTTTCTGTGAGTAGTAGTAGTAGTTTGGGTTGGGTGTGCGATTCTGGAGAAAGATCAATATTTGAACTCAGCCAAACAAATGCACCCCTCCCTTCAGTGCTCCTTCAGAAGATTTACCCCCCTCTCGTTCCTGTGCCCAAGCACGAGCACAACCTGTTGCTAATCGGCTGGAATACTGCTGTGAGGCTAGATCTGAGCTGCTTTTTGTTTACCATTTGCAGAGCCAGGACTGTGTGGAAACCAGATTTTTTTTCAGAGCACACGAAATGTACAGCTGTGAGGAGATATTTTCTGTGGTTGAAGGATTTAAGATCACTGTCCTTATATAACAAAAGGTTGTACAATGAAATTAGACTTGTAGTTCCTTCATAATACACAGAAAATACAACATATATAGAGATAATTAAATCCAGAAGATGCACGTACACGTATACACCCAGGAAATAATTCTGTAGTGCATTTTTTTGAATTTGCATCAGGATAAAAGTAGCAAGATAATGATGATAATACGGTCGACATCTTCACATGAACAGCTCAACATCTGGGAAACATTGTCTATCTGCTGCGACTGTGTTTTGAGCATGAAGCATCATCGATGTAAGAACAGTCCTCGTCCTGTCTTGCTTGTCGCGTCCTGTCAGCTCGGAGTGCGATACGCCCCTCAGGTGCAACAGCTCGATTTAAGTTACTGTAGAGCAGGTCTCTCTGTGAGGGCACAGACTCTTTTTTTTTCTCTTCAGGGTAACTTTTTAATCCGAGAATCGCCCTCTAGTGGATGTATTGCTTAACATCCATTCCTATGTAAAGGACACGTTAAAGTATATGTGCAGTGATGGTTACGTCGTTTGACACTGGCATCTATTTTTGTATATAAAGGGGGCATTAATGATTCTGGTGGGAGGAGCCATGTTAGCTGTTTCCCCCCCGTTTCCAGTCTTTGTGCTAAGCTAGCAGCCTGTTAGCTTGAGCTTTTCATTTAGTGTACAGAAAGAGTCACGTTGCTGTTGTTTCTTTCCCAGCGTTGTCTCTGAAGGTCCTCTCCAGCAGTGCAAGTGTTTACTTGTTACCTAATCCAAGCAAATTATGTTCCTTAACAAACACCTGTTCCCAGAAATATTCATTATGCACCAGTTGAATCTACAGCAGTCATGATCTGGTGTCGGTCTCAGAGATGTCCGTCTCTGACGTCTCTGTGAAGGTGAATGAGATTCATTTGTGGCACTCGGCTTTAAAAAAATGACATGTTGGACATTCAACAGGAATGTCTCTTACTTAAATAAACATCTGGTGGTTTGGGACACCGTCCCTGTGGACTTAGATGACTCATTTCCTGTCATATCTGCTGTCACATTAAGGAAAAATAAGGAGATGAATAGCATCTTCACTTCACTCAAATTGCGAAGAACAACTTCTCACTTTGCCCGAGTGCTCTCATGATTGTCTGGCAACAGTGTTCAAAGGAACGAAGGTAGTTTCAGTGAAAAATGTTGGCGATTGTAATCAGGTCATCGTTTACTGAATGAGACATTGATTTTTTTCTTTAATGATTAAATAACTAATGATTACAGTACCATAAAACTCTATCGCACTTTGGCCAGCTTTGGCAGAATAACAGTGGGGAGAAAAACAAGGAGGGTTCAGTGACCCTGCAAGAATCGGACAGGGAATGTCACTGTTACACAGTTACACGTTATTCATCCTAAACTAGTCAACCAGCAGGATTAGGGACACATGATTTTTGCAGATATGGGACATGAAGATATTTTCCAACTCACTTATGATTACTGATTACTGATGATGACACATGTACATGTTTTCCACCTAAATGCAGAAATCATCAAGTCTTTCCTGTAGTGGACTTACCATGCTATTATGCATACTATTACATATATGTATACATATATTTTATTCAATTCAGCTTTGTTTTTCTAGTGTCAAATCATGCAAAGTTATATCAGGTCTAGAACGTACTCTTTATAAACCCATTGTTCCCAAGAAGAGCAAGCACTGAGGCGACTGGTGAGGAAAAACTTTCTTTAAGTGGATCCAGGCTCTGTATTGAAACTGGGGGCCATATAAGACTAGATACATGAGGATCCTCAATAACCAAATTTACATAATCATAATTAACCATATATCAATACTGAATAAGCATTACTTAATTGAGCAATATTACACCTGTCCTGACTGCGTCACTGTCATAATAATGATGTTAAGCTTACCTTTGAGTGTTATCTTACGATCATACAGCTGATACTAACAAAATAAAACATATACAAAGTGCATTCATATTGTAGGCCAGTTTCCTCTCAAAATACAAAACCTTTTTGCTAGCATTACCCCAGTTTCCCTGGAAACACTGGCTAATAACTGGAACACAATGTACTGTATGTATTTTCAAGCTTGCAGCGCCTGTCACCAGACTGATTGGGGGCATTGATGGTGGATATATTGACAAAAGATGATTTCCACAGTTCTTTTGAAATAATCTGCTTCGTTCCACATCTGTTGGCTTTTAGCCTTTCAACAACAACGTGTTCACTGAGGTCACAAAACTGTTTGCTCTCCAGCAGAAACAGCCTAACAGGAGGTCATTGTCAGTATAGGCCTACGGTGGTTTGTGATTTATTTGCATGAATAAAAGTGTTTGCAAAACAACTCCCTCTGGGCAGAGTGATATTTTTAGTGACACAGTCTAAATGTCTGTTGAACTACTTGTTCACCGATCTTAACCTTAACAAAACATACGTTGGAAAATTATTACCCTTAATAAACGTTTGTAAAACATTTTCTCTTAAGGAAATGGCTTAGCTGTAAATTTCATGATAAACATATCAACTGTATACTAATATTACTTAGTACCTTAATTGACATGTAAAGCCTTTAATAAATGATAACCATATATTAGTTAGGTGACATAATGCTTCTTATTGTGCTAATTAACTGTTAGTTAATACAGTATTAACTAATATTAATAGCATCTTCATAAACTGTTAAATAGTATATGAATTAATACCATAGATAACATGAGCCCCAATAAATACATCTTTATTAGACACAAAGTTAATTAACTGTTATTAATGCCTATTACTGCATTAACTAATGCTAATTAATGGACCATTATCAAGTATTGTTTTGGACAGCACAAATAAAATTCCATTGACCTCCATTGTTTTGGTGTGGGAGCAGAAATCTTGGACCATTAGTAAATGATTACTAGATACATTAGTTAACTCTTAATTAACTGTTATTAATGCTTATTAATACATTAACTAATGTTACTTAATGGACTCTTATTGTAAAGTGGTATCATGTGGGAACCACAAATAAAATTCCATTGACCTCCATTGTTTTGGTGCAGCAGCAGACAAGTCAGACCATTATTATTAATAGAAACATTAGTTAACGCTTAATTAACAGTTATTAGTGCTTATTACTGCCTTAACTAATGTTAACTAATGGACCCTTACTGTAAATTTTTTTCATGTGGGAACCACAATTAAAATTCCATTAACCTCCATTGTTTTGTTGTGGCAGGAGAAATCTCCCACAAACAAAACGCTGACGCATATTTTCGTTAATGTTGACATAAAAAGGATTGTGCCATAACCTCAGTTTCACTGAAATCAGACAGAAAACACATGACTCTTTATGAGTTTGACCTTTTTAAACTGTGGTAACCGCAGTGGGAAGTTTACTAAATCTGTGGTCCTGGGACTTGGTTTAATCATGTGCTCATCCCTTTCTCATTTCAGGATGGGAATGTAAGAGAAAACACTGCACAAGACAACAAACACCATTCATATTTGTACCAACTTATAATTTATTTAAATATATTTCATTTTATATATATATTTATAGATATATATATATATATATATGTATTTAACAGCCATTTGATAAATGCCAGTCACTTTAATTTATGGTAGGTAGGTGAATTCCTCTTATGCTTTACAGTATGTACATATTTCTCTTCTTTTATGTGGTCATGATCAATAGTACGTAGAACCCTGTGACAACTCAAATATATAAATATAGACTGTACCACGCTCTACCAAGATCCACAGGAGGGCTGTGACTTACAACCGCCACTTGTTTTTTAACATGTCTCGCAAAGACGCAGAGAAATGTTCATGCAATCAATAATTTAATCACAGTTCTTCCTCAGTGTGAGCGGAAAGTGGGTGAAGGTATGCCGTGACTGCCAGCCAGGGGTCTGTGAGAGCGTTTTGTCTGCGTCGTGGGTAGTGCAGTAGAGAGGACGGGCTCATCCCAAACCAATCGCAGAAACCAAGTCATGCTAAAAACCGTACATTTGGATTTTGCTCTTTTCTTAAAGAAACGAGCAAAATAAAAATATGCAATCCCTTTTTTTGTTTGTTTGTTTTTGCAACATCTTTTTGGATGCCCGCAGGAAAAAAAAAGCCCCGTGTTTTTGTTTCTCTCAGCCACCAGCTTCTTCATTTTTCTCCACTCTTCACCATCTTTATCTTGGTCTGGTTTTGTTGCTCCCTCGCGGTGACAGCCAACCAATCGAGGCCCAGCCCGGAGCGGTGAGTGGCAGTAATCCACGCCTTAGCAGATCAGACCTCACTGAAGGGCAGTGCCGTGCCTAATATCAGTCGGGGCTGGTCGGAGTATTTTAGGCTTCCCTCTTACTGTCCAAGGCACTTTTTTTCCCAAGTTTTTTCTTCTGGAGAACTTGTGTTTGGCTTCAACCTGCAACAAAAAGGAACTGAAAGTCAGCGAGGTCTCTCCAACTTGGCAGGACATGATAAATTCTTTCCAAACAAAATCACAAACAATAAATCAATCAACATGATTTGCCGCAGATCAGCTGCTCTCACTGTGCCGCTGCTATGGCCTACATGTATCACTGCAGCGTGCCGATCACCACTGTGAACAATTGTCTAAGTGTCTCCAGACAGGGAAACATGGGGCTTTGAACCTAAGCCCTTGCTTGCACTTAATCTTTCATTCTTGTCTGATGCAATGGTGGGAAAAGTAGGGAAGACCACGGCCCAAGCTGAAGTGCTCCCACCGCCATAACCACAAAATATAGCTCCTAAAATACACTCATTTGCATAAAAATCTGCTTTGTTTGAAACTAGCTACTCTACAACTTACTGTAACTTACTGCCAGTGAAAATGTAAAAACAGGCTCTTCCAGTCTGAGTGCCGTAAATGATTTCATCTGATTTCAGTGAGAATCTGACCTGCTGGGCACTTCTACAGAGTTGGTTCAAAACTTGGAAACATCTTGAAATAAAAGTGTCTTTTCCCCCAAACTTTGTACATAAAATATATAATATCCAAGCTAAACATTTCTAGTAATTAACAATTAGTAATTACAGTTAATTCTCATATTGTCATTTCAGAGAGGTTTGGAATATTTTTTTTTTCTTTGTAAAGGGAATAACATTGAACGTACATACATTCAACCAAACAGTATCACAATATCTGAACTGATGACTCAATATTCTTTTATATTTTTGACGAAACGTTTCCCTAGTGACAATTTTAATTGTTATGTTTCAGCTGGAGTTCAAACAATGTCACAAATGAAACTTCATCACATTTTAGCGGTGTTATATCTAAACTACAGTTAGTCTCACTGACAAATACTCAAATACTTTTAGACTTGTATGACAAGAATAACAATTACAATTTACAATTTCATTTAGCAGTGGCCTGACTGATTACTATACAAAAACACAACTTTATCCACTGATTTTGGTGAAACTGGATTATATTTCATGCTGCTCTGCCTCAGCTTTCAGCGATCTGCACCTCAGATTTTTCTGATTGCAAGTTTTACTTGTTGTTAGCTGCTACTTTAGCCACTTGTTGGACTTTTTAGCTTGTAGGTATGACTGGATATGCAGGGCTGCAGCTCTGTCAGTGCTTCTGAGCACCATCTTAGCATAGAAAATAGCGATATAGGGCAGTGAACTCGATTACTATTTATCAGAAAACAGATTTTCAAACAAGAATTTGGTTAGAAAAACAATAGAGATGCTGGAGTGGATTGTTTCTAGCGACTGATTACTGAACACAAGCACACAACTTTACAACTTTTATCACTGATTTTGTTGAAACTGGATCAGTGAAATGTTTGTTTTTTCCCTCTACTGTCCTCCGGCTGCTCTGCCTCAACTTTTGGTGTTTTATGGAGTTTCCTGATAGACAGGAGGTTTACTTATTGTTAGCTGTTAGGCAGTAGATGTGCACATCCAGTGTTATATAGATTAATCATTACATGTCTACATATAAGAGTGTTTTCTTACATCAAGCTTGTCTTGTTGTCAACCCATTACAGACTATGGGGTATTACCCATGGAGCGCCTGAAGCCAGACCAGCATATATGAAAGAGGTGTGGTTTTCTTTTGAGATTGAACATAGTTTTTTCTGATGCCATATACGAGGAACGTTCTCTAAGCCACAAGGATACAGTGGGCAATGCATTTATTACCTGCAATCATGGCCAGTTTGATGAACCTCACCTTGTTTCTTTTGGCAAGAGGAATATCAGATGTATCACCTAGTAATGCTAGTTTAGGGGAAAAGGGGATCTCAAATCCACTAATCTTCTTAAGGGTCTCATATATCGAGCACCAGTAATGGTTTAATATATTGCATTTCCAAAACGTGTATACGGTCGCCTGTTTCTATTTTGCACCTAGGGCAAAGGTCTGAGATTGATTCGTTCATCTTGTGGAGTCTCTCTGGCGTAAAGTAGGTTCTGCGGATAATGTTAAATTGCAAAAGTTTATGACGGCTGTTATATGAGAAGGTTAGTGCTCTCTCACATACTGATTCCCAATCTTTGTCCTTGAAAGTACAATTGAGGTCTTTCTCCCATTTCGTCCTTGTGGGTAGGGGTGTAGTCTCTTTGAGGGCCAAAATTCTATTGTATGTTAAGGATATAATACCTCTGGGGTCTCTGACATCTTTTAGTACGTCATCAATCGGGAGATGCTTTAGAGGATTAGAGTTTCCTCTCTGAAGTCTGTTTATGAAGTGTCTTACCTGCAAATACTTAAAGAAATGAGTAGTTGGTAGGTGGAAGACTTTACACAACTGTTCAAAGGACATAAGTATGTTATTCTCATACAGGTCACCAGATTCTAGATGTATGTTTAATTAATTGATTATCTGTGCCATTCTTCAGAGCATGGTATGACTGGATAAAAGGGATGCCAGCCGAGGGCACAGCCGATGTGTCTGTTTCCAAGCAGGGGAGCTAACTCGCTCCGTTTGCCAAAGCCACACTGTCCTTAACTGAGCAGCCCAGTAATATAGCTGGAAATCAGGGAGTTTCAGTCCTCCATATTGGGGGGTGTTGTAGAGGGTTTTAATTTTAATCCTAGGGACCTTCCTCCTCCAGATAAATGCTGATATCAAACTTTGCAGTTTCTTGAAAAAGTTCTTATGTATAGTTATAGGAAGGCTTTGAAACAGGACACTCATCTTAATGCACTCGTCCAATGGCAGTGCTTCATAATTCAGTGAGAAAATTTTGTCTAATTTTTTAGGGATCTTCAAACCCAAATACTCCATGAATTGGGGGTTCCACTAGAAGGGAAAGTTAGGCTGTGAGAATTTTTCCGCCAGGGAGTTGAAGGGCATGGCCAGACTTTTTTGCACATTAACCTTATACCCAGATATCATTATATGTAGATAAGAGTCTTGTGAGGGCAGGTACGGATGAGTTTAGGTTGGTAAGGAACAAGATTATGTCATCTGCATACAAGGAAATTACATGGTTTCCCCTCCCCTACTTCAATCCCAGAGATGGAGGTGTGTGACCTCACTGCAATGGCCAGGGGTTCAATTACCAATGCAAAAAGAAGGGGGGATAGAGGACAGCCCTGCCTGGTACCGCGCGACAGGTGGATAGGTGGTGAAATATTGTTGTTTGTTTGAATTCTGGCAGTAGGGTCACGGTACAACATGTGAATCATCTTTAAAATATTAGGGCCAAAGTTCATTCTGCGTAAAATCGTAAAGAGGAAGTGCCACTCTACGCGGTCAAAAGCTTTCTCCGCGTCTAATGAGATGGCTATGGCCGTTTTTTCCATGGATTTCACAGGGATTACTTCTACATACATTTACCTCATTATCTGACACTTTGGCCATGTTTAATATGAATATGTAACACTGTAACTTTACATATACATGACAGAAGATCGGGAACCATATAATAGGTTCTCTTGAGGAACTGTTGGTGTAAGAGAATGTTTCTGCAGGCCCAGCGTCACATTTTTTTTTAATATCTAACAAATACAACACATCAGCGCTTTGACCAGAAGTCCTGTGGTCACATCTTCTCTTCAAACTTAAACACTCGTGTGCTTGAATTAGAGGCAAATCTATCACTGTACCTTGTGTGTGCTACCCCTCCGTGCACTGCGGGCTGCCGGCTAGTCGCGTGAGAAGCCGCGCACATCTTTTGAAGTCTGTGGAGGAGGACAAGATGAAACGAGAGATTTTTGAGTGGATGCGTCTCACACAGTGTGCTGGCATTCGACTTAACAGAGAGAGTCATTCCTCATGGTGTCAGAGCTTACATGCAGGTATCGTGCAGTCTCTGGTGTGGTGGTAGAGCCTGTACACATGCTTCCTGCACTTGGGACTGAAGTAGAGTGGACCTGAAAGGGAGGAGAAGCAGCCTGTAAGAACATCTGTTTTTACAGCTATCGCTCACTTTTCCTGCTGGCTCGGCCATCCTCCTTTCATCTTAATGTCTCTTCATAAAATGCCTCTCATGACTTTCACTCAAACATTAGAGGCAAAGAAATGAGGCATCACCTCCGGAGGTGTCATTATTTGTATCTGTATTTGTTCAACCAACCAAATTATCTGTTTCTGTAACTGTATTCAGATAGAAGACTGGAAGTGGGCGTGGTTTATACAGAAGTCATGAACTGTCTGCAGCCAACCAGTATTTCAACTAAACATGTTTCTTTAATCTCTAAAGACATATCATGGTCATTTTATGTATTTATTGTTTATTTATTTATAGCTGTTTATTGTTATATTACCTATTTCTCCTTTAATAGTGTTTTGTTGAGGTAATTCCCTTTTCTTCTTTAGATAAACCTAATTAAATTTCAAGCACCCAAATAACGTCAAAGCAGCATCACAGCTCACTGTGAAAAAGTGAGAAAAGGAAATTATCTATACAAAACTCAAAAATCTAGTTTTCTGAGCTATTTCTAAAGTGTACTGCCTGCCCTTTAACTAGTAAAGATATACAAATACATCAAAATATCTTTCAGTCCCTTCAGTTGAACAAAAATAGTCTTAGTGCGTTAAATTAGTGATTGATTAAGCCAGATGCATCACTTTCCGTCTCGTTATTTGTGCTTTCTTGAGAAACATATTCAGATTTGGGTGCATCCCTACTCACCTGTCATATGTTTTAGGAATTTCTCCTTTTTTCTGAGATCTCTTGGGTATACAACTGTGGAGAGAGGGAGAAAATAGGAAAAGAGTTTAGCTCAGGAATAGTGGTCTTTAAATAGCACATACATTTGCATTTTTATTAAAGTCAATTATCGGTAATTTTCTCAGGGGACATCACATCACATCACCCAGAACAGTGATGTTTTTGTAAATTAAAACCTGCAGGATAAACTCTGATATTGAGTCCGACTGATGCTGGATTTTCGGGGGTCAATGCCGATAATAATATCAATATATTCCTTATTTCTATATTCAACATCCAAAATGATATCAGGAGACTGAAACAGTAACCGTTCACTGAGATTTTTAATATTATAAATAACTATACATTAAATGTAGACCAATAAAGCTGTGCTACGTCAATATTGAGCAGATGATATCGGCTGATGGATATACCTGTCTGGCTGTAGTACAAGGTATTTTTTACCAACACAGGGTTGCCTTTTTATACTCAAAAATTACATCCATATAATGAAAAAACATACTTTTACACATATCCCTGGTGATATCTAGCCATGCAGATACTGATGGTTTAATTTTTTTCCAGGTTTTGAAAATATCTGCCTCTGAGATGTTTTGCTTCAATCAAGTATCTGCATGGCTCCATATTACCTGAGACAGGTTAGAGCATGTTTTAGTAAAATTGGGTGCATCAATCCTTTAAAGATTCAAGCCATAGCAACATGTCTGATTGGAATTTGACTTGGTGATCTCACGTTTAAGGACAGAAAAGGACAAAAAAATAAAAAAGTGAAACCACTCACTCATAGAGCACAAGCACAAAATATAATGTATAAAAACTGATTATATCTAACCTATACAATCATATTAATAATAATACTAAAAACATAACACATAAAACAAAGGGTAAAATGAAATCAGACACATAAGAATGAAACATTCACTATATCAATATTATGACATACATCAATTTTCTTTTCCTGGTTTTAAAGGCTTCATTACAGTGAAGTGACTGTTCAAGCTGTTCTATTATTTGCTTTTAACCACTTAGTCATTAAATCCACATTACTGATGATTATTTAAAGCTACTACAAGGAGTTTTTAACTGGTTATGAAACAGTCTCAGTGTATTACTGATGCCTCTATATGACCTACATATGTTAATGAGACCATCCGCGAGAAGATTGGCTATTTCAGTACAGTTGTTCTTAATAGCTGCCGCTGGCTGGGACTCTCTTTGAAATCAGATTAAACGAGCCTGTGTTTACATTTTCCCAGGCAAAGTTACCGTCAGTAGTATGTTATCGAGTTAAAAGAGAGCAGGAGGGGATTTTTATTTAGATAATTTTATTTTTGACATTATATTTTGTGGTCGTGATGGTGGAAACACTACCACTTTTGTCCACAGGGGGCTCCAAAGCCAACACAATATGAAAGTTCCTTCTAGTAGCTTTAATGTTTTGTGAGAGCAACAACAGTCATCCCAATAATACTGTCTCAGTCTGAATAAATACTAATAAAATACTGAGGCATTTAGACAAAAATATCACGATATTTGATTTTGTCCATTTCACCCAGCCCTAACTGAGAATTTACTGTATGTTATTTTAGAGAAACTTTGCATATCAAAATATATATCATCAGTAGGCTATCCTCCCAAAAATGTCGCCAAAATCAGAAAAATGATATGTCTCATTTTACCTGTAGCGCTATTTATTAAGCTAGATCTGAGAGTCTTAAACTGTGGTACAAGTGACACTAGCGGTACATGAGCTCCCTCTAGTGATACGATGTCAGAAATACATTTTAAAATGAAATAAATTCATTTAAAAATGTCTAGACCTTATACAACAACATTTCAAGTGAAAATACATGAAGTATGAGATTATCCGTTTAATATCCGTTTGCTGCGTAGTCACAATCATGCATGGAGCGTGTGCATAAATCATCCACGATTACTGGTAGTTACGAGCTAAACTGTGATGGAAACAGTAAGTGGAGGTAAACTGAAGAGACTGAAATCAAATGGTTCAAAAACACGGTAACTGTGGCTGCAAACTCGAACCATTACGAAGAGAAATGTAGATCAGGAAGAGAATATTTTGAGCAGCGGTGTTGAAAATCAACTAGTGAACTGAGCACAATTGCTAGTAGCTGTTTCAGAAGCGCCAGTGAAGTGTCCACGTCACCTGCTAGCGCCAAATCCCACTAAACAGCAAGATGGTGGAGAGCTCAAGATTTCCTGAGGAGCTGCGCAGTATAAAAAGTTTGAGAAACACAGAACTAGATGGTTTTGGTGTAAGCTGCACTGAGTTTTGGAGATATTGGCCAGAGATGTGTCTGTCTTCTTTCCAGTGTAATGGAACTAGATTGTATTTGGCCTCTGGTGCTAAATGTGCCAAAACAAGAAAAGAAAGAAAAGCAAAATAGTTCCTACATGAAACTTTCCACAACAAGGCCTGTGGAATATCTTGGGTAACCAGGCCATGATTTCTGGGAAGAGACACTGCTGATAAGTCAAAACTAAATCAAGTTTCAAATGCATTGTTTGTTGCTTTGAGAACTACAAACCAAGTGGTATTTAGTCCCATTATATTTGAGAAGGCAGACATCTCAGTTGCACTTTATTTTACAGTAAACTACTAAGACTTAGCATGTTGTAGTTTGTATGAAAATAGATAAAAAACTAGAAGTAATATTTTATTTATTATAATGTAATTGGACCCTTTATTAAACTTCATTAGGGGGTAATTTAGGATACATCACAACAGAGCTGTACTGCAAACTAGAGTGAAATCACATATCTGCTACTAAAGGTCACAATTATATAATAAATATCTGATAATGTGATTTGATCAAAGCAGCAGGACCAACCAAAGTAGCAGATATGTGATTTCACTTCAGTTTACAGTACAGCTCTGCTGTAATGTGTCTCTAATTACCCTCGAATAAAATCCATTAAAGGTCTTGTACCGTCAGATAAAGAACATCATATTTCTTCTGTTTTTCTAAGCTGATACAAAGCATTGCTTATTGTGTCTTGTTAATGTACCATAAGGTGTGTAGTGTCTAATTAGAGTAGAACTACTGTCTTTTAAAGATATTATTTCTACTTTTTTGTGTAATTTGACCCAAATTATGGCTTGTTATGTCTCAATAGTGTACTGTTGGAAGTATGGTGTCTAATTAATGTATAGCTGTGTCTGTGTAATGACAAAAAAAGTTTCTAGTTTTTGTCTAATTTAATACAAAATACATTTTGTTACACTTTGTTAGTGTACTTTAAAATAAAGTGACTCTGCAGCGCACATCAAAAATATCTAGATAGACAATTGTCGCTACAGGTATGAGGTAAAATATGTATTTTTGATTTTAGGGTGAACTGTCCCTTTAAAGGCCACCGCGTTCTCTTGAGATCCAACATTAAGAGTCACACCCAGAAGACAGGCCGTCACTCACCTACAGTCTTCTCCCCTCTGTCTGTTTTCAAGCTGCGTAAATCCTTTGGCTCCACCGGAGAGCTCATCATCGCCCGGGATGTCGCCGGGGCGTCAGTTCTCGCGGTGTGGCGACCCCGGCTCTCCTCCACGTGTTTCACCATCTCTACTATCCGCCTCCACGCCTCCTGCTGCGGGTCCCTGCCGGCTGCTGCTGCTGCAGCTGCTCTTCCAGCTGCCGGCAGGGCCGCCGAGGGCGCGCTCTCGCTGCAGCGGCCCGTCACCGTGCACATCAGTAGCACCAGTCCCATGTTGAAGTGCCTGCGCAGTCCGCTCATAGCTCCCTTGGAGTGAGAAGAAAAACGTGAACTCTTTCTCCAGCGCCTCCGGGAGTCAGAATGAAATGAATGAAAAAAAAAAAAAAAAAAAAAGGTTAACCGGACACCTGCGAGAGAGATGGAGACTGGATGTCAGATCAAATTGTTTCCCGCTGGGAACATAAAGAAGAAATGTTGTAACTGCTGACTGGCGGACTCTGACTGTGGCCCACAAAGCTTCCCAAATGTGATCCTTAAGGTTTTTATTAAGCTTTTATTTATTTATTTATTTTAAAAAATGCACTTGGACCAGTAGTGGTCTCCCCTCACTGACGGACGCAGCTGATCTGAAAAAATGAAAAAGATGAATAAACGTTCATCCTCAATTTAAAGAGGTGAATAAACACGAGTTTACAGGGTTTATTATACAACTGATCTGGACTCATTTAACAAGTAAATAGGCCTGTGCATTGGGGCTCTGCCATATTGTGATATCATCTTAGATTTATAGCCTACAGCCATAAAGATAAACTGCATCTCCGCACAAACTTTACTTTTTGGATTTCGTTGCTTCTAGTCATTACCAGCCTCCATTGTTTAGCTGCGGTGTTTTAGTGGCAGAGGAAAGTCAGAATCGGAGGCAAACTGTTTAAAAAATAAGATTTCTAGGTGCTCGTTGGTGGATCAGATGCACACTGAATCAAACACAGACTCATAACTCTGTTAATTCACTGTTTATCGTGTGTGACTTATTTGAGGAGTTATCTTTAAGCCATTATCAAAGTAAATACCTGTTTGGTGCTGGAGAGATCCGCCTACCTTCCAATATTATTGAACAGAATGATGTTATTATGAGTACGAACCAGTGTGAACGAGTGCTGACTTTTCCTGGTTGTAAAGGCCGCCTTACTCTAAAATAATGTTATTTTCTGAACTTATCAGACTGTTTACTATTTTAGTGTTTGCCTTTAGCCACTTGTTATATCCATGATTATTTAAAGCTACTACAAAGAGTTTATAACTGGTTATGAAACAATCTCAATTTAATCCTGATGCCTCTATATGACCTATAAGCAAAGAAGACCAGCAGCCACATAATATTTTTTGTAAAGTTATTCTTAATGTTTGCCACCAGGTCATAGTCTCCTTGAAATCAGTTGTCTTTTTCCCAGACACAGTTACAGTAAGTAGGCCACCAGCCAGTTAAAAAGAAGAATGAGTTATAATGTATATATTTTTCATTTTTGATGTTATATTTTGTGGTTATAGTGGAGGAAACACTACTGCTCTTGTCCACAGGGGCCTCCAAAACCGACAAAATATTATAGTTCCTTATAGTAGCTTTAACAAAAATCCCACTGTGTTAATATTTGGTGAGAACATCAAGAACTATCGATACGGAGGTATCAATCACAATTTGCGCACTTTTTGCAACCACTTTGAAGTCGTTAATTCTTTTATTTATCTATATATTACATTTCCTGCATCATATTCATGATAATACCAAAGTTCTTCCATAGTTGCACCATTTTTCAGTGAATTCTGCGTTTATAGGTCATTCACTGGTTGTTATTTTGGTAATAAACCGATATAAGTTGGCTACAAGTGTATTATTAGTCTGCATGCCTTGGATTTCCTTTACAAAAGAGAGTTGAAGAACAAATTAAAAACAGCGAACACAACTCAAGAGCAGCACAAAAAGTAATTCGGAGAAGAAATCTGTCTTTGGATGTTAAAAAAAAGTGATTATCTTACACTTCCAGAATCATTTTCATGATAACACCAATATTCTCCAATAGTTAAACCAGTTTTTCCATTAATTATTTAAGAAAATCGACTAATGGGTCATTCACTGCATGCTTCTTTGGTAATAAATCGATATATGGAGAATACAAGTGTATTATGAGTCTGTATGGCTTGTTGTGGCTTTAGTTTTCAGGATTTCCTTTGCAAAAGAGAGTTCAGAACAAATTGCACTCAGTATGCAGCCCAGGAGGAACACAAACAGAAATTAAGAGAAGAAATGATGAAAATGTGATACCTTCAAGCCTCGGCAGTCTTTTCCAACACTGAATGATTACGTTCCGCGCGTCCAAAAATGATAAAAATGGAAATAAAGAACTTTAAGTTCCTGTTTCTGTCCGGTCCGGAGTATGTCCCCTTATTTTCTGCTGTTATGAAGGAGACATCAAAGCGTCTGCAGTCATATGAGTCCCCGCTGAGCATCCGCGGTCATCCTCTGGTTAAACACCGGCCGACTGCAGGGAGAAGAGTGGACACTCAGCCGAAGGATCCGCTGCTCCGACTCCCGTGTGCGTCCTCGCTCGCGGTCCTCACTTTTTATTCTGTCTCGCAGACGCGGTGACCTGTCTGTCCCTCGTGGGTTACTCCGTCGTGTCTGTGATGACAAGAGGACGCATAATTGGCTATCCTGAGGCGAAAAGTCCACTTCTTGAGTTGACTGACCATCACTTAAACAGCCTTGTGAAGCCCCCCCCCTCCTTCCTTTGCGTTACTCCATTTATCTGTGCGATACGCAGTTACAGGAAGCGTTTGTCCCACTAATACTTCCACTGAAATTCCCAATCAGCCCAGAACAGAGCGCAGATAGATACCGGCATCTCAGTGGAAATACACCCATATCCTTCTCCTGATTCTCATAACTTCATTTAGAGCCATTGCGCACTTTACATCCATCAGGGGAAATGAAAACCCAATCACCGTTTAAGGGTGACTTTTTGAAAATTAATTACGCACGGTTTTTTTTTAAAAAAAAACGAATTGCGCTGCAGTTTCTGGTCAGAGCAGCCGACTACACAGCAGCAGCAGCAGCAGTAGTTGAGGTTTACAGAAGGAGATTAGTTATAACTCGGCTGCTGTGGTTGGTACAGCTTTCTTTAAGACAGGGCGTGAAAGGGGCTCCCACGCCCCCAACCCCCCCCCCCCCCCCAATCTGGCTAACCACTGAGACTCCGGTAGTTTACTAAGGAAAGAGGGAAACAAGCACCTTCCAGAGCTTTGACAATAAAGTTACTGCAGCTCCACAAGTCGAAAAAAAAACCCTAAAACATAGTGTCACAAAAATAAAAACTTAAACTTTGTAACAGCAAGTATATGTATCTTGTGTTTCATCTTTATGTGATCACTGCAGGCTATTTGAAACTTCACTGTTTTCACTTTGAAGTAACCCCAGTTGCCGTGCGTAAATCCTGGTGCTGAAAGGACAGCGCGCACTGTCGCCCAGCTCCAGACCTCTGCTCTGAACAGCCAGTGCTCCTCTCAGGAGAAATGTAAATGTCCTCTGGTACAGGATGGCAGACAGGCCGGGCTGTAGCCAGGATTTTAGAAAGGCTGAAGTCCTGAGTCCACCATCCCCAGTCAAAATAAAAGACCAGAAACCAATGTATTTATTCCTTTAACTTTCTAATTTTACTGTTCAAATGAGAATGAAATAAAAAAAAAAAAAGTTTCAGCTTTGTGCATTTTAAGATGAAGTGGGTTTTGATGATTCAGACAAAGACATAGGAGAGATAAATACAGTTGACACAGACTCCCTGCAGGTTCCTAAAACACCCAGATTTCCAGAAAGAACAACAGAGGACTTGACCCCAGTGTGGTCACTGCCCTGCAGACAGGTCTCCGTCTCTGAACACCATGCTGATTAATTTTTATTAGAAACAATGACAAAATCAATGACAAAAGTATGGATGATATTTGGTTTCCCCGGTGATTCACACAGGGATGATTTATCTTGTGTTTTTGTAAATCAGAGAGGATGCATCCAACTTTTGTGATGAGTAATGTGAATTCCAATAACATTGCGCAGATTTGTGGTTTAAAAAGGTTAAGTCCACAGACTGGCTTTGTATGAGAAATCTATCTGAGATTGCAGGTGAATCTGACCCTCCTTAAGTCCCCCCCCCCCGACCCTCCCCCTTTTCGGTCTGTGCTCCAGTAACAGTTGAACAAGTCTGGTACCCAGCAGAACCTCGGACAACTTTCTCCTTTCCCGTTTCCTGTACTTGGATATTCTATGTGCTCGGCTCGTTTATGTGGAAAATAAAAACACACTTTGACGAAGGTTAAAAGATGATGTTGGATGACCAGTTAATGCGATACAGCGCCATCTTAAGCTACCTAGGGTTAGCAAAACACTAACTAGCCCGCTAATGATTGATGTAGATTAGCTAGCTAGTTAGCCAGCATTTGCTAACATTAGCTATCAGATGTAACTAGATAGCTAATGAGTGATGTAGATTAGCTATAGTGTATAAGTGTCTGAAAAGCTAGCTAGCTAATTTACATCACTTGTTGGCTAGCTTGTTAGCTAGTATTGTGCTAACATTAGCTAACTTAGGACTTGTAAATGCTGCTTTTAAGGGTCCCATAGCAAACATCATATTCAACATTTGGTGCCTAGCACATAGCGTATCTAAGAACAGGAAACAGGAAAGGAGAAAAATTACCCAGATTACAACAGATACAAAATTTTATGTAACTTCAGGCTACAACAGATACTTAAAACAAGGTGTATCCAAAGACATGTATAAGTTTCAGACTTTGGGAAAGTGGGAAGACAGTAAAATTTAGCCAACATTGTGTCTCTGAACTATGTCTGTAACAAAATCACACACATTTTAACTATTTTGTGTGAACTAATGTAATATTTTTCACCTCCATTCACCGAGCCTGCCCTGAAACTGTTTGCAGTCCTCCCTGAGGAGGCCCACCTCCCACTTTGAAAACCTCTGGCCCAGTGGACATGGCTGCTCAGTTTGGGGAGCAGGCAGGTGCGGTTGTTTGAGAGGAAACATCCTCCAGACAATCCTGGTTCTCAGCCCATTTATGTTAGACATCCACCCTGATGGAGTAAGTGCTCCACAAGGAAAACATACATCTGGAGCAGAGGCTGACCTCTGGGATGCCTGTGGATGTCTGAAGAGAATTTTCCTATACAAAACAATAATGTTTATCACTATCATTGAGATTAGAGCTGGACTGCAATCTGCACTAAACTCATCATGATGTGATGGTTGCTAATTAAAATCAAGTGACCATCTATGACTATTAAGATGCGAATGATTCTCTGAAAAGGCACATTTCATGTGTTTTTTCTAAGTCTAAACTTTAAATATTCTACCATTCTGCAAATATTCAGCAAATGAATATCACTAATAAATAAATATTTATTGAACTCACTGAAATATTCTGCATTGAAACTGTGCAGTTTCAGCAGGGGGCATCATTCTGCAATCACTGCACATTCAAATCCTCCCAGTGCTGCTCATACAGTACTGTCCCATGTCTTTGGTGAATGATAACAAACACTTAGCCAGAGTTTTGGCTGAATTACACTCAGAAGGGACACCTTACCGACGGCTTCATGCCAGGACACAACTCACATGTGGGGTTTGGGGGTCAGTCTACTCCCCCGTGAGATTTTGAATGTTAGACAGGCCTATCTTAATTTCCTGCATAACTTCTATGCACCAAGTCCTCTCTGCTTCTCTCAACATGAATTTAAAGGAAATGAAGAATGAATATGAGCAAAGTACAGCTGCATCAGTTACATTAAGGATTAAAATATTAGATCATAGACATGGACAAAATGTTTGGTCTGTCCAAATAATCTACATGGTATTTATTCTTCTAGTGGAAGGCTTGTTGCGTGGTGGAAACAGTCTCATTAAAAATAAAAAATGCAAGTCTCCTTCAAAAACCATTCATCAGGTTTGTATAGAATGAAAACACCTGTATTGTACATGGCAAAAAAGCGTGAAAGATGACCAGTGCATTGCATTTATTTCCTTGTTGTTTGACCAATAGGCTTGCACCTTGACAGGGAACTATCCAGTCCCTCCAGGAAGCTGCAAAGTTGGTGTTGCAACAGTTATGCTAATTCAAATAATGTCTGTGAATTCTGCACAGCCTTGCAATTTTGTCAAAACTCCACAACTTTTCCGCAAATTTGACCAATCATCATTGCTTCCCAGAAGTGCTGCCAATCACAGCAGTCGCCCACGCAAACATCTTACACAGATGTCTCAAAACGACTCAGTGTTTAATTATTTACTACTTTTTGGTATTTACATATGTTTTTTTTAATTTTGTCTCAAGTACTAAAAGGATTACAAAGTTTGTCATTGTCATTAACAATTATCAGTTCTGTGCACTTTCACATTGGTTTTGACTGAGTTTGCTTCTTTGTGAAATACCCCCAGGTGCATACATGTTTTGTTAGAATTTTTGTGATCATGAGGCTTTTTGGCAAGGTTACTTAGAACACTCAGAGAAGAGTGTGTTTTTGTTCTCTTTGGAACTAGTTGCCTTTGATTTTTAATGAATTATTCAGAAAAACCGCAACTTCTTTTTGCAGTTTTCTGCTGCCATGAAATCAGGCATTTAAGGCCACAACCCCCCCCCCCCCCTACAAAAACCCTGTGAAATCCTGACTGGCTATCCTCCCACTCAACTCATTTGTGCAACACGGCATAAGTGTTCAAGTTACTCCTGATTAGCCCCAATGAAGACTGTGCTGGTCACAACGTGTTGGTCATTTTAAACACTTTTTGCCATGTAAAATAAAGGCATTTTAATTTTGTACAGTGTGCCTTGGATTGTTTTGGAAGATTTGCATTTTTGATTTTTTTTTACTGAGACTGTTTCACCTATGCAATGAACCCTTCACTTGAAGAATAACCACAGAAAACCTGAAGTATCCCAAGGGCCATGGTATGGTATATTTGGAAAAAGCAAGAACCCACTGATAAACTTGGGAGTAGCAAATGACCTGGAAGACCACAGAGACCACTTATATGTGATAGTGCATTGTTTTACAGTCATAACAGCTCTCCTGGATGTAGGCATTGAAATAAATATCAACCTGTTCCAGAGTGAGGGAAATCTGGGGAAACAAAATGCTTATTCATCTAGATGGTGTCACTTACAAATATCCCTGCACATGAACACAAAGTAATTTTAACCTTCAGCCCAACACCTTTCACGAACCACGTGTTTTGTGTCCCTAAACCTACCCACTTAAAGGGACATTTCACTGCAGAATCAAAAATACATATTTTTCCTCTGGTCTGTAGTGCTTTTTAATCGACCTGTATTGTTTTGAGATGCCTAGTTTTGGAGATATTAGCTGCAAAGATGTCTGCCTTCTCTCCAGAATGATGGAACCAGATTGCACTAGTCCTGTTTTGCTGAATTTGCCAAAAAGATACATTTGAGAAACCCATCAGCAATGTCTTTTTCCAAAAATCATGATCCAGACGTCCACAAGATAAACCACAGACCCGGTTTTGCATTGTTTTTTTGTTTTTTTTTGTTTTTTTTGGTGCTTTCAGCCAAGTGGCATTTAGTTCCATTATCTCTGCAGCCAGTATTTCCAAAACTCAGCAACTCACACCAAAACAAAACAAGCAAGGGAACCAAATAAGTATTTTTGATTGAACTAACGCAACTAATTTAACTGAAGGTGCAGCAGCCAAACCCGGTAAGTAAACCACTGAGGTGCTGTCCCTCAGGTTGAGAACCACTGTTCTAAATGGTCTGCCAGTGGTAGATTTAGTGTATTCATACTTTTGACTGCTGCTGTTATTTTCTAGAAATCTGTGCGGCTCATCATCTTCACCTTGTGTCCACTCGGAAATGTTTGACATTGCCAAGACGACCGCAGAAATAATGACTTTATTTGTGGAAAAACCAATGCTCAGACAGACGTCAGAAGTTTTCATTCTCATGCTGTAGTATGACCTTTCTAACCTTTGATACAGTCACATGTGAAACTGTGTTAGTCAATGAGTCAGTTTCATATGATTTTTAGTAAACCACATGTGGTAAACCTCACAGATGCAGTGTGGTGGTCACTGGTTTCAACACACTGATCGGTTCGTTCTCCTTTCCCTCCTGAGCCCTCCGTGATATTTTTCCTCTGAAAGACATTTCAATTAAGCTCTTCGAGGAGGATGTGGTCATTTTTCCATGAACGTGTCTCTTTCTTCCTGAATTTCTGGTCCAAGTTGAGAATTTCACTTCCTCAATGTGTTATTCTAGGACACTTTCTCAACTTTGTCAAAGAGTTGACAAGAGGTCTTCTCTGATGTCAGTCATAGCAAATGGACGCACCTCTTTAATCAGGGATGTTGAACATATTTTCCTCTGTGTGGGTCATGTAAACTGACACTGCTGATGGCTCCAGCTTTTAGAAACTGACGGATAAAATCCTGGCTTAAAAACAACACATCTGAAATTGTGTGAAAATAGGAAATGTGTTGCAAGCAGCATGAGTCCTTGTGTAGCGATGCACTGCTGTGGACAGGGCCAGCAGCAAAACATATTTTAGCCACTTAAAAAAAGGTACATTTGGTTGTTGGTTTAAGTGCATGCTATTTTTAGAATATTTTCACCACTTTAATTTGCCGTCAGACAGCCTTTCCACATGGGAAACTGCTGTTATATTAGCCAAATATCACTCTATCCAAACCCACCAAACTCCATTGGAAAAATCAGTAATTTTACCTCACAGTACACAGGAGTTGCTTGTTTATCGCTGCCTCGATCAATTAGTTTGTTCATGTTATTGTTTGACTTTGGTGTTTTGAAAAGTTAGTTCAGATTCACAGAAGTCCCACAATAATACACATAAACTTACAAAATGAGGCAGTGGAAGATCAGCAACTCCCCTGTTCTGTGAGGTAAAATTTTTTTTCCAATGGAGTTTGGTTGGCTTGGAAGGAGCGATATTTGGCTTGTATAAGGGCAGTTTTTCCAGTCAGAAAAGGCTGTCTGATGGCAAGGTAAGGTGTTGAAAATATTCTAAATATAGCACACACTTAAACTGATCTTGATTTTTTACAATCTGACTTTTTTTACATGGCAAAAATATGTTTTTTGCTGCTTTCCCTGTCCATAGCACTGCATTGCTGTGATTCCATACTGGTAGTCCTCCTGGCTTCTCCAAACTGGGGGTGTGCCAACTGCTATCTACTGTAGGTAATACACTGAATCTGGATAAAAAAAACCTCATACAACCTCCTTCAAATAATCCGAACTATCCCTTTAATCTCAACAAAAGCCAATTTTACAAGCTGGTTCTTTTCCATCTTATTTTAGGCATGAAATGGAGCACCTACACTTATTTCCCCACCCAAAAATGACTTATTGCTGTCCTACCACTGGTATCCATGCAAGACTTTCTCTACATGTGTTTCTGATTAGAGGCAATCCGCATAATAGATAAAATAGATCCTGCATGTCTCATTTTATCTTTCACAGCTTCTTCATCTTTCTCTCCTCTCATATTTTCAGCAGATGGTTGGCTTTTACGTCAATATACCTTGAGCTCAGTGTAGACTGTCCATTGCTTTGTTGTGTATTAGTTTAGTCTGTCAGCACATGTATGGAATATGGACATGTAAGCCACCCATGAGGAAACAGAGCTTATGGCTGGATACAGCTGTGGTTGGGGGGGACATGTGTAGTTAGCAAACCGCTGCAGAGAGAAGGAAGTGATCTTGACAGCTTAATAAACCTGCTAAGATGGTGGGATGATGTACTGCTGACTTCACCAACTGAGTGCTCTGTTCGTGAGTAAAGTACAATGAGTATCATGCATTGAATGGGAGCAGTCGTTCCTATGAAGAGTGACGTGTGCCCAGCATCAAGTTGAACAACAGATGCTGACTCAAGTGACATCACTTGAGGCTTATACTGGCCCTTTAAACAACCCTATTCTATTCACCCGCTATCTGAAACAAGCCTTTTTAGCTCCTGTCTCTTTAAGGAAGAGGGGGCAGAACCTATGGGAAGCACCCAGTGCATGTAAGCCCTGACCACACACAAAAAACCTTTTATTCTGCATGTGATGTCCTCCGGCTGCTCTGCCTCAACTTTCAGTGATTTACGCCACAGAGTTTTCTGGTTTCCAGACAGATTTCCGTGTTGTTAGCGGCCACTTTAACCACTCGTTGGCTAGTTAGCTCAGAGATCAGTCTGACTGTGTGAGACTACAGCAACCTCAGTACTCAGAGCACCATCTTACCATGGAAAATGGCAACAGCGATATAGAGCACTGAACGTTTTTAATTTACTGTTTATCAGACCGCAAATGAGACAAGACAAAAATTGTAAAAATGATATAATGAAAGCAGATAGGGCAGAGCATTTCTGGGGATTGATTATTGCACACAAGCACAGAGAATATTTTGTGGTCCTCCGGCTGCTCTGCCTGAACTTTTAGAGATTTATGGAGTCTCCTGATGGACAAAGGTTTACTTGTTGTTAGCAGTTAGCTACTTTAGCTGCTAACTGCTAGGTAGCCTTCATGAAGCGGATTCTGTCCAGACTTGGAGCTCAGACACTGGCGGAGGGCACGGCTAACTAGCAGTAGCGGTTAGCTACATTAAAAACAAGTAAAGATACCTGTACATCAGAACCTCTGTAAACCACAGAGAGTAGAGCAGCTGCAGGACAGCTACAGAAAATATGTAACTTTCATTCACAGCGATGAGACGTACTGAACACACAAATAATCCTGAGCAGAGAGGACGAGTTAAGACAGTTTGAGTGGGTGGGCATGCTGTGTACGCTGTGCTTTGCCTGGAGCAGATGACCATAAAGAAATACACAATGTGCAAACATCAGCCGGTTGCATCAAGTTGTTGAAAGCAGAATAACGTTGGGAACGTTGCATTCAGAGCAGTCTGAAACCTGAGTGTTTTGCTTACAGGAATTACTTCTACATATGTTTATATATCATTTAAAAGTTTGGCCATGTTCAATAAAAATATCCAACAGTGTAACATTATTTATATGACAGAAAACGAGGAAAAGCATTATAGGTCACCTCTAATGTCAGAGGAGGCTGGAACTGGAACATTCAGGATTAGTTCAACTTTTATAGTGATGTGTGCATAAAACAGAAGAAATTAAACTGGAACGTTTCCTGTCTGCATTGGCAGTAAGATCTCACTTCTAGACCAGCCATCAAACAAAACATCAGTCCTTAAACTCTGTGATGGTCTGTTAAAATGCTTAAAACCTGTTAGGATCTGAATCTAGAGACCTCTGCAGTCATCTTACACTGATATTAGACTGAATTGTTAACTCAGTGTTGGAGTGGGTGGTTTGGAAGGTCTAGACTCATGCAATGTTCATTCGCCAATTTGAAAGGCATCTAATGGAGTATGGAACAAATTATTAAAGGCATTCTGCTTCTACACAGGCGTTTTAAATTAGTCTTCTTTTTATGACTACGACTATGACAAAGTGTTTTTAATATTTGTGAAATTGTGAAGTCTCATTTTGTCAAAAAGAAACATTAGTTAATGTTTCCTGATTGCAAAATTGCAGGTTTTTGGTTGCAAATCTGGCACAAAAGAAATGCATTCCTCAAATCAAATCAAACAAGACTTTATTCACTTAAGCCATACATCAAATGCAGCTCCAAGTGCTTAAGGTAAAACGGGCCCAAAAGACCATAAGTTTAGATAAAAATATCCCCATCAGCACTGCAGAATGGAGACGATATGAAAACACTCGGCACCAGGATGAGAATAAAACTAAAATGAGGAGAAGCCGCCTGAATCAGCAGCCCTCGCTGGATGTGTAAAAGTTAGAATAAGACATCTTTTCAGCAATCTGTGTGGGTGTGCCTGTGCAAATATTGTACATGTCTGAATGTGTGAGTGAAAGGAAGAATGTGAACATTATAAATCACTTCCCTGTGATGTGGGAACACATCAGACATGGTGGTGGGCAGGCTTGTGGTGGGGTAACTTAAGCACATGGTCTGCATCAAAAAAATATGAGCAAATAAGACAGGTCAAGTCTTCGGCTGTAGCTCTAGACAGTATGAAACGCTAGGGGGGCTTTTAATTTGAAACAGATACAGGAAGTGGCGGCGTCCATGATTTACACAGGAGGCGGACCATAGACGTATAATAGAAATAGACAGGGCATTATGGCTCAGCCTTGCTGCCAGTTTTACCCAGTATAGTAAGTTCCCATGGTAGCCCGCCAGAAGTGGGGGGGCTTCTTCTCTCCATTAATTGTAGAAGAGCAGCGACCAATGGTGAAACTCCATCACTAGACCAACCGATGATGTAACTTCATGCCTCACTTAGGAAGTCAGTCACAGAGTTTCTTGTTTATATATTTTTTTTAACTTAAAACTACATGAAATGTGACTCGTTTTGCCCCAAATTTGTAAAATGTCATTAAACTAGGGCCGTAAAATTAATTAAAATCACAATTTGACCAAGTGCAATGTTCAAATCTTTGAGAAAACAACATTATAATGAGGTACTGTAGTGCTGCTCAGATGACCAGCCCTAAAAATCTTTCTCTCCGGATGAAAGAAATGCACTTTTTTTTTTTTTTTTTTTTTTTTTACCAAATCGCACAGCCCTAGATTAAAAGCACATTTTAAAAAGCCTCTTAACCCAACCAGGTGTTCAGCCGTGAATGAACCACTGACAACCCCTTTTGATCCTGCATGCAGCAACCCAAGAGTGAGTTTATAGAGAAAATCAATTTAAACAAAGGTGTGTGATCTTAGGAATCATTCAAATATGTAATTCAGATCTTAAATACAGCAGCTGTGAATGGACGAGGTGATGACTAAAGCATTTAACCTTGGAACAGCAGTGTTGGGCAAGTTAGTGTCATGAGTTACTTTTTAGTAAAAGTTTAGTAAAAATAATAATAGACTAACCTTTTCAAAAAAAAAGTAAATGGAAATAATTAGGGGAATGTGGTCAAAATGGATTAGGAATCTAATTTCACAGTGACCTGACCTGCTTTAATGGAAATTGCCATCTCCAGTGGACTACAGCAAAGACTATCAGGAGCTGATTTTCAAAGATAAATGTGTGTCTGTCACATTACTTGATCAAATGTTCATAATTACTTACAGTAAAATGAAAGGGAGAACAATAGAAGGGAGACAAGCTTTATTTTAATAAGGCTTAACGCGATTATTTGAGTCATATCTATATTATTAGGTGTTCATGTAAATATGATTTATGTACTTGAATGTCTTGCAAACCTGGATTGTAAGATTGAAGATTACTCATTACTTGGCATCGAATGTAATAAATTGCATTAATCCTTACATAACTACTTAATTACAGTGGTGCCTTGTTGACGGCCTTTTAGCACTCAGGTTGAATTGCTCATTCAGTGAACACCCAGAAAGTCTTTGTTGTTAATCATCCAGATGTTGGTTATGGTGGAAACAAAGCTGATGTTTTGCTGGAGTTTGTTTAGCCTTAAAATTAGATTTCATCACCACATATCCTCTTTGGTGGAGCCAAACAAACAAATAATGACAATACTTCCACCTGTGGAAAGTATGACTCTCTTCCTCATCCTCCATTCTTTGTTTAGCTTATTGGCTAGCGGCCGGCATGACCTGACATGGCCTGCCACATATACAGGTCATAAGATAGTAATTCTACTTTGACCTCGGTAGGCTGTAATTTAAACAGTTTTGGAAATTGTAATCCCTTACACTACTCATTGCTAGAAAAGTAATAATACTACAGTATTATATTGAGTAATTACTACCCAACATTGCTAAACAGTTGCAGCTATTGACCCAAAAAATTATGCAAATATTTACTTGTAAATGTTATTATATTATTAGGTGTTTCAGAGCATTTGTTTATTTACTTTTAGACTTTCAGTAGCCTTTGTGGGACGGCAGGGAGCTGTTACTGTGGTTTGCTACCGTGTTAGCTATCAGATTTCTGACAGAACAACATTAGAATCAAGTTGGAACAGTATTCACTCTCATTTTTGATCTCATCTGTGTTCCTGAAAAAAATATTATGCTGTTAAACTGCTAAAATACTGGGATCTTTAGTTAGTCGTTAACTCTGTCTGTCTGCCAGTTGGTTCTGAACAGGCTTTTAGAAGCTTTCTGCTGTTGCCAAAACACTTTAGGAGTGATGAAATTGAACCAAAACAGTAGATTAAAGCTTTGTGGCCTGGAAATACTCAACAATTAACTGAATCTGGCCAATAAACTCCACAGAGCTGAGTGGAACTGTCGCCCGCTAACAGCAGCTAAGTTAGCAGAAACTTGGATCCAGAGTTGAAGCTGAGTGGCCGGAGGATATCGCAGGAAAAAGCATTTTCTCAATAAAACATAATCCAGTTTCACCCCATTCAATTAATAAAATCCTGGGTTTTAATGTGGGCAAATATATATTTAAACCTCCAATAATTGATTTTTGGCAGGGGAAAGCAGCTATGACTGTGGTTTGCTAACATGTTAGCTAACATAACATGTTAGCAAACACTTGTTTATTTACAGACCAGAACACTGGGACTCATTTGGAATCACGCTGCTGGCTACCTTGAAATTGTAAATCCAATATTCATTTTCCTTTTATATCCCATGTGTGCCTCTGAGGAAAATATCTTGCTCTTTAGCTGCTAATGTTGGGATTTTTAGCCAGTTAACTGTGTCCGTCTGCAAGTTGGTTCTGGACAGTTAAAAGGGCTTTTAGAGGTTGTTTGCTGAAAACAGCTTCATGCTTCCTGCCAAAAACTTCACTATGAGAATGGTGAAGGTGACCCAAAACAGTAGACTAAAGTTTGTGGCCTGGAAATTCTCAACAACGAGCTGAACGTAGCTAATAAGCTCCACAGAAATGAGGGGAACTGTACAGATGATAATCCTCTGTGGATTTCCCAGAAAACACAACGCCTTTCAGATTACACCAGGGTTAGGAGGGTTACTTTAAAGACCTGTTAAAAAACATGGTCAGTATTTATTTATGTTTGTTGTTAGGTTTGTTAATTGTTTGTAAAGCGGTTTCTTCCTTTGTTATGTGCAAATGCACGTTTAGATGTTTAAAGGCAGTAATTCCTCACATTTAACTTATTCTGGGAGTTGTGTTTTCACACACCATAGTCACCAGAATCACCATCTACAGTCCCAAAATATTTTTCAGTACTCGTAGTAGTAGTAGTAGCATTGACACTTACTTAACTAACTGTATTTGTGTGTAGCTAACTTTAGTGGTTGGTCTTTGCAGCTGTGCAGCTAACATTAGTTAGCTAACCTTTAGCCCTTTTTTGTATCTAAATTACATAATTACTAACAAAAAGTAGTATTTCCACCAAGTAGTTTATAAGAAACATTGTGTAAATGTTTACTTGTGAGTTTTATTATATGTTTTTTTGTGCATAAGTTTTAATGTGGGACAGTTTATTTTTAAACTTTCAGTAGCCTCACTGAATTTTTTGGGCAGGGCAGGGAGCTGTTACTGTGGTTTGCTAACATGTTAGCGGTCATATTTCCACCAGAACAACAATGGCAATGGTCTTCGCTCTCCTTTTTGATATCATATGTGCTCCTAACGTTAGTTAACATTAGTTAGCTAACCTTTAGCCTTTTTTTGTATCTAAACTATGTAATCCTGATAAATGTTCCAAACTCCCCAAGCCTGGATGACACCTAATTTTAGCCATTATTATTATTATTATCAGAAAAATAGCCTTTACATTTTTTTCTTTAACAAAAACATTTTACATCTGACTGTCTGGCATTTAGACAAGCAATAAAAAAGTTTTTCTGTGCAAAAACTGGGATAAAGTGTTTCATTAAGGTAATTTATAAAACCCAGCTGAACTGAAAGAGAGCTGTAGCTAACGTTAGCAGTTGTGGTTGGTCTGCGTGGCTAACATTAGCAGCTGTGGTTGGTCTGCGTGGCTAACGTTAGCGGTTGTGGTTGGTCTGCGTGGCTAACGTTAGCAGCTGTGGTTGGTCTGCGTGGCTAACGTTAGCGGTTGGTCTGACCTGTAAACATTCCATTAAATTAGATGTTGAGCTCTTGTATGATGACAGGATTTTCACAGCTGAACTGTCACTGTACTGTGATATTGTTCCTATTTTATGATTTAAAGACAAAAAATAGTGTTGAAATTTCCACCCAGTGAATCATGAGAGGCCATGATAACGAATTGACTGTGAGATCAGCTGTTTTCACTGAGACCAGAGTGGTGTTGTGAGATTTGTGAAGTGTTGCAATATATGCGCACCGTGTATGGTAGTATTTAGTTTTTTAATTTTAAAATGTATTATAACATCGTAATAATCCTACTTTTTACTAAATGTAGCTGTAATGTGATTACATCTTTTTTGTCTGAAATGGAATACAGTTACCTCTTATGTATCCAAATTATGTAATCCCTTCACATGTAATCTGTCATTTCTCAAACCTGTATTACACCTAATTTTGATCCATTATTGCCATTTTTAAAAAAGCCTATTCATGACTGATTGCTTTAAGAAAAGTATTTTACATGTGGCATCTGACAGAAAAGGAGTGGGGTATTTGGATATGCTGTGATAAAATGTCTTGTGGAAGTAACTTTTAAAACCCAGCAGAGCTGAAAGAGAGCTGAAAACCCACAACTATACTGCACCGTACACTGGTTGTAAGGGTTTCTGTTAAAAAGAAAAATGTTGTGGCGTTTGAAAATGTAACCTGGTGTGAACAAACCTGCATGAACTTGGGGTTTCTGTGATGCACAGTGAAATAATTAATGGTGAACGGTGACTAACACTACGAGGATATGTAGGTCATACAGGGAAACTGGATGTTCCCATAAAAAGTAATTAAATCCAGGTTAATTGCACATGCACAAGTCCAAAGACAGTACCTAGTATTTTGACCCACATGCTTGCTATTAGAGGGTGAAGTTAAACTAAGAGGGCAACTAATCTTTAACACTTTGTCTTCAGCGGGTCTGTTGTATTGTCATTATGAGGGTTTAATGGCAACTGGGTTGTGGTCGGCACAGCTTGTGCAATCTCCATCTGGCTGCCTCTCCTTACTTACTGCAACTAGCAAAACACATGTTCAGTTATGCTATTGGAGGGGCAATTCAGGTCAAGTCCTGCAAACACGACTGCGCCTCAGTTTAAGCAGCCCATTCGGTGCGTCTCGCATAATCAAGGACGGAAACATGCATATCGTGTAAAAAGACTAAAACAATATCCGAATCCACACACAAGGTTGACAGTAACATGGAGTCAGCATGATTGATGATTATTTAATTGCAACGTGGGAACTATTACTTCCTCTGCATCAGAGAGGACTAGCTCACAGCTCAGGAATGATTCTATAGTTGTCAGCGCAGTTTGTAATTTTGTAATTTGCAGGCGTGCAATTAACACCGGAGACCTTTGGCACAGAGTCGCCGTGAGCTGTTGGAGAGCATCCTTTAGGATAATTTGACATTTTTATTGTCTGTTGACAAGGAGTTGGAGATTAAGTATTACTCAGTCAATTTGTATGTCTGACTCTTGCTGGGAGGACAAGAATTTTTTTTTTCTTTGTTTTGCTACTCTGTGTCGCAGCCATGCATGATTACACGAAATCAACTACGAGCCAGAGTGAACAGGAGTCAGCCAGCAAACCTCTGACTAATATTTGTGACAGAATTCATTTTCTCTGTACTTTGTCATTCAGGTCTCAAATAAAAGGAAAAAAAAACAAACACTTGAACAAATGCGATAGCTTCCATACTGCACTGAACAATAAAGCATTTAATGTTCTGTTATGCTCTGTGACGTCAATAAATATACATTGTGCAGTAAACTTTAATTTGTCAGAGCAGTAATATCCTAGGTGTGAAACCATTCCTTTGAAATTGTACTGGTGAACTGGTAAACAGGGCAGTACAGGCATTGTTAATGTCATTAAATACACATGTGCTCTCCCTGCTATTACAGACCTATTATTTGGGAATTTCAAGCAGTAACTTCAGGCACAAACTCTGCTCTGGTTTGTGTAACTGAATCCAAATCTAAATCTGCATTTAGATCAATGGAGGAGATAATTAAATACAAACAAAAAACAGATTTTATCATCGTATGTTGACACAAGCAGGGATGTTAAAGCTCATTAAAGGAACAACAAATGTTTCCGCGGTGTGACAAACTCACACTCACACTCAAATCACACATTTGTTCTTGACCACCTAGCCGAAACAAATCACTAAGAATGTAAAATTAGGTCTCAAAATCATGAAACAATGAGCGGTTTTCTCCGCTCTGAAACGCTGAGGGCAAGTCTGCTCTGCTGGCTCAATGTCAGACACCACTACAACCTGAAAACAACCTGAAACATGGACGCTCTGTCTAGCAGCTTTATCTGGACATGTCCACACATGTTTGCGCCACCAGAGCCAGGGGACGGTGACGGGATGGTATTTTTTTTTTTTCTGTAAGTGAACTGATGTGAACTGCTGGGCTGATCTGGACTGAGAGAGTCCAGGAGAAACGTTCGTAACTGACCATCGGGGACGGTGAGGTGAGGGGGAGGAGATGTCGTTTGTGTGTCTGTTCTTGAGGCTTATGGTCTTTGGGGACCATAGATCCGTCACGTCACCGAGTCATGTGTCAGGTCCACCCAGAAAATCCTGAACACAGACATCGTGAACAGCAGGTCTAGTCAGGTCAACAGGTCTAACTCCATAATTCATAATTCAGTACTACTTAGTGTTTCCACATGTGTGTAGCAACTATTTTCTAACATGTATGATGTGTTTAGAAGAAAAATTCCCTTTTTTCTTTACAGAGACTAAGTTTAATACTAGCAGCTACATTCCACCGGGCGTGGTTATGGCTGCGCCATGTCATCCGGAGTTGATCACAGCCTTGGCGCGTCCCAGAAGTGGCTTTCTGCTCTGCTCCGCCTCAAATACGTGCCAAGTCTATTTTTGATGGATGTCATGTCAGTTAGCCCAGAGCAGATCGAATGGGCAGGAAGAAAAGGTAGGAAGGATGCGGTTAATTTTCAAAATAAAACTGCAGACTCACGATCATAAAGACTGACATCAGAACATCGGGCATATAAATAGAAGACGAGAGTAAAATGTCTCAGAATATCTCTTACACACCAGAAGATAACTTCTAAACATTTTTCCATCAAAGAAAAACACTTTGATTTTTGTTTGGTTGTGAAAAAAATCAAAAGCACTGGAACAAACAGATCTGCAGCCTTCCAAGCACTGTGCATGTGTAGGAAGTAAAGATGTGCACGTGCACCTTAATGCCAGAGTTACAGAGCAACACATGGAGGTCGCATGTGTTCGACCTTCTTTCTGTGTTGTTTGAATGAAACTGAACATCAAGAAACACAACTTATTTTGTCTGAGATTTTTGCAAGACATGACTGCCTGCCAAAAGTCTACAGCACTCAATATCACACAGTCGGATGCAGCTCAAGTTGATGTTAACAAGCAGTAAATAAACAGTTTTTGGAAAAGCAGCAGGGCTCCTTTCAGCACGGAAAAAACCCCCACAGTCTGTGCTTGGCACATACACACTGGAACAATTTAGAAGAAAAAAAAACAAAAAAACCCCCAAAAAACTTGTTTATATTGACCCAATGTTATCAGATGTGTTTTCTTGTCTTCTTGGAAACGCGGTTGTGTTGTTGTATGTGGATTTTAGCAGGCAGCTCTCCCTAGTACTGCGGACGGAGTATCGTTTCACCAATGGCTATTGAATATAGAAAAAGGGAAAAAAAGAAAAGAAAAAAAGTCTGATGCATCTGAGAAGCATTCAAGATGGATTACTCAAACCACCTCGGGTGGTGAGATGCATTCTTGCCAGATGTTGTGTTGAAAAGGTGTAAATATCACACTTGCCAACTTTGAGACCTGCAAAACTGGGAGGATTTTGATACCAAAAAATTTCAATTTCAGACACTGTTTCCTGCATTATGGTGACTTTTAAATAATGAAATGAAAAGAAAGGCACTGTTATGTTCATTTCACTTTTAATTCTCAGGAAAGAATATGCAGTAATTTGTCCATCCGGTGTGTGGGGCGCCTGGATAGCTCAGTTGGTGGGGGGTTGTGGCTCCTCTGCAGCGGCCGTGGGTTCAGCTCCTGCCCGCGGCCCTTTGCTGCGTGTCGCTCCCCGGCTCTCCCTTCCCGTTTCCTGTCGTGTCTTCAGCTGTCCTATCAATTAGAGGCATAAAAGCCCCCTCAAAAATTTAACCAAAATTTTTTTTTCCATCCAGCGTAAATGGGAGTCTCCTGGGAAAAATAGGAGGGTTGGCAAGTATGGTTAATCAGTCCAACTCTCCACAGCTCATACATAATGTTTACATCCAAAGTCCATCTATATCTGGACGCGGTCAGTGGAAAAAGCCTCTACAGTGCCTCTCTCCCTGGATAATGGCTACTGTAGCTGACATAACACTGAAATTAGCCTTCATTTCCCTGTTTCTGTAAAGCCACAAATTTCAACACATGAATGATCTGTCTTACTGTTGTAACTGCTGTTAAAGTACACAAGTTATTCTTTCTCTGGTATTTTTGGCCAAAAACGGCTTCTGGTGTATCACCAGCACCCTGGCTGCTGTGAGTTGGGGCTTAAATTACGCGTGTAAACAGTGGCATGAGAGTCGAGTAATCCAAAAACCACACTGCTCTACGGGGATGTTGAAAAAAAAAAATGCAGTGGAGCTCCATTTTCCAAAAGATATGAGCAGTGTTTCTTATACATTTATGACAACAATATGTTCCATCATTACTATTTAAAGGTTCTATGTATGACATTCACTGCCACTAGATGTTGCACTAGAGCACCAGGATCTCAGACCAAAACAAAAGGGTGACTTGGCCAGACTCCACTGACAAAAACAACAATTTAACCTTGCAGAATAGGGGAGCTGCTTGTCCAGCTCTGCCTCGAAGTTTGTTTGCATTTGGTGTTTTAATATTTTAGTTTAGAGCTGCTATAACCCTTTAAAACCCCTAAAAGTCACACGATAGCAGAAAGAAACTAGGCAGCAACAGAGCAGCAACACCTGTGGTCCGTGAGGTAAAATGACTGTTTTCATCACGTAGTCCGGTAGAGTCCGGTGGCTCTGAACAGAACTATACAACAGCTGTTTCTGGTTAAACAAAAAGGATCTTCAAGTTAAAAGAAACAAGTCTATCTCTGGGGGGAATATTTCCGTAATGTTGTCAGACATGTTTTCACAATGTCTGTGGTAAAAAACAAGCAGTGTTAGTTTTTTTTTTTTACCTTTATTTATTCAGGGTAGGTTCACAGAGGCCAGTGCTCTCTTTTGCAGGAATGCTCTGATGACAGTCACACATTCACATATTCACAGCTGGAAGCCACCCAGTACGACCACAGTCTTATCTGCCGGCCACTGAGCAGCTCCACTGGAGCAGCTGGGGTTAAGTGACTTGCTCAAGGGCACCTCAGTGGTGGTAATGAGGGAGGGGCAAGCATTGCCTTTCAATTTCCCCACCAAAGTTATCCAGATTTAGCAGATTTGCCAGATTTATTCTGCAGGGCAAGGGACTGAACCAGCGACCTTCCTTCAGGCCATCACTGCTTAGTGGACATAGTTTGACGGAAACATTTTCCTCCAGGGATTTTGTTGGAGCCATTGCACCCACTTTCACCCACTTTCATTGCTAACTGAGGCAATCGGCTGGACTCTCACTTCTGTTTCAAAAAAAGGCGAAAAAATATTGTTTACAAGATTTCAAAATGTCAATAACTCAAATACATTTCAAAGAAAAAAAAAGATTCCAGCACACAATCTGGAGGTCAAGTAGATGTTACCTTCTCTGTAACCTAGAGCAGCACCTTTTGAACCAGTTGTGCCTCCCACCGAGCTTAGTAGTCACATACAAAATACATTTTTTGATCAGATACACCATTTACAGCCTCTTAAACTTCAAATATATATAAAGCCAAAATTGTCTGTATGTTCATTAATGTTCCTGCAGAAGTTATTTGCAACAAAAATTAACTTTACAAACAGGAAACGTAACTATGCAGGTCACATTAGCATGAAAATGTGCGAGAACAGACGCCCCTGTTTTGCCAACCGAACTCAGACAGTGGGATGAATGTGCGACACACTTTCACATGGTAAGTGACACAAAGACTGTGTGAATGTATGTCTAAATGGAAGTGGAACTGAAAGTGCTATGGAAATGGAGAAGGAAAGAGAGATAACTGCGAGTTTTTTTTAATTACTTATTGAAAACAGGGAAGGGAGCAGGGACTATGTAGTGAGAGTGTGTGCGTGTGTGTGTGTGTGTGTGTCTGTGTGTGTGTACTGCCCACAGTGAGAGAGCTGCTCCGTCACATCATCATCCTCCTCCTGGAATTGGGCGATGTGTGGAGCTGCGCCATCTCGTGGACCAATTGACAAAAACTTCTTGTATCTATTAGGGTCTCTGAATAATGGCCGATTCGTTCTTTTTTTTCAGTCCAGTGCACGTCACGAAATTCATGTTTCAGCCTACAGAAAATGAATACCTGAAATTATAGTTCAGGTATAAAATCAGCACACCGCAGAGCTTCTTTCCTCCTGCTGACATCACTCCAGTCACTCTGACACCTGCCTTGCACACCCTGTGCGCCTTCATGAAATGAATTAAGGGTTTATTTGGACCAGACCAGAGTTGGTGATTGTTGGAACAATGGAAAAATGAACCAAGATGTTTTGGTGAGTTTTACTTTCTTGTTTCTTTACTTGTTACTGTCAAGTTTGAACGAAGCTGACAACGGTGATGTTAAAATTAGTTTTGTAAGTTTGGCAAGAACAATAAAACAGCTGCTTCTGGTTTAACAACATGTATCTTCTTCTTTCGAAAAAAGGTCTTTCACTGCGGCTATCACTTTCCATAATGTCGTCAGACAAAAACAGCAAGCAAAACAAGCAAACGAGCGAGCGTAATCTGCCTTGTGCACTTTGCGGTGCGCTCTGGTGAAGTAGCTGCTGCAGTGCATCACCTGCGCTTCATTTCTGTCACTCTTCTCCACTTCAGTCACAGTGAATTTTGTAGTCAGTGGCGATTAAGAAAGTTTGTAAAGTTTACAGCCTTTACAGTCCCATGCTGTTGCATTGCTTTGTGTACAACGATGCAGCAGAAGTTAAACTTATTTACCAACATGTTTCACCTTCTCTCATCAGTTTACTACCGGTGCATGTCACAAGGATTTATTCAAAATAAATCTCCTGGCTAATATAAAACTATGATCTCCCCTATTTATAACTCCTCATTGAAATGTTCTCCCTGTGCATCGTATAAGCTTCTATCTGTTTTACATCATCTGCTACTGTGATGTGCAATGACTACAAAAGGGAAGAAAAGACCTTCTCAGTCAACCGAGGGGTCTCCAACTGATTATTCAAATCTTTGACTAGTATCTGTTGGTCATTAAGACCCCAAAATGTGTAAAAAAAAAAAAAAAATAGAGCCCAGGATTAAACAGACTGGAATTACCCTTTAACTCAAAGTCATAAGCTGACTTCAGTTGAAGACAACAAGATGAAGATCTGACATAAATCCAGTTTCCTCTAGTCCTCTGTCTCTCTCCAATTCAAGTTCAAATAGTTGCACGAATGTCAAGGTTGCTGTATTGCCAAAAGTAAATTATGCACACATGAAAACAAATCTCTTTCTCACACACACTCACACATTTTCAGTTTCCCCACCCTAATATTATTAAGGGATGTTGAGTCATTTGGGTTCCGTCTTGTGTGTTAGCTTAATGACCTACAAGAATTCAGAGCTCCGTCCTCTGCATTAGTAACATGATGGTGATGATCGTGTTCCTCCACGTAAAGGGAGGATGAAGGGGTTTAATGGACATTTCTTCACATCTGGCGCATTAAGTATAATTGTGACAAAACTAAATATTTCTACCTATTAAAAGCTATCTATTTATCTGGTTTTGTCTGGACGTGACAATTTATATTGGAGCATGATATCCCCCTCTTTGATTGGTGGGACTGACTTGAAATAAAAGATAGAATAAGACATGCATTTTATCGTATAACCATAATCAGTGCAGGTCTTTATTGAAACACTCATTGTTCCTCAAAGTACAATCTGTGTTTCTTCATGTGACTTGAGTCTGTGGCTTCAACCTTTCGGCCAGTGGAGCTGAAATCGCACACAAAAGCAGAATAAAGAGCTTAATCTCTGTACTTTTGGGCAGCTAAACAGCTAAACAGTATCTGTTTAGTGTCAATTATGGAAGATTTAACACAGCATTTCATGTTCTGGTTCCCTCTTACGTCTGATTCTTTTGGTAATAGTGGAGATAAGATTTTGATTATGTTTTTTGTGGCAGTTTCCAGATGCCTTTTAGACTGATTAATTCTCTTTATGGTCTTGCCTGAAAAGGTCAAGCAGGCACAACAGGTCACGATTTCTTCTGTCCAAGCAAAATGTTTGTGATCGCTCATCAGTCCCGCTGCCAATATGGACATTTTCCAGCATAGTTGCATGTGGTAGCTGAGATGGTTCTGAGAAGTCCCATCAGCCCAGTTTGAGCATAAAACACCACAAAAACGGTGTAAACATATATGATAAGATGAGGTATAGGGCGGTTTCATTTAAATCTGTGTGTTTACTCGTATCTGTAAGGTTGAGAAAATGTCGTGCAAGCTTGTGGCAGATTTTCTTATTTGTGATCAACTCCGTTTAAATGTGCACAACCGGTTTCTCAATCCCATTTGTGAAATATTGAAATCATCTGTGGTCAAAGAGCTGTCCTCCCACAGAGGCAACATGACGATATAACTGAGACCACACTCGTCCCTGTCATCAGAAAGAATAAAATATTTCTTTTGGCAGCTGTTGATTAGCCTGTTTTCGGGAAGAAGGTCACTCAACGCATTATTCATTCTGTTTAATGTGTGCTGAGAAGCTGGTTATCACCGTGAGGAAACAATAAGGCAGAGAATTAGAACGATAAATCAATACACTGATGACAGAAAATAAAATAAACTTAGCAGAGGCCTCATTCCAAAAACGTGTCTTCACAAAATCTCTTTCTATAAGCTTATTGATGTTAGTGACTACTTGCAAGGTAAGTAGTTAACTTTTATTTTCCTGAACACCACTAATTTATTTAGTTTCCTTGATTACTCATAGAGCTTAGTGGTAAACCACCATACCTGGCGAGCATGCTAGTGTTAGTAAGTGTCATTAGCTCTCCGTGCCTCTTTCTATTTCGTCTGTACTGAACTGCTTATGTCCTCCTGTGCGCATCATTTCATCAAATAAAAAGTTAGTGAAGACGGGAAAAAGCTCTCCAAGCTTGCCAGCTAGCTCACTGACCCTTCCTTTGTCCCATCTCTGCACTCTGTGGACTTTCTCCTTTCCTGTTTCCTGCAGGGCTACTTTGATATGCCATGTGTTAGGTTCATCTGTGTTGAAAAGGAAAAAAAAAAAAAAAAAAAAAACGTCCTTTGGATTCTGCAGGGGCGCCTCACCTCCTCGATGCCGCTCATGCTCAGTAGATGAATACCAATGATGTTCTTGGCGGTCTTAATGACCCACTGTAGAGTTTTCCTGTGCTGGACCGTGCACATCCCATGATGCCAGTTTGCGAGGTTTCCAGTCTGAATGCTTTCCATTGCTCCTCTGCAGGTTTTCACAAGAACCTGGTACAAGAATTTGCCTTCTTAAGTTTTCTTGGAGTGACTTCCACGAGAGTTTCTCTGCATCTTTGCCCCCTTTCTCCACAAATCAACACTCGAGCTCCTTGGTTTTGTTGACATTCAGGAGTAGGTTGTTTCATCTCATCGGCCCATGATGGAGGTGCTGTCATCTGCAAATTTCATAATAGAGTTTTCTCCATGTTGCAGTCATGGTTGCACAGCATGAACAGGTGGTGGCCTCGACTGAGAATCTTCACATATATTATGCTGAAAGTTACAGATTATAGGTTTAAAGCTACTTCAAGGAACGTTCATATGTTAATTTTTAGGATCCCCTCAGCGCAAAAGTGGACGTGTTTTGACCACCATGACCATCGAATTTAATGTCAAAAATAAAATAATCTAACTAATTAAAAAGAGGCAGGAGTTGATTTTTATTTAATGTACTACTCACTGCACCTTTGCCTGGGAAACTGCCTGATTTCAAGGAGCATCCAAAGTATTAAATTGAGATGTTTCCATAACCAGCTCAAACTTCTTCGTAGTAGCTTTAAAATAGTAGAAGCTTTGAAATAAACATTAATTTATCAGGCAAGTCACGCATTTTCAGAAATTCTTAACTAGCAAATAAAATCACTGATTCAAGCAGTTAAGACTTGATGCATACAGGCCTCTTGCCAAAACAATTACTTTTTATTAGTTAAGTCCTTGATCTCATGTTCTCTCCGCCAACTCCAAAACAAAAACATTAAGGACAAGGAAATTATCTCCACCCGATCCAGTATGTTCCGTCTCTTCTCTCTGTTGGCTGCCTTTTTCTTTTGATCATCCAGTGATTTTCTTTTGCCTGTTTGTGCATAATAACTCTTTATGTGTGTTTCCTATTATCAGATTATTATCCCACTGAGTGCCTGTGTGCGATCCTTGGGCTGAACACCAGGTGCTGGAGCTCTCCTCGAGCCTGCAGATATGATATGGAATGTTTAAAGCACGCTATTAATACAGATGGCTGATTGCTTTTGCGCCCTGCGTTCAGCCAGCTTTGAAGTGCCTCCCACATCTGTATGAAATGGAAGGATGCAAAACAGCAAAGGCGTGATGAGTGAAAGTTGCGGCCGATTGTTGGTTTAGTGGCAGAATCTGGAAAAACAAATGAGACAACGCTGTGGAATTTGTTTGTTTAGGCAGAATGCTCCAATTTCCGCGACTGCAGATTTACCATGTTTACTTATTTCAGAGAATCGAAGAGATGACAGAAAGACCAGAAAGCTGATGTAATACGCAGCGCTTTGGAAGTGAAATGAATCCCATGATGTTGAGGTCATCCTGACAGCAGAACCTGATCTCAGCAGTTTACTCATGCAGTGTGCCCTCTCTTCTTTGGTATCCACACATGATTAGTCATGCATCATCATCTGATCCTGTTAGCCACCCTACCAATAGAAAAAGCATAAACATGTACAATTTTATTGAGTGCAAATAAAAAAAAAACGGTTACCTATATGGTACAATGTCCACGTGGGAAAATATATTCCTCTTGCAAGACATTTCAACGAAAACATCACAATTCATCTCTATTCTTTTTGGCTATACACAAAGACATATATTACTATTATTAATTTTCTTTTCGACCTGTCAGTTCCCATTTTGGCCCAGTCTTTCCAAGAACTATAATAGCCAGAATTCACAAACTTCTTTGTAATTTACTTTAATGAAAAATTAAATTGGATGTTCATAATAAAAGAGGCTATTTACTCCAAAAGTGCTCTAGATTACAGCCAGGCCTTGTTGTATTATTATATTAAGATTATGTACCAGAGATCTCATAAGAAACGTGACTTCATATGATGTCATATTGAAGCCGATGTAATCAAATTGGAGACAGACGCGGTGCAACAGTTTTCTGTCGTAAAACTTTGCAGTTGGAGAAGTTAAGCGAGTCTGGATGAGGAAGTGTTTGAGGAGACGCATCAAAGGTCAAGGCCAGTCATGCTGAAAAACGGGCGGTTACGATCTCTGGCCGGTCTACTCGGTGTGACCTTTGTGATTTAGAGTTCTTGAAAAAAAAAAATTAAAAAACTTTATTATTGGCTCCATGCCAGCAACAGCTGTGGCCACAGGCATTTTGTTTTCAGGTCCTCCCACTCTGGTGATATCTCGAGGACGCCTTGAGAGAATTCTTCAAACTTGGTGCAAGCGTCCACTCGGACTCATAGATGAGTCAACACAGTGGTAAGTTCCACATTAAATTTGTTCAAAACCTTCACTGCATACACTGCAAGAGTCTGGACAGACATGGATGTAAAACTGTAACTGTTGGTGTTGGTGGAGATGTATAACAGTGAGGCAGTAAATTCTATTTTTTGACTGCTTTATTTTATACAAACTTTGACAACTGAGGTCTCACTCTTCATAGAAGTGATCAACATCTGCTTCAGTTTGAAATCTTATTTCAGCTAGAGACCATGTATGCAGGCGTCATAATGTTGGCAGAACTTTACAAATCTCTGCTGGTTGAATCTGGCTGTTGTGGCAGCATTGCAGTAGGTGCTTCACCACCTGTTGCCTGGTGGGGATCTGCACTCTACTGATTGCACTCTTCTAGTTCATTATGTTTTTCATGATGACCCTGTTGAAGGCCAAAAGCCAAGATGAATTGGTCTGAAAATAAAGTTGTTTACCACAAATGTTGTTGGAGTTTTACCTCAGCTCGTCATGTGATCAACATCCCCTGAAAGTCAACACAACAGCTGGGCCTGCAGCGTGGTTGAAAACCTATACTGGGTTCAGCTGCTGAGCTCACACTCTGAGTTTGAAGGCAAAGGAGCTCTTCTCACATGTCGTTCTCCCTGGGAACAGCTGATACTCACACACTTTTCCTGCAGGCCTGTGACCATTCAGCATCGCTGCTGCCATGGGATGTAAAAGTTTTAGAGAGAGAGAGAGAGAAAATGAAAGAGAGAAATTAGGTTGTGTCAGCTCAGTGTTTGTAAATGTTTGAGAGAGTGAGAGCCTTGTAAATGGAATTTCCCCAAGGAGAATAAATGGTATGGTTTTGTATTGGATTACACTGGAAAGTGTGGTTTCTTGTCTTGTCAGCATGCATCCGCATAGGTTGAGCATTGAAAATGAAAGTGAAAGATGTGAGAGATAAGAAGCACGGGAATCATTTCTAAATAGAAACACAATTGAATACCCTCAAAGGAATGCATTTAGTATTAGATTTGTTTTTAGATCAGAGATAATAAGTAATTCCTAGAGGACTCTTGCTTTGACAGCAGTGTGTTCTCAAGAAAAGGCCTCACCATCGCTGTACGGAAAATGCACTCAGACATGGATCAGTTACTGTGGCTGCAGACATCGACTGGGAGCCAGTTCCTTGGAAGAACTGTAGTACTTATACCATTATCTATGACTGCATGATTCCTAGATGAAATTATTTGTACTTCACGTGTACATGAAGGTTTTTTACTAAAATCTGATCAAGAAAGATATTCCTCAACTTTTTTTGCTCTGATGATGAGACGCCAGACATTGTCCTTATCTGAACCACCAGGCCTGACTAATTAAGCCGACTGAAGAAACACTAAAACAGTCCAGACATTATTTTTCCAGATCAGGCTGATGTGATAATCCTCTGACACTCTATACAGTCAGGCCTGCATGTGACCCTGATGGAGGGATTAGAAAAAGCAGCAAGTTCTTTGTGAGCAGCCACTTCCACAAAGGGTTTTTGCTGAAATGCGCAGGGCTGGCCCACTTACATTTGGCCGATTTATTAGCTATTTGTAGATTATTTGCCTGTGTCTGGACTGTATTCATGACCTCAGTTAAAGGTGCCATACAGGTCTTTGTTGATAAGCGCTGAGTAATATAAAGAATGAAAATATTTACCAGTGATAAGACTTTCACTTTTGAAGTATCTCACTTTGAAGGATGAGTCAATAATCTATAATTTTCTATATGGCAATAAAACCCATGAAAAGCCCAAAACCAACAATGCGTTAGTCTGTCTCTCAAATATATTTCTGATTTACCTGCCGTGTCTGTGACACTCAAGCCCAGCAATTGCAACATATTGCTCCTTTAGAGTGGAAGAAGAAAACTTTTTAGCCCCCCAGTGCTTTCCAAGGGGTATTATTGTGCAGATGTGGCAAATGTTAACCTATGGATATGTTTCCCCTTTCCTCACCCTGCTTTGCTTGACCATAACCCACACTTCAACTGCAGAGGGCGCTGCGACAGGAAGCAGTACAGGGGAAACACACTTACTTTGGAAAAGACTGCAGAAAGAAGCGTGTTCACTGAAGAGATACACCGAAATTGCCACAATTTTATATTTAATTTTGTAACAGGCTTAAGCGTTTGTAATGACATGCATTGCATAGTAATAACAGCTTGACCGACATTGTTGTTTCGCACAAACCGGTGGCGAGAGGAATGGAAAACATTAAGAGAAAAAGCATGAGTTTGTTAATTTAGTCAGCCTATAATGGAGACATCATTTTCCTTGGAAGCATCGGGCTGGAAGGCCGTTGCACATAGTGAAAACAAGGCTTTAAGGGAAACCAGACTAAACATGGATGGCATCATTATTTTGTGGCCATTACACTGTGCAATCAACATTTACTTCATAATGACAAAAAGTTGTCTATTTCCATTTGACCATGAGGTTGATATCTGTGTTTTTATTGGAATTTCTCAACAACTGTTGGATGAACAAATGGATTTCCTTGAAATTTCGTGCAGATATCCAAGGTCCCCAGGAGATTAATCCTAAATATATTTCGGTTATGCCCCGACTTTTCCTCTTGCACCAAAATGAAGTTGACATTTGTGGCTTTAAATGAAACGTGGAAGTTCAATTTGAGCCGCACTGGTGTCGAGTTAAATTACCGCTGATGAAAACCCAATGCTTCCTGATTGTGCTGCTTATAACATAATATGATACTATGGTCACGTATTAACCTCATGTCTGAGCGTTTACTTTATATAAAACGTGACAAACTGACCATCACGATATTTGTTCAGCCTTATATTGATAATCCAGATCTGCGTGGGCTCTCGGCTATGAAAGGAAAATTCAATGGTGAAATATTTTTTTTATAACCTGGGTCACATTTTTGTAGTTCTGGCCTCTGTTTCACTGTTTCTCTGTTTCTGTTTCTGTAACGTTTCACTGACCATTTCAGTGGTGGCTCTCCTGGTTTGGGTCCAAAATAAGCTGTAAGTGAAGTTGGTGAGGGGTTACAGTATTTTACAGAGATTACAGGATTGCAGTAAATCTTCTCGAAACAACACAGTGCAGTGGGCCACCACAAGAAGGATCAGACAGGTTTACTACAAAGCTAGTTTAGCAACGTTAAACAAAAATGCCAATAGAAAAAAGAGGCTGGACACACCTTAAATGTGCATCAGTCAACCTTTTCTATATAGTTTAATATATATAACATTGTAAATGTGGTGAGTTAAGATGCACAATGCAATATACAACCCCGATTCTGAAAAAGTTGGGACACTGAGTAAATACAGTACAAAAACAAGATATTTAATGTTCAAACTGAGGAACTTTATCATTTTATTCAAATATACACTTATCCTTAAGATGATTCCTGCAGCATGTTCCAAAAAAAAAAAGACTGGACAAGTTGTGGAAGGGACATGAAAGGTGATGTGAAAGGGACATCCTTGAGAGGCTCAGTTGTTCAGAAGCATTGGATTGGGTGAGGTTGGGCAAATACGCTTTAAGAACAACTCAACGTCTCACCATTTACAGTCCGTAATATCATTAAAAGATTGTGGAGAAATCTCTGCATGTTTGAATGCCCGTGACCTTTGACCTCTCTGCAAAACTGCATTAAAAATCAACATGATTGTATAAAGGATGTTACTAAATGTGCTTGAGAACACAGAAAACTGTTGTCAGTGATCATAGTCTGTTGCTGCATCTGCAAATTAAAGTTAAGACTCTACAATACAAAATCCAAGCCTTATATACCTGTATATATCAGTATCATCCATGTTTAAAAGGACCATCCAGATTGTTACCAGCGCAAACATCAAAAGCAGCATGTATAATGGTATGGGGGTTCCCACTATTTTGGAGTGTATATTTACAAAAACAATAAAGATTACCAGTGTGGACATTAAATATCTTGTCTTTTTGTGCTGTATTCAGCTGAATAGAGGTAGAAAAGGATTGCAAATGACCACATTCTGTTTTTATTCACATTTTACACAACAACCAAACACTTTTGGAATTGGGGTTTGCATAAACTGTTTAAATTGCACATTTGCAGAAATATGTCCCTTTGCAGGATTGACAGTTTCATACACAAAGTTTATATGTTAGCACTATATATTTAATCAGAGGTTGATTGACCAGCAAATTGATTGATGGCAGTATTGTGGTCCACAAACAGGAAGTCCCATTCACTTATTAATCTGGAAAAAAAAACTGACTTCACAGTAAGCCCTAATTCCTGAGAAGTTATTGATCCTTTTTCATTTGAATGTTTATTCTTGGAAGTTTTGTGGTGTATCAGTTACACTGTAAGTCTATTATCTTGTTATGATCATCCTCTTTTCTTTTCATTTCATGGGTACCAATCTCGCCCCTCGTCTCATGGCCAGTGTGTTGCTGTATTCCCGTTACATCTGCTCCTCCTGATGCCAGAGATAACCTGACCTCACACATGAAACAGGATATCGTCTGTGGCCTGGCGCGTACTCACAAACACAATGTGTGCACACAAAAGAACTGAAAAAACACACACGAATCATTCTCCCTAAAACAGTCACAAAATCATGCATACAAGAGTTTGCCAAAAAAAAAAAAAAAAAAAGAAACGTTGTTTGCATATCTCTTTGTCTCTGATTTTCAGGCGCTCGAGGCCTCTTTGCACCGACATCTGCATATCTGCTGCTGAGCTGGACAAATCAAAACTGACTCCTTTTAATATTTGCAGAGAAAAAGAAATAAAGAATTAGCCAAGTGAAGTGAAGAAAAAATCTGAGGAGAGACCATAAAACAACAAATGGGAAAAGGGAAAAATATTGAGGGAGAAGGCGCAAAATAAGGAGCCGTGATTGAGAACAAGATAAGGGAAAGGAGGAATGAGGACAGATGGTTAAAGGACATCATTATTATTATGATGATGTACAATTGTTTTTTCACAGAAGCCAGAAAAATCTGTCTGGACTCATCAGCGGACAGAAGACCATTGTTGTCCAAGACAGAAGATAAACAAATAACTTAATTGTTCAAGTGTTCATTTGTCTTGTGATTCGGGTCTTTTGACAAATTGAGTACATTTTTTTATAATTATGGTTATCAAGTTCTATTAGGAACCCCTTCATGTTCTAAAGGTTAGACAGTCTACGGAGAACTTTTTTATATTCCTTTTCCAAAGGTGTCATCTAAATCCCTTTCTCAGGGAGAACCTACCTGCGTTCTAAGGGTGCAAAAAAGAACCACCCAGGGGTCTCCACTAAGAACCTTTTTATATTCAAGAGTTTTAGCCAGAACCCACCCAGGTGAGTCTACCAAGAACCTTTTTACATTCCTCTTCCAAGGATTTCATCTAGAATCCTCCCTGGGTTCTACCCAGAACCTATCCACCTTCTAAGAGTACTAACAAGAACCCACCCAGGAGATTCTACCGAGAACCTTTTTACATTAGGGTTTGTTTATTTGTTTGTTTATTTATTAGATCCCCATTAGCTACTGTCACCCTACCTTCTAAGGGTACAAACAAGAACCCATCCTGGAGACTAAACCGAAAAACCTTTTCACATTAGGGTGTCATCTAAAGTCCTCTCTCTGGGTTCCACCCAGAAAAAATGGTTCTTTGGATGATAAGGGGTCCTTAGAAACAAATGGTTCTGGGTAGAATCTCAGCCCTTCATGCAGGGGGCTCATGCACCCTTTTGGAACCCTTATTTCTAAGAGTGTATGTATATATTTACTAGAGTAATTATTGTGTTGTACTTTCTATAGGGATTTATATATGGATTTTCCTTGTACTAATTCTTTTTTCAATACTATTGGTGTAACTCTTGAATTCATTTTTTTTCTGATTTTAAATCATTATGAAATCTATCAGTGCAGTTTCACAATTGTTGAGGTTAAAATGTCAAAGACCAACCCTTATTTTTATTGGAAGCACAGTTCGCTGCATACCTGTGCACCTACACCCACAGTGAGCTTTCATCACCTGCGCTATAATAACGTCAAAGCAGTAAAATTTTGAAAGTTTCTGTGGTTTTATGTGGAAAAACGGGCAGATCATTATTCAAAAATCATACTGGCCTATATCATCAGAGGATGTGAAATGTGAGGGCATGAATTTCCAGGAATTTAAACACGTCATCTGGGACAAAATACACCTACAGTTGTCAACTAGCATTATTCAGCTCGATGTTAAATATCAAGATGCAAGCAGCTGTAAAAAGGGCCAGAGGTGGAAGCCATAAAGAATCCAGACAGCTTCAAACTATTGTGTTAAATATAGGTATGCTGGTGCAGCTCGGACACTTTTAAGTACATACATTAGGAAACTAACAAGAACAGATAAAAAAAAAAAATAATTCAGGAATCACAAACACAAGCCAACATAAACACGTGATTTGTTCTGAAGGCTTAGTGCATATTTGTTTATTGCGTACCTCCTGTCAGTGAACTGACAGCTCCTCTTTCAGCTCAGGGCTCAACGCCATCGCAGCAACTCCTCAGCCGTTCCCTTTAGATAACATACTCCAGCACATTTTCAAGTAGTAAATTTACTTTTCATAGTTTTAATGAGGTCAGGTAAGATTTAAAGCTTTCTCTTTCTTTATGCTTTCTCCCTCCATGTCAGTGGCCCGATTGGCCTCAGCCTACAGTCGCAGGACGCAGGCTGTTTGAGGAGTAGTGGCGAAAAAATAAATAAATAGTTGTAGCGTGTGGTGGGGAACCAGTGTGTCTAAAGTTATGAGGCATTCATGGTGAAACAGTTACAATATGTGGTTTAGATTTAATAAAACAAAAGAAAACACTAAAAACACAAAGGAAGCTGGTAACTATTTAACCATTTAGAGGGCCACTAATTTTCTAACATCTAGGGATATAGAGCCAAACAGGCGTAAAGTCAGGGCCAAAATTTGTACTCGTTAATCGTGCCTCGTAGCTTTTTAAACTTCAGGGTCACAAAAACAGATGGGAAATTTGAGTGTCTGTCACAAACACTTTGTGAAAACTTTAATTTGAAAGCATTTCTGCACAATTGCAATTTCAAATACACAAAACATTTCTACAACTACAAATCTTTTGGACAAAAACTTTTTCACACACGCACAAAATATTTCGACCGCTGAAAAACATAATTACACATTCATAAACTTTTATATGTGCATGTAATGTTTTTATTGAACTCAGTTTCCTAATATCCTGCAGGTTTCCCCCAGACCACAGCACAGGAAACAAATACTATTCAAAGTCACAAATTACTTTGATGGCCAGGATTTGTTTTTTTTTTTTTTTTTTTTTGGAGCTTCTTGTGATGATCATGATTCATGATCATTTTGCTGATCTGAAAATTACAACCCAAAACTTTATGGCCTCTCAGAGCTCTATGATAGTGATGCGTAGATGGACTAAATCCTGTTGGACAGTGTGAACTTTCCAGGTGATTTCTTTATTGTGTGTTGTATTGATATACAAGTGTTTTCTTTAACAATTTACTTTAAACGTTTAGAGGGGCTGCTTTCAGTCATCTTATACGCTAAAGCAAATTTTTTATTTAAGCAGCAAAACAACAAACTGCAGTTGTACATTTGACAGGACAGAGAAAACAGAGTTAAATAATAAATGAGGTTGCGCTGCTGTGCCTCATCTGTAAATGTGCACACAGTGTCTCTCTTAATGGGAAGATGCGCCATATTTCCCATCCACCACCTCTGCCATGGCCACAGCATCGCTTCCTTTTATCTCTCAGTGTTTCCTCTCTCTCCTTCCTCCTTCTGTCTCCTTGTTTCTCGTGTCTTTGTCTGCGTTTGTGTTGTGGGGGTAGTTTTCCCCGTCTGGTCTCCTGCCCCTTCCACACCTGGCAACGATTGGTTCATCAACGCTCTCAGTCTGCTCACCTGGATCTCATCAGTGCATCAGCACATCTACCCCTGGGGTCTGTGCTACGAAGCAGGAATTCTGGTTATTGAAGTTACATTCAGGAGTTCCTCTGGGTTTCCTGTCCTATGATGGAGGTTCACACCTTACCGGAGTACATCGCCATAGTAACTTATCCTGAATGCCTAACCTGCTCTGAAGCAGGTTATCTTCCAGATTTAGAGATCAAAATGGATAAAGCTCCACCTGCTACCGATCAAATCACTTAATTAAACGGTACAGGGCATCACAAAGATCCTGTGGAGCTTGGTGCGCAGTGCTTGGGGGAAGGAAAAGTGTTTTTCTTCATTCTTCTTTTTCATTGTGCATTTATACACCGATTTCATCCTAGAACAATGACTAAAGACCTAAAACCTTGAACGTGTTGTACTTAATAAGATACGAAAGTCAGCCTTCTGACCATTTTGACTTACGTTTTCATATTTGCCTTTTATTTGCTCCAAGTCTGTCCATGTAAAGCAGAGAGTCACGTTCATGTATTTGATGTAATACATTTGATCATCTGTCTGCAGATCAAATAACAGACAGATGTGTAAATTAATTAAAATTAAAATTATATATTTCTCTTTCAAATTGGTTTGACACCGCCAGGTGCAGCTGAAAGAATGAGATTAAAACTTCCTCACACACCACATGTCTAAGCAGCACATTAATTTAATTGAATACACAAACTTAATTACAGTCAGATCCACTCGTGCTCTAATGATGTAGCAGTGATATTATGATGCTCTGTGTTCTGATTGTTTTTTTTTCCAGCTGAAAACATCAGGCACTTGCTGAAAACACCCAGATGCGAGCACACAAAATGTCTGGGAGACTTACTGAGAAGACTATTAATTTACGCCTTGACCTGTTTTTAATGTGTGATTAAGGTTGTGTGTTGCAAATATTTTAGTGTTTGTTTTCTTTGATCATTTTAACTTATATAAAGTGTCTTTGAGGATCCTGAAAAGTGCTCTATAGAATAAATATATTATCCTTATTATTCACAAAGTCTGTGATTTTTTTTCTTTTGCCAGCTGTCTTTCCTGCATGTGGCAGCTGCAGGAGTGTCTCTTTCAGTCTGGATTATGATCGTCTTCTTTATTATTTGTTTAATGTTATAGTTTGCTCTTCATTTAGAAAATATGCTGGTGTGCCATCAGTAGTCGTGTCCATCATGCGATTGGTCAGATGCTGCAAACGCCGCCATGTTTATGTGAACGAGCTCATGTTTAGATTGGGAAACTGTAGGTGGACCGCTTATCTTTGAAGGTCTTTGTTAGGTTTAGTCGAGCCAGACCACATAAAAATACCCTGGGTGTGCTGAACCTGCTTCGTAGTACAGTCCCCTGGTGTCCTCACATCCAGTGCCAGTTCGTTCAGTCTACAACGTGTAAGAGCTCAGGCTTTCAGTTTTCTTCAGTGATCTGAGTTCATGGTTAATGGCCAGCACTCCTGTCTGCCTGTGTGCAACCTGTTATCTAACATGTTGAATGCATTTCCTTTATTGCACAACTGTCACTGAGCCTTTTACAGGAAGTATTCAACCTGCACAATTTCATAATTTCTGTTCTGTTTCCATTGGCTTGCATTCACCACCTTTGGTCTTATGCAACGTTGGGCAAGTTTCTCAGTAAGTGTATAAAGTTACTTTTTACGTTTTACTCATTTAAAGAGTAATTAGATTAATAATGGTACTTTACTTACTTATCACTCTGTATCAAAAGTAAGTGGTTACATTTACTTTTGTACCTGGTTGGCGGCCTTGTTGTTCTCCGTTGTTGAAACCCAGATCCAGTGAACTGTTGTTGTTTTTAGCTGTCCAGATGTTGGCAGTGGTGGAAACAAAGTCTACCTTTACATTAGATTCCATGGCTGCATATTCTCTCTCGAGGAGCCAAACAAACTTAAAGTAATGACAATACTTCCATCTGTGCAAAGTCTGACCTCTCACTCGTCCGGCATTTAGCTTTGCTTTTGACAGCTTTTCAGCAGATGTCACCTTCCCTGACCTGCAAAACAGACACATCATCATAAGATTGGCCTACCAAGGTCAAAAAGTAACTCGGTAAGTCAGAGTTATTTGGAGAGTTATATTACTGAGTAATGCATCACCGCTGAACACTGGTCTCATACCAGTAAAAGGCTTTATTTTATAGTTTTATAGCTGCAATGTTCTCCAGGAATAGACTGAAATAAGTTGTTACAGTTATCTCCACTTTGAGCAAGTAAATTTGATTTACAAGTCTACTGAACGCAACGTATATTTTACCGCTGTGCTTTTGGCGTGCATCCTCAGACATGCGTTATGATCAAAGCAGTGGGATCAAGACACAGAAGTTGCTTAATAGGATTGGGATTTATTGCGGGATTTGAAGATAGAGATGGGGGAACTATGTCCAGATAATGCGGGGGGGGGGAAGAGAGGTGGTGGAGGACGCGCCGGTGCAGGTGGACTGGAGCAAGGCGAGGGTGGCTGGAGTGAAGCAGAAACGATGGGGCGTGTTCGCAAGAAAGACAGTTCTTTTTTTTTTTTGTGAGGCAAGCAAGCAGTGATCAGTGAGGTAGTGATCCTAAGGCACGGGGAAAACAGTGAGTATCAGCATAAAAAAAACACGGAAACAACTCATTTTCAAATTGAGGACTTTAAGTAGTCTGTTAAGTTGAGTCTACCACACGAACTGAAACAATGTTCTGGCAAAGAATGGATGAAGAACTGGATTTGATAAACTGCAGGTTGATGAGCTCATTGAAGGCAGATGTGCGGGTGATCGGGGTGCCAGACGCCAGGAGAGTGAGACGGGGAAGCAACGCTAACGCACAGACATGGAGAGACGGACTGACGGGGAGCGCTGGACACTGGGGGATTAATCTGCGGCTTGGCCACGGCCGTAACGACATGTGTGGGTAGAAAATTTACAAACAATTGTGAGACCCACAAGTGACCCAAAAAGCTGCACATTGTAACTTAAATAAAAAGCTGGTTTTGTTTTCCTCTTCTTGGTTGATGAGGGTTGTGTGTCCACACTAGTGTGGTCAAGACACCACAATTTGACTTTGAGATCAATTCCAAGATTAGCGTCACGATACTCGAAAAAACAGATCATCCACAAGGGACAGTAACCCTGTACATACAGCATGCTGTTACAAAACAGTAAAAACCACAGAGCGTGCAAAATATTCACAATTACAAGTCTTTCACTTTAATTTGATACATATGAGGGGAAATTACTAATCTATGGTTTGATTTTTTGGGTCAAATGTTAATATATCATGTATTATAGGCTTGCACTGCACAATAACCCTGTATTATTCTATAAATAGTTCCAAAATCACCAACAGGACATTTACACTTAAAACGTTACTCCAGCAAGACAATCACATTTTCAGTCATCCACCAGTTTGGTAAAAAAAAAACCAAAACAACAACAACTAAAAACATTGCTATAAGCCACAATTTTACCAATACATTTTTTTTTGCCTCTTAAAGGGTTAAAGTTGTCACACAGGGAGTCATGTAAAGGGTGCACATGGTGTAGAGAGTGGGAGGTTTCTTCTCTCTCTATCAAGAAGATTCATGAGATACAAGTCACCTCATAAATTTAGCCCCTCTCCCAGCCCCCGTCTCCTCCTCGGTATCAAAGGACATCGCTGTGGTGTAGGTGTTCCACTTTGCACTTGAAAGGCTGAATCGAGACATACTTAAGACAAAATAATTATACAAGGGAGTCGACCAAAGACGTGCAATTACATACAGGAATTTTAGGGAGTAACAGGGACTATTTGTCTATATTTACTTTAGTTGCAGAGGAGGTGATGTGAAATTGTGCTCTGAAACAAAGGCATCTTCACATTTTTCTTACCCTGAAACAGAGTTTCGATATTTTACCACAAGTTATGTGCTCTTACGCAAGAGCAACTGCCACTACAATGATTTAAAAAGGTTTGAGCCAAATGTTGTGCCTGTTAAAAGCGCGTAGGCTTCTATTTCTGCTTTGCTGAAATCAGATCTGCGAGTTATTCTCAAAATTTGTTTCCGCCTCGGTTGTTTGAACTGAGTGTAAACCGTCCACTGCACACCACAGGGTAATCTGAGATCGCCGTATTATGAATGTGACACCATAAAGTGATATATTGCGCTGTCTGAATTTCAATCTAAAGTAATAACACTTTAAAACATGCCAGTGTAAACACATGATAGTGCCTGTGTTGGATGTGTTGGCTTTCTCTGGGAAAGTAACAGCTTGTTTTGCAAGACTGTCCTCAAAACGAGTGCACTCAACAAAAACATGCATGATCAATTTGCAAACAAGAAAGTATAATATTACAACAGTTTCTGAAAAAATACCTCCATAAAAACTACAGTATAAGTAACTGTTGCAATACAGAGAGGTAAACACACAGTAGCTTCAGTGTAGAGGCTGGTGTTTTTTCGGGAATTCCAAGAGAGACAGGATTCCTGTGGGATTCCCGCACAGTCAGTTTCAATATTCATCACAGGACTGGGACAGGAGAAGAAAAAAAGTCAATGGTTCTAAAGGCTATTTTCTTTATTTATTTATAATTATAATTTTCTTTTTTTTCCCTCCTCTGTCTGCTCTGGTGGCTGGTTGCAGCCAAATGAACACGTGTGGACTGTGGATTGCTGGGAACGGGATGAAACCAGAATGGTTCTTCTGGGACTGGGACGGGAATTGAGTGGGAAGGGGCAGGAGTGAAAATCCGTTCCTGTGTCACCCTCTTCTTCGGTGCACGGTGGCGCAGATTCAGTGCGAGAAGAAATTTTCACGAAGAAATCCAGTGGGCCTCTGTGATGATGCAAATCACTGAGTCACCACTGCTGAGTCTTGAGATCTTCTTTGAGGTGAGATTCAGTGAGTGGGCTGGCTTCGGCTCAATTTAAATTGCATTTCATTCATGCTCATTAAACTTCTTTTGTAATCAGAAAAGACGTAGACAACCTGTATCTTGACGCAACCAATAATTCCAGACACAGTGTTTCCCATGCACAACTGTGATAAAGTTGATAAATTTCCGTCATTTTAATGAATTGGCTGATGTTGTGTGAACTTTGTCAACAGTGGTCGGCCTATTTTATGTTGCCAGATAGTAGCTAGTTAGATTCTCACTGCAGTTAGAGTACATAAGCAAAACTTCTCTAGCTACCATAATGTCAGATGCCTTGCATTAATTGCATTGATTGACATTTGTTGCCATACAAAGTTTGTTTTAGTTATTACAGTTGTAGACGTACAAAATGTAACGAGAGAAAAATGACATAACAGAATTAAAATGATGCTACAAGACGAAATGTAAAAGACATAACAAGAAAACTACCTACAAGACATAACAAGACAAAGACAACATAATAAGATATAATATGATGAAAACACTGTAACAAAATGAAAATGTACGTAACAAGAAAAACTATGCAATAAGACAAAAATTACATAAGACAACAACAACTTTGTAAAGGACATAGTGAGATGAAAATTACATAAAGGACAAAAGTAATGTTAAAAGACAAAAATGATGTAACAAGACTAAAACAACGCAACAAGACGGAACTTAGAAGATGTAATAACAAAATGACAATAATGTAACAATACGCAACAAGACGAACTGACTTAAGATGAAAACTAAATACAAGATGTAACAAGACAAAAACATCATAACAAGACATAATACGATGAAACTGACAACAAAACAAAAACCATAAACAATACGTAAAAGGATTAAAACAATGTAATGAAACAAAAATGATGCAACATGATGAAATGTAACAGGATAAAAACATGAAACGTAATGTGATGAAAACAGTGTAACAAAGAAAAGTATGTAACAAGATTAAAACAATGTAACAAGACAGAAATGACGAAAGACAACAATGTTATGAAAGATGTAACAAGACAAAAATTGCATAAAAGACAAAACAAAGGGAGAGAGAGACTCGAGAAAAGATGAGGTTCAGTTTGCTTTGCACAGAAACAACTGGTAGAAATGTTCTTCAAAGGGCTGCTGTTTTACTACAGTATACTTCGAGTACATTTCAGAGCCTGTATTTTTTCACTTTTTCTTGAGTTTGAATCAGTACTTCTACTTTTACCAGAGTCTTTTTCTATGCAAGTATCTGTACTTCTGCTTAAGTACAGAATGTGTACTTTTACCACCTCTTTAAATACCTTCATGTTGCATTTCCCACACTCCCTTGCATTTCACTGTGCTTTTTGGAACGTCCGCACAGTACTGAATGCATTGATAAGCAAGCAAAATATTCATACTAAAATATAAAGTTTGCCAGAGAAATTTCGCTCAGGGAACTCTGATCCTATAAGCCCTCTAAAATATTCTGAAACTGGAGTAGTAAAAGTCCAAATCCAAATCCTGAGGCGCCCATTAAAACTCTTGGAGCAGGACGCTCGCATGGTGTGGAATGGAAATGTTAAGAGTTGGAGAGGAGATACAAGATATGATATTTTGTATTTCAACCACTATAATGACATGTGTGAGAGTGTCCAGAGGTTTGCAAGCGGCGGCGGTAACAGCAAGCGCCAGGATCCAGCACCACCAACAACAGGAGTGGAAGACCACGGCGGGGGACTTGAGTGCTGACATGTGGGTGTGAGGCGTAAATACCTCATCCGTGGCCAGGTTTCAGTCCTGTTCTGGTCCGATTCTATAACATGCCCATTAAAGCAGCCAGTGGAGATATGCAATGTATGTTTTGAGCGCTTGTATGTCTTTCCCGGCTTGATTTCTGCCATCTTTCTCTCCCTGAGTTTCTTTGAAGACTGTACAGTCAAGAACAAATGGATGTATTATGCAGTAAAATGTTTTATGGTCTGCGGTTTGTTGCTTTGTATATCTTGCACTTTTGCACTTTGCTTAAAACGGGCAGGTTCTGGCATTCAGTGAACAAGGTGAACTTACACCCAGAACACAGCTAAAGTGGTAAAAGCGGTTTTATTGCCAGGATAATGAATCCATATGTGGAGGAAAAGCCAGAGGATGGAGTCCAGAGTGAGTGGGTTGATGGCAGGTAAGCAAAACAAGGTTTGAGGGGTTCAGCTGGCTGGGAGCGTGGAAGAAGGACAAGCAGGTAGCCAGGCTTTAATCCACAATGGTTAACACAGCAATCTGACGAAGACCGGAGAGGAGAGCCAGTGTTTTTATACTGCAGGGTTAATTACTGAATGGTTCTCAGATGAGCAGCAGGTGGGGTGAATGAATGTAACCAGGAACACAGGAGAGTGAGGGAGTTGGCACATCCACAACACAGACACACAGAGAGACAGACAGGGAGAGGGTGAGGGGAAACAGAGGACGAGGTTAAACACAGGAAAACTAGTGACACGACCAGGGCTGACACTCCTCCACTTCCTCCTGCTGGACAAAAATTAAGCCACAATATCTCAGATGCGAGTCCTTCCAACTTGCACTGGTGATTGGAGATGGAGTCGTGCTGTTGAGGTCCTGCCCACACAGCTGGTTGACTCAGTTGGAAGCAGGGCTCAACTGTAAATTATGCCATAAACGCCCTTTGTATGACATCAAATAACTAATTAAAAGAGATTAATTAACAGAAAGATTAACACTTGAACACACAATCCCTATTCCTAACAAGTTGGAACATTGTGTAAAACATAAATCAAAATATAATGATTTGCAAATACTTTTTCAACTTGTATCCACATGAATACAGTACAAAGACAAGACATTTAGTGTTCAAATTGATACTTTATTGTCTCTAATAATGTGTTGAATTTGTTAGCTGCAACATGTTTCAAAAGAGTTTGGACAGGAGCGACAAAAGACCGGGAAACTTGTGGAACGCTCACAAAACACCAGTTTGGATAATTCAACAGGTGATAAGACTCAGCAACATCTTTTTCAGAGACGTCCCTGCTTATTTCAGCAAGACAACGCCAAGACACATTCTGCACGTGTTGCAACAATGTGGCTTCACAATGAAAGAATTCAGGTACTAGACTGACCCGCCTGCAGTCCAGACCCGTCTCCTGTTGAAAACAAGCGGTGCATTATGAAGCAAAAAATTCAACAACAGAGATCCTGGACTGTTTAGCACCTGAAGTCATGTTTCCAGTAAGAATGGGAGGAAAAAAAAATCACGTTCAAAACTTCAACAATTAGTGTCCTCAGTTCCCAAACACTTACTGAGTGTTCTTAAAGAAAAGGTGACATGACTCTTTCCCAACTTTTTTTAAAAACACGTTACAGGCATCAAATTCATAATGAGTGAATATTTACACAAAATAATAAAGTTAATCAGTATTCAATTGAATTTAGGTTGAAAACTTTTTGCAAATCATTGCATTCTGTGTTATTAACTCTTTACACAGCATTCCAACTTTTTTTAAAAAAAAATTGGGGTCGTACATCAGATAAGAACTTCCTAAAACAAGAGAAATCATATTTGAGATGTTGATTTGGCTCATGTCCCGCCTGCTATACTGTATAGAGCTGCGTGGCGGCGAGGTCAAAGTGTGTAGTACCGTGGTCAAGATGTGGCTCAAACATGGTGAAGTGTCTCGATGCATTGAGCTGAATGCCTGACCTCTGACACTGACTAACCACCGCCTCTTTGTTTAAGCTAACGGCCTCTTCAGCAACACCAACATTAGTAAACTAAAGCCAGACATTGAGCAACGCAAACCACAATGGCAAAGTAAAGAAAGCAACAGTGATCTTTAACTGACTCTGCCTTGGAAGACAAAAGTGGAAGTGATGTATTTTCATTGTTTCTGATGCTGATAGATTATACTGTGACACTGGCCAGTAAAAGAAGAATAATACTGGTACAGACACATGCACATACGCGGTCAAAACAACGTCAGCACATCTGCCTAAAGGCTTGTCAAAATTTATAAGGCATCACGGTCAAATAGAGGGGCACTGACGGCTGTAGTCACATGGCTACATTCACGCTTTGTCCAACATCGTAACAGAGACACAGACACCTCGGAATCGGAAACAAACGCTCGCCAAAACTGGGCCCATCCACATGTTGAGATCATTTTCTTCTGCTATGAATTTTAATGCGTGCACTTTATTTTCCATATTTATTCAATGAACGGCTTTCCGGGCTGCCTTTACTGAAACTGTCGTGCCTTACATGTCCATGCCTTAGATTGACATTTAAGGGTAATGGGGTTGGACAGTTTGTCTCTCCTTACATTATAAATCAATGCACATGCATCACAGTGAAAGCATAGACGCGCATTAACATTTTCTTTCTCTCCGACTGTGCAGGCCTGAGCTGCAGGAGTATTAAAGCATCTGCAAATCAAGCATTCTTTGTTACTCGGGCTCCTGCTCTCTTTCAGAATCACTGCAATCTGTTATTTTATGTATTAGTCAAAACAATCAACAAGCGGGTTCGTTTCAACATGTGCAAATAGGAGCTCAAATATAATGGGATTTTAAGAGCTGTAATGTTTTCTTTGTTTTGACATGTACTGTGTCTATAAAATACAATCGCCTTACTTTGGTTTATGGATCTTATTTCTGTTTTCATCCATTTAATTGGATGCAGCTTTTGTGCAGCTAGCAAAAGCAAAACTAAGCTACAACATAATCCTTTTGGGCAATTGCGCTCAATCAAAGTAAATCCACTAAAAATCCTTGTTTTTGTCACTGACAGGCTCAGATTATCATTATAAGTGTGTGACGACATTACAGAAAGGATCACTGCAGAAATAGACCTCTGTTGTCTTTTTCTGTTTGCCTTTCTTCGCGCCCAGCATATGCAGCTTTTAAATATCAGAGTGGAGATGGACACGCCCTAAATTCACACGCACAACGCACTATAGATTATCTGAATGGGGCCCTCAGACGCCAAAACAATTTCAAAATAGTAGAAAATAAGTCACCCTTTAAAATACAGTGTATCTGAAAATACTGTTAATGGACCTTTGAATACTGCTTGATTCTGAGTGAAGTATACACTGTATCCAAAATCAGGTTCACTCGTTTAATATTCCAGTGATTGTCCAGTATAGGAAGCAGTAAACTGAGATTTTAGACATTTACAAATGATCATTACTTTTTTTTAAATTATTATTATTTCCCATTATTACCAACAGCTGTGGTGTTGTCTTTAATTTTCACATTTATCAATGCAGCTCATAGCACTGTGGGACTGTTAAAGTGCAGGTACACTATCAGAACTTCTTTTTTGAGCGTACTGTTTTGTGCACAGATCCCACACTGATAATTTGGATGCTCAAAATGTCACGGGGAGTAAATATATGTATATAAGGCCACCTAACTGTTCTTGTGTTAGTCTCTTGAGAGTCTAGGTTTTCTCTGTTTATCCTCGTCCTCATCGCCTGTCATGTCTTTTCACTAGTTGACATCAGAAAAGTTATAAAAATAAAATACTGCAGTGTGACATGGAGTCCCCGCTGGTGCAATCCCGATGAAACGCCTCATTATTTATCGATGAACATGTTTAAAAAAAGGAAGAACGTAAACATTTCACTTCAGGAAGTCAGGTAAATGGCAACTGTTATGAGAGGATGAATAATGCAATGCAACAAGGAAGAAATAAAAAATGCATTGCCTGAAACGCAAATATATCACTGGTGTTATTTATACAGTGTCTGTTGTGTTGAATGACAGAATACAGTACTTATACAATACTTTTTGGACCGACATCATTATGCAAAATGACGGAAAAACTTGAGGAGTCAAACAGAGTAGTAGGTCACATAACCAAGCTAAAATGTCATCTGCCTGTGTTGTTGGTGCTAGAATTGAAGCAGTAATTGTTCTAAATTGAAGTGTTATCACATACCAGCTGACAATACCAGTCCAAAAAAAAAAAATGAAGAGAGCTATGGTTAAAAGAGATCAACTAAACAACAACTAAACAAAATAAACTCACGAACGGAAATAATAATTTGCTTATTAATGCAAGATGAGCTTTAATTGCCTTGTTAACTCCGTAAAACACATTTAATTTAAACTCTTTAGGCAGAAACAAAGTAAAACTCAACAAAACTGTTGCTGCTGCATACAGGTTTACAATCAAACGTTAAGGTAAATCCACTTTTTAATCCCAAAAGTTTAAAACACAAACATTGGCCTGTCTGTGGATTTCTGCTGGATTGCTGCTGCAGAGGGGTTGAGAATAATTGCTCAGTGATGCCAAAAAATGTTTCCTACCACAGCTTTAAATATTCTATTATTATTGGTCAGTTACAGCATCCAAAGGTCTGTTATTTACGAATGAAGGCCGTTGCTATGGATACAGTTCAGTTCATAGACTCTGGAAGAGCAATTAATTCATTTTTAAATAATAAAACCATTTTAAATGTATTTTTTGCACACGTTTTTCTGCGTGGAAAACCACTGCATTGTTATTTCAATCAGGAAAGACTAAGAGTAAAAGAAAATGTTTTATAGACATGTGCATGAGATATGAAACATGAAAAGTCTTTGGCGGTTAGACCCCAATGAGGTGAAACAATATGCACATATATAAATGGGGGTGATGAAGCTGTAGAGAAGAGAACCCCCCGGGGTCTAGACACTGGTGGTGGTGGTGAAGAGGTGCAAAGCAGAGACCGGTGAGGTGAAGTGGCTCCGGACTCCTGCTGCCTGGACCTGAAGACTGGAGGAGAGGGCGTCAGGGAGGATCGAGGTGAACATCTTAAAAAAAACACACACACAATATGCCAGGTAGGATAATTTATTAAAAATGGCAGTGTTGCAAATTCACCTGCAACACTACAAATGTCTTTAAAGGTTTTGAGAAAACAAAGAGCAGACAGGGAGGGCTGGATATTGATACTTGATACCTGTACCAACACCCAGCCCTACTGATATCTCACTGTCTGCTCTTTGTGTTCTCCTCTCCTATCACGCCTTCGTGGTCCTCAGGATCTTCTCCAGCACGCGTCGGTGCTTTTAAATCTTTACACATCCACCTTTCTACTTATTTTGTATTATTTAATTACGTGGATTCAGGTTGTGGAGATACTTGAGTGTGTGATCCATAAACCTGATTTAGAGGGCACTTTGTAATGATAAATTTAAATAACATAAATCATTACTAAGACATAACAGCTTTATTATTAATTACTGACTACCAGTCAAAAGTTTGGACACACTTTTCATTTCTCTGACTTTTTTTTTTCTTTATTTTCATTTTTATTAAAAATGGTTGAGATTATATGTGCAAAACAAAGACCAAGAACCTTTTGCTCTTTTGTAGTTTTGCAGGAGAAAACTACGGGTCGACAATAAAAAGCAAAAAGACTCATGCAGACTGTCCTCTGCACTTGCAATCAAAGATTTAATAACAACAGACAATAAGACAGTGTGTTGAGCCTTGTTTCACATTTTTTGCTTACAACATAATTCCATTTAATTCTATATTTTGTAGTTTTTTGTAGTTCCATATTTTTATTTATTTATTTATTTATTTTTTGGTTAATGTGAACCAATGGGAGCCAACGGGAGTGTTTTCCTGAATCAATTTTCACGTAACACTCGTGGTCCTGGCTTCAGAGACAGTATATATTCAGAATACTTTAATTTGCTTCAGCCATTGTTAAAAAGCAAGCCAGCAGAAGTTGCCAGCTAGCATTAGCAAATGTGTTTGGGGGACTTTTCTGCCCCCACTGGTTACCTGGCAACCTCAGAGCGACAACAAGACTCCAGGAAGTCACTGCACCCGGCCACGTCTATCGTTTTTTCCAACCCAGTTTAGATGAAGCCACGCCCACATCTGCATGATGAAAGCGCTGACGTCATACGATTAGAGTCCACGGCTCTGAAGACAGCCACACTGGCTTGGAAAATAGTGACACTGAGCACTGATTTAAATGTTTTTACTGTTTATCAGAGTGCGTGCTGAATGATGGCAAACTTTAATAAACATTAATTTTGGCCTATAAGTTCACAGCCTGTATTATGCGTAGCTCTGGTTCTGTTTACTTGCAATTACGTAATGTCTTCTTTCAAAAGCTGCATGGTCACACTTTAAAGGTCAAAGTCTGGTGATCTAACTCATGAGCAGATGCAGTTTGCAGTAAGGATTTTACTGTAAATGATGAAACAGCTCCTCAAATTACTTATAAATTCCCAACCGACTAAAGCAGAATTTTGGGGCAATATTTACTTCACTTTAAATTCAATATTTGTTTGTCTTTTTGAGCCATGAAACAACATGAAGGACCTTTTTACAAGGCAGCGGAAAAGTGAATGTCTCTGCACTGTTGAATTTCAAATTCAGTTCAATAAATGTCAGACTGAGCCTTTCTTTTTTCTTTTGTTTCATGCACTTTCCTCTCAGCTTTTCCTCCCTTCTCCCCTAGATTTCCTTTTCCACTTGGCTCATTCCTCAAGTCTGTTTCCTCCTCCTGTCCTGCAGATAAGCGGAGTCACTCTGTGACCATACATCAGAGGCCCGGGCGAGAGCAGGCTATGGACAGGGAGGACAAAGACGGTGTCCTGTCACATAGACGAACTGTCTGTCTGACAGCTCGTTGCCTGATAGTCTCGCTCTCCACGGCCAGCAGTCACATGTTTCACAGTCATCACAATAAACATTTAGCTTGTTTGAGAGATGTATGCTCACATTTTTCAGACTTGGAGAGATAAAGGGAAGTTGTATGAAGTGAAAGGAGATAGTAATGGACAGGAGCCGAAGCAGCACTGATAGAGGACTGTGTCACGTCCCACTTACTCTCTTACTTCACTTAATCACAACCAGAAGGGAACTAAAAAAAAAACTCTCAAATAATATCACCTCCATTTCGCTGGTAGTCCATTTTAATGACCGACAAATGATCTAGTCTAATAAGCTGAACGACATGTTAATGAAAAATGCAGACCTTTTATGATGGTCGTTAGCTAACGCTTAACAATAAGGTAGCAATAAAGCTGAAAAAAAACAAGGTTTGAAGGAGCTGCTGGCTGCAGCATCTGCATCAGCTCTGCTGTTTCTGCAGTCGCCACGTTTAAAAAACATGTTAAGTACAATTTTCTCAAAAGTCAGCGATGACCAGGAGTGGAAGTAACGAATTACAAATAGTTTTTTGGGGGGTACTTGTACTTTTATAAGTACCTTTTTGAATCTGTACTTTTACTTGATGTATGTATTACAAGATATATTCTACTTAGTTATTTTTAAAATCATAGTTGAGTACTGAGTGCAATTTTAATTAATATCCAAAGCTTTCATCTGTATTTTAGTAGCCAATCAGGTGATCTGATCACAAACAGGCCAATGAGAACAACGACATGTGGACAAAAAAACAAAACAAAACGCTGCGGCGGCAGGTTTGGGGTAAGGATGTTTATGATTAATCATCAATCGATTAATTGCCGTTAAGAATTTAACCAATTAAAAATATATCCACGGATATTTAATCAATAGTCATGACAGTAACTGCACCTCATCAGACCTTGCATTTTAGAAAAGCTCCAGTCTTGTTATCGAGCAAATCACAGCACTGAGACAGCACTACTGAAAGTTGTAAATGACTTAAGAATTATTGTTGATGCAAACAGTGTGGCTGTTCTTCTACTCTTAGACCTCAGCGCGGCAATCAATACAATTGATCACAAAGTACTAGATAAATGGGTGACCGTGTACTAGCCTGGTTTCACTCTTATGTGTTAATTGCCATTTTTATGCTGACGACACACAACTGCACATTTCTGTCTCACCAAATGATCACAGTGATCACAGTGATGGACCAAACGCAGAAAGAGAAAAACATTTCAACAACGTAATTAAAACTTCATTTTCTTAATCTTAGAAATGTGGCTAAAATAAGACAACTTTTAACTCAGAAGGATTCAGAAATTCTCACCCATACTTTTATATCTAGCCGTTTATACTACTGCCATTCGCTTTTTACTGGCATTACCCAAAAACTTCAATTAAAGACACTGCAGCTCGTGCAAAATGCTGCAGCCACAGTTTTAACCAAAACCAAGAAAATCAGGCACATTACTCCACTTCTTAAAACCCTTCACTGGCAACCCGTCACTTTTAGAATTGATTTTAAAGTTCTTTTACTGGTTTATAAAGTTTTGAATGACTTTGCTCCTCCATATGTCAGAGATCTTATTTCATTTTACGTTCCAGTCGGATCACTGAGGTCCTCCACTGCTTTTCTTTTTAAATGTTCCTCATGTGTCCCACAAACGTACTTCTGTTTTTATGCCCCTAAACTGTGGAACTCTTTGCCCTTGGACATTAGATCAGCAAGCCCTGTCTATGTTTTTATTTTGGCTTTTAACTGTTAATTTGGGAGTAATGTTATAATCTTGGTCTTCTAACCTCAATCATTACTTTTTTATATATTATTTTTTATCTCCGTGTGCCTTTTACTTTATTCTAATAAATTTAATTTTATTGTTGTATTGTTGTAATTTTATTCTTCCATTTTTTAAATTTTATTTTTATTTATTTGTATTTTACAATTCCTTGCTTGGTTTTATTCATTTCCTGTCTTTTGTTTTAATTTTGCTATGTGAGGCACGTTGGGCTGCGTGTTTGTATGAAAGGTGCAATACAAATAAAGTGGAGCTGAGTTGAGTCTGAGAAAAGTAACATCCAACAGATAAATGCCTCAGAATTTAATTAATTTTAATATGGACTATTGATTATTAGTTTATGAACCAATTCAAATGTAAATTGTTTGGCTGTTTTGTGTTTATGGGACCATGCTTGTGTGTTCGTATTGTGATAAATAATTTATGTTGGCATGATGTTTATGTTTAGGCTTGGATGCTGTTGATGTATTGTGGTGACGATGGATTTGCATGCTGGAATGTTTTGTTTGTTGTTAATGTGTCTGAATAATCCCGTGGAGGGGTGATTCATGAGAATGACTCGACACAAAATAAAATATTCATTCAATCATTCATTCCTCTGTCAAGAATGAACCTCAGCATTTCAAATGTGCTTATCAGTATGAAATCCAAAATTATTTACAGCTGCAGAGAAAACCAAATTCGTACTGTTCATACTACAGTATGAATCAATCACTCAACGTGCTGCGGTTTCCTGCCACAGTAGAAAATGTCAGACATCATAAGAAGAAATAAGACGCAGAAAATAACTCCGTAATACAACATGATTTAAATTGTTCTCCTACTTTTCTTCAATTTCTGCTTTTTCCCGGTGAAATAGGGGTAATTTCTCCTCTTTGGGCCTCTGAATATTCTTCAAATGAAACAAGCTGGGAGGGAAAAACCAGCACAGCTCATGTTGTGAGCACGCTGTTGTCTGTGATGAAGAGTCACAAGTAGACAGTATTTTATGGACTTTATTGTTCCCAGGGGGCCCTTCCACAGCATTGGACACATCAGAAAACAAACAGCACACTGTAACAGCGTATAATGAAAGACAACAGCGCACACTCGGGGATTTGGCTTTTCCCAAATCAAGCCCATCTGCACCTCAGTGCTCTGTACCTGCACGTGTGGGTGGGAATAAATGTTTTAGTTTGCCTGTTTCACATTTATTAGAGTTCATAATAATGCCAAATGTTTCCCAAGTTAGTAGTGAGTTAGTGTTTATGAGTCATAAGAAATCATTAATAATCTTTTACAAGAGTAGATGTTTATAATGATTAAATTCAGTAATATGTTCACAGGGTCTGGCAGAAGTGACTCACTTCAACCATAGACTGTATATTAAATAGGGATTTAAGCTATTTTACCTATTTTGGCTCCAATTTGCTGTTTGGGCTGCTAGACTCGTTTTTGGATGCTCTGTCAGAGCCTGGCTCAACGGCTGCGACAATGAGGGAGACAGACACAAGGTGGCAGGAAAAAGAACTTAATTTATTTAAGAAGAACGCAAACAAATCAACAGAACGTGTGAGGATCAGTGCATCGATGTGTGTGTGGTGGAAGGAGCAAAAGAAAACTTCACGTCAGTGTCATGCTGCTGAGGTGCTGGGTCTTCCAGGGAGAGGGAGAGAAGAGACCAGACTGCAGACCGATGCAGCTATTTGAAGGGGACAAATACTACATATTGCATCTTTAAAAGGATAGTTCACCCCGACATGGAAATTCAGTCAGTAGGTGATGAGCCAGGCCTGCACAGAAACGATCACTGGCGATCACCGCGCAATGTGTGCCGGTTAGATTTGTGTCTGACTTGATCCCGACTTGCTCTGACAAAATCAAGGCAGCTGCAGGTTTTAGAGCCAGCCAGGCGCCGCAGTTGCTCTCCACCGACTGCAAACGCCTGGCTGTCACCTGATTGATGAGCTGACAGGCTCTGATTGGCTCTTAATTTTGACAACAAACACCACGTGTTGTTTAAAACACTACTTTTCTGTGTAACTGTAATATTTAATGCTTCCTTTGTGCAATGAAGTTTTAGTCTGTCAACAAGCAGATATCAGATATCAAAGTGCCCATGTAACAGAAGGTGGATCTCTTCTATTTCAGCTTCAATCAGCGATCATGGAGCAGGTTATCCTTTAGCTATGAATGTGGTCTGCAAACTACAGGTAACCTACAGGTGATCTAACAGGATGTTAATGTCTCTGCCTGGGTATTTTCTGAAGTCTGCTAGACACTGTCCGACTTGACTGCAGCCTTTTGTCTCCACCTCGTGCTGCGTCCACCTGATCTTGTTTACTCTTCAGGCGAGGCACACTTCATCTCGAACAAGCCCATTATCTACTCAACCTCACACCGATTCAAAGTCAGATTTAGTTTTTTAGCTCACAAACGCTACTGGAGTGAAGTAAACGGTGAACAGTTTTTGAACAGCTGGTGTGTCCTAAAACCCCAACATGCCAAGTACACCTGAAAGTTGTCATTTATGAATTTTCATTTTCAGGTGAACTATCCCTTTAATCAACAGATACATGTCTAGTTCGGTCTGCATCATTTTAAACAAATCAATTCATGCCTCCAGTTGTTGAAACCGTGAGAAATCAAACTCCTTTTCTTCGTCCCAGAGCCATGAAATTCAATAAATCCTTTCTAAGTTTCAATTTCAAAGTTTACTGTAAAAGATATAATTAATTTAAAGTCATGGGATTTAAGTTATGCATTATTCTTCCTTTAACTGACCTAGTTTAACAGATGTTGCTCGTCATTGGTACAGTTTGTCTTGTGTGTTAATCAGAGTTGTGTGTGTAAAGGATTGTGGGCCCCAGAAGGTTTTCAGATATCAGTTTAGGCCGTGGCATTCCTAAGTTTGGGAATAACCTAAAGTACAGTGTCTGAGTCAGGTTAATGACTGTATGCTTTATATATTGTTTAACAGAACATATGCATGAACTGCGATCTTACCATAAAACGTTGAGTCCTCTGTGGCTTGAACCCAGCACAGCACAGAAAATACTTATCAATAATTCATATAGGTTAAAGTACAGGTTAACAAAATGCACATACACAGCACTGTAATGCATACTGTAGAGGCTGTGGTATGGAGGATGATTAAATGAAATTAAATGAGCAGCAAGCTCTTAAGCCTGTTTGATTCCTCAATAATACATGACTAATAGAGGGCAAAGTGACATGGTAATACCAAGAACCAGAGCTGCTCAAACACAGTTATGTCTTTATAGACAGATAGATTTGATGATGATAATGAATCTTTGGGTTGTTGTGTTTCTTTCTAACTAGTTTTTGTTTGTCTGAGTCATCATATGCCGTCACTTAAGACAACCTCTTTGGCTTATCACATTAGCAATGACATCATTCCATCTGCGTTCATTCGTTTGAATTTGGAAAGAAAGTTACGGCCTCCGTTTTCCCACAAATGCTATTATGTTGGAAATTCTATTATAGCATCTGGGTGGGTAAAGCACAACCAATGTTTTGCTTTGACTTGATGACAAAGAACATCAGATGCAATATATGAGTCCCAGGCAGGGGGCTGATAAATGGTAAATACATTTTTCGAGGAGGGAGACAGTATCTCATCCTAACACGTCATTGGATATTTCCTTAGACCTAAAAAAGGTCCTGGTATTTTCTCTGTGGCCTTTGAGGTCCCAATATCCCTCTTTCATCTCTCCTTTCATCTCCGTCTACAGTGGGTGAACACCCTTTTGTGCTTTCAGGAGGTGTTGTGGGTGTTTGCATACAACGTTTTGTCATGTAGTGGGAAATTACCCTCGGTGACAGAAATGTCTTTGCAGGGGAAACATCAGGAAGAGAAAGTCTCGGAAACCTCAGCAAACACGGCCGGTGACGCAAAAGGGGCGTCAGCGGAGGGAAAGACAGGACTTAAAGATTATTTTCAGACCAAAGTTTGCAAGAATTGCTTGTCAGACTTCTTGATGCTTCATCATTTTGTATCTAAAATTCGAGCGGAGGAGATTGGAACAATTACGAATTAATGACAAGGATAGAAGGAAACACGGTGTCACCTCTCAGAGGCCTGAGACGTCTGTGCCCAGACATTCCCGAGACACGTGGGTGTGACTGTCTACATAAGTGAGTAATGTCCGTCTGATGTCTGTCTGATGGACGGGCAAACTGGCCAAAGTGTAAGCCTGGTGTATTTTTGAATATGGCTGGCTCCAACTGGGGTTAACCTGGAGAGGAAAGATAATAAACAGCATGACTGATTGGGAGAGATTGATCAAGAGGCATTATGGGATGGGAGCACTTTCTCAGATCTGAGGCAAGGGTGAAATCTTCGGTCAGACACTGGGGAGGAGGGACAAATGGGGGTTGGGCGGTTACCCTCCAAAAAAGAAAAGAAGTTATCCTTGTGAGCAAAGTACTCAAAGATTGCTTTAAAAGCAACATTTCCAATGTTTTTTCTGCTTTCACCGACTTGACGTGACGGGCTAATGTTGACACATGGATTCCTTTAAAAGGTAATTTCTCCAGGCACACCTGTCTCTAAACTGCTCAGCTGAGAATTATGCCTGTGTTCAGTATCTGGCTCAGAAAGTGCTTTTTCAGTTGTGAAGAAGTTGCAGATTATTTCGTTTTTTTCTCTGAGGGACTGCAGCTGGCCAACATTGTGATTTACAGAATTTACTGTTGCTAAAGTAGCTAACTGCTACTGCTAGTTAGCCGTGCTCGCCCAGCCTGGGCAGAGCTGCATGTGGGCTAACTGAGCTAACTAGCGTGTAGCAGCTGAGGTAGCTAACCATTAACAACAGCTAAACTTTGTCCATCAAGAAACTCCATAAATCACTGAGAGCTGAGGCAGACCAGCCGGAGGACATGAGAGAGAAAAACAGAAATATTATCTCCATAAATTATAATCCAGTTTCACCAAAATTAGTGACTAAAGATATAAAGTTGTGCACTTGTGTAATCAGCTAAAACAGTCCAATCCAATCCAGTCATTCTTGTCTCATTTGTGAAAATTAATCACATCCTTTGCCCCATATCACTATTGTCCATGCTAAGACAGTGCAAAGAAGCCCTAAGGGTGCTACAGTCTCATATAACCCAGACCAATCTCTGAGCTAACCAGCCAGCTAGTGGCTAAAGTGGCTAACCACAAACAACAGGTAAAACATGTGGCGATCAGAAAACTCTGTGGCATCGCTGAAAGTTGAGGCAGAGCAGCCGGAGGACATCAAAAGGAAGACCAGAAAATATTGTCTCCCTGAAATATAACCCAGTTTCCCCCAAATCGGTGAATTAAGTTGTGTTTTTGAACTTTAATCACTGAGGGCTGGCAGCAAACACTCTGCTTGGTGGTGTCTATCTCGTCAGTGCCCATATGGCAGTGGATCCTGCCACTCGGCCAGCACCAGGAGGGGCTTAATGAGACAGGAGCTAAGTCATCTTGTTTCAGATGGGTGAACGGAGGGGCTGCAAAAAGGACCAATACAAGATAAATAGGGATGTTATTGAACTGTGAATCAGGCAGAGCTACTCTAGTGGAACCCTAGAATGAAAATACAGAGCTTGAAATTAGTATAATAGGTCCTCTTAAAAAAAAAAAAAAGCATTAATGGTTAATAGTGAAGATGTCCATCTGGGAGGCTGTTTATGCCCTTATGTTCCTGATTTTTGTATTTCTGTTTTTGATCTTTACACCTGCCACACAGTCTGTATATGAACATGAACAGCTCAACAAGTTCTCCAAACTTTTATGGACAAACTCTGAAATAATGGACTTGTTTCAATTTCAAATCTTAGCAGTCTGCTTCCTGTCTGCCTCTTTCGCCTCTGCTGTCTCTTTTTACTGGTATGTGTGTGCACACATTAAATTTCTGTCTGCCCAGACGATTTTAGTGTGTTTGGGCTTTTAGTCCAGCCACTTGGAATAGTTTTCAGAAGGGACTAAATCTTAAAGGGACAGTTTGAAGAGACTGATACCAGAGATGCCCACAAGATGTCATTTTTTGCAAGTTTAAGTCAAGTCTCAAGTCTTTTATGGTTGTAGTGAGTATTCTGTCATCTGCTGCAGGCCATCCATTTGGTCTGTTTAGAGCAGTGCATAATTATAGGGGAGAGTGGGGTAAGAACAGCGATTTTTGCTTATGTTGTCCTCTGTGCAAAGACAATGAAACAGACATTCAATGAAAGCATTCTGAGGGGCAAAACATATAATAATAATAATAATTTAAATACCATCTTATTCTTCAAAAACTTGACAGTGTTTGGCTCACTTTTCCCTATAACCACCATTTTGAAAAAAAAACTGCAGCGAGGAAGAGGAGACGAAGGTTACGCACTGTAACAGTACAATGAAGAGCAGAGTAGAGGAACATGCAGCTGTTCATGAGCCACCAGACAGGAGGGAGAAGGTAAAACCAAATCACCTGATATCAGTCACAAAACAGTACAGAGAGCACCATAGGTAAACTGAGACATATAAAAGTTAATGACAGAGCGGGAAAACACCAAGAAGACGCCATCATTCCTCGTTCAAAGCTGGAGAGGATAAAATTTTATTGCAGTCATGGCAAAGAAGCACTCAAACAAACACAGCAAATGCCAATTTAATCAAGCAAGCATGCTAACATTAGATAGCTGACGCTGAACTGTTTGCTAACTGTCCAAAGGCACTTTTAACTTTAACATGAATTTAGAAAATGATTCACCATCCAGGTACGCTGTCAGGTGCCTGGTAAAGTTTTATGTGGTAAATCCAGCATATTTTACTGAAGCAGACGTTATGTTCAGCAATTCATTTGTCTGGGCCTTGAGTGACGTTATTATAGTCAGAGATCAAGACAAATGGTACAGCAGCTCCATGTGTTGTTGCTGCAACCGTCATCTGTGGCGACACATGGCAGATCTGATCAGATAGAGTTAGGGAGCAATGGATTACAATGAGATTAAGTAATCTGGATACAAGAAAAGGTAACTGTATTCCATTACAATAATCAGATTACAGATACAATTAGTAAAAATTGGGATTATTAGTAGGATCACAATTTTAAAATAAAAAACAATATACTACCATGCACAATGTGCATACAGTTGGCAATTCATTATCATGGTCTCTATCACTGGGTGGAAATTTCCCCTTTTTTTTTGTATTTAATAAATATATTTAATCAATAAATTGCATACAACAAAGGAATGAGCAGCTGGACAAACTAATAAATGTAACAATGAAAAGAAAATGCTTATTATTAAATTAATCAGTATCTATTTTGATAATCAATTAATTGTTTTGAGTTATTTTTTAAGGAAAAAAAGTACAATCTCTCACTTCAGCTTCATGAATGTAAATATTTTCTGCTTTCTTTGCTTTCTTGACATTTGAAGACATCATTTTATCGACCAAACAACTAATTGATTCATTGAGAAGATAATCTATCAATGATTGACATTGACATTTGATGCAGAAATATTACATATTATGGCTTTAATTCAAATTTGATACACTTTGTTTTCATTCTATTTGTGTTTTTATCTTTTTTTTCTACATTTTTAATGGTGGACAAACAAATACAGCGGTGGTGTTACAACAATATGAGAGTATGACAACAATGATGAAGACAGTGACAAAACTTGCTGGGACAGACAAAAACAAACAGAACAAACAAACAAAAATAAAAATAAAAAACATTTCAAAGCTTCAAGGCAAGATATTCTGATACTGACACCATCTCTGATTGATACCTCTCTCATGACTGTATGGTTGGTATGTAGCTGGGAACAAAAGCCAGTTAGCTGAGCCAATCATAAGACTGGAAACAGAAGGGATCAGCAAGCCTGACTATGATCAACAAACCTGCCTACCAGCACCTCTAATGCCCTCTAATGTCATGTTATGTCCAGTTTGTTTAATCTGTAAAATATGTAGCTGTAATCTAAAGCCCATTAGCATTTCATAAAAACATGGAAACGGGTAAATAAGGCCATAAACCATAAAACCATTCTGGGAAAACAGTCTTAAATTCAGTGGTGAATGACTGGGAAGTGCTTCTCTACTTAGCTAATGATTACCAGGCCCTATACTGCTACATACAAACTGCTCCAAGCAGGTTAACCACCTCATATGTGGTCATTAAAGTCTTAAGACCTTGATCATGCCTTTGATCGAACGCTGCTGTCATGCTGATGCATAATTTGTCATGAAACAGGGACTTGTTTTAACTTCATATTGTTTTCACCTTGTGTATCGTTGTGTGAGTGTGAGTCATTATGGCAGAATGTGGTCCTGGAGACTCCCAGTGCAGTGGGAACGCAGCGGTTTTAAGTGTATATATGTCTGTGGACAGAGTTTGTCAACACAATAGCGTCACAGTGGGGCAAGATGCGGTCATGAAACTTTACCGGTATGTAGCTGAGGTTGAATTCAAAGAGGGCTGTGGTCCAACCTTCAGGTTGCGAGGCAACTGGATTTGCAAGATCACGTGAGAATCCATCCTGCCAGGCTCCAAGCTTTCTGTTTGTGTCCACACCAGAGGTGGTGCGAGCCAATCAGCATCCTTGGAGGGACTACTGTCAGCTGTGGGTGTGGTTTTAGGTGCACCGACAGTGAGAAGCGTCCATGGAAACGACTTGTGTCGACCAAATGGCAGCTCCTGAAGAGCTTAGCGAAGATACTGTGATGGCATAAGTTATATCAGAACTGGAGATGGAAAAGATGTTTTCACTCTTTTTCCTGCCAGCTTTGGTTCGGTAAGTTGATCTGATCAGTTTAAGTCAGCCGGTGTTATACGTGACAGATGGCTCATCCAATCACCTGCCGAGTGTTTTTACAAAAGTGCCCGCCCTTTTCCAAACAGTTCTTATGGAAGGCTTCACAAATGGTTCTGTGTAACAAACTGTCCAGCGTGTCATGTTAGCTCGACCCATGAGAACTGAGCAAGTGTGGACCAAACGTGATGTCACCCATTGGCTTGTGGACTATCGTTATGAAGCCTTATTGTACGTTTTTACATGTTTCTCCATTGTCCTCATTTTCCATATTTCATTCTGCATAAGATTTCCCTCCATAATTTTTTAGACTCAGGCTCAGTAAAAAGTTTTAGTTTTTTTTACTGATGCAAAGTTCATATTTCCTTACAGTGTACCATTACTGCTCTGAGTGGGTCCTCCCGATCTGCATGTGAAGATCAAACATCATGACAGTTTCCTGTCGGCTATCCCCAGTGATCAGTGGGGAGCGTTCACCTTTAATTCAGCAGAATCAGGGCAACGCTGACAGAGAGCTGGATGAGAAAACACTGTGCATTACTCTTTTATGGGCAGAAGAAGAGCAGGCACCCAACAGTCTCTGCCTGCGGTGCAGAAGATAAAGCGTGTTGAGAATGAGCTTCCTGCCTTGATCTTGTTTTCTTCAAACAGCCACAGATTACGCATTGTAAAATGTGGACGTAAAAAGAGGAGTGACAACATGATGGAAGAGATCGAGACAGATAAAGTTGTAAGCAAGTGTTTTACATCTATATGTGCGTAGAATGAGTGCATCAAACACTTTCCACAGGGATCAAAGCAGATTCCTATGACGTACGTAGTGTTATTTATAACAGTGAGATGAGTGCAATGATGTTTTGTCCTATTAAATTAATAAAAACACTTTTATTTTGTGCTTTTGCAGACATCATGTCTGCTCCAAAGTGATCTAAAATCCTGTTTCATTGCTTGTTATAACCATGTGCGCACAGAGAACAATATATGACGTAGACATGATGACATGATAACCAATGCATTCATTGGTGTTCAGATAATAATAATATATGTAATTAGTTCACTTGTAAATTATTCCAATGTGTAAGGCCTCCAGGAAGTTAGTAGTAAGTTTAAGTATAAAACTATATACACAAATCATATTTCTGTATTAATGGGAGAAGTGATGTTTTAACTGTGTAACTGTGTCCTTAAATGTAAGCACAAAATTTGTTTTCATTCCCAGGCCATCAAATACCAACATGCTGTCACATTCCTCTCCGACTCTCTGTGTGAGATGCACCAGGCTTTCAGTAACTTATATGTCTGTATACGAAGGAGATGGGGTGGTTGGATGTGTCAGACAACACAGACTTTTCACTGAGGAGGCTGGGGTTTGTGTCCCATGTTAAAGCAAAGTTTACATCATGTGATCTATGTAATGCAAAATACTTATTTTAACCCAAACTATGATCTTTTCCTAAACCTAACCAAGTAGTTTTGGTGCCTAAACCTATACAAATTGTGAATCACTTGTTTCCTTAGTCTTTCACTGCTTTACGTCATATTAGGGCTGGGCGATTAAGTGCATTTCAATTTAAGTTATGCTTTTGGCTTCCCAGGATCATTAAAACAAGATAATCATCATAAAAAAAAATATTGTACCGCATGCCGTGGTGGTGTGTTGTGTTTTGTCTTGTTGCGGCACACTCTTCCTTTCCAGACAATTTTGCTTTCAGCTTGTGTTGATTGAATTTAAAACAACTTATAGAAGACAACAGATGGGCAGCCTGGAGTTGTGAAGGTAAAACTAAACTGTTCACTGCTGTTTGTGGTAAATTACGAACTTATTCCACATGTTTCTCAGCTCTTTTTAGCAGAGAGAGAGGGAGGAAGACGAGCAGACACTTTTTACAGCGCGGACACACAGCTGCATGTACTGAGCAGACTTTTTTTTCACTTCATCATTTATTTTCATTTATTTCTTGTTTTTCAGTTCCATTATGTTGGAAATCAAAGTCATCGTGTTTATAAAATTAAATAAATGCTTATGATGTTCTCAAATCGATGAATAATTGTTTAATAATCATGATTTCTGTCATGTCTCTTTGAGCTGAAGGGGACTAATCCCATTGACAAATGCAGTAATTATACTTAAGTAGAGTATTTAACTAAGCTGAACTGTTTTAATATCACAGAGACATCTGTGGAAAATTAACCACAGCAGCCTATCTGCCAACTTCAATGACGGTCGTGACCGCTCCAAACCCTCTATCTGCACCAGCCCTGCATCTGCTTCACATCTTCAAATGGGTTTTTGCACAATCTAAGAGAAGAGAGACAGGATTTTAGGAAGAAGCACAAAGTATTAGATTAACTATCAGTTCCTGACATGACATGATTGGCCAGAAAGTTCAGTGGGACCGAATATGGCAGACTGATTCACAACGTGAGAATTTTCTGGTCGGAGCCTCCTGATGTGACACATGTGGACCCTGGACATGCGCTGGTGATGAAGATGATGACTCATCGGTCTAGACAGATATATAGAAGACATTTTTCAGTGACTAAGGCAAAGAACAAAGGCGTATTGTTAATAAAAAATTTACATTTTAATAGAAAACCAAACACATTCTGACCCACTATAGCCATAATCTTCCATCACACCACCCTCTCTTTCTTCATCTTCCATCATCCTCAGCCAGATGTTACTCTTTACAACACAATCAACCACTCGAAGTATTTCTTTTCATCTTCTCAGTATGTTAGTGAGAGTTTCTGTGTTCTTTGGCTTGTGTCACAGATAATTGTAATTTAATGGCACTGTATTGAAAAATTCGGTTTGGACAGAGTCACACATACTTACACACAAACACATACACACAACAAATCATTTCCTGTCAAATCCTGGCTCCTGTCACACAGAGAGTGTGAAACATGAGATGACTTGTAAAGCAGTTTCAAATCCAAAATGATCCAGTAGATATTAATGTATTTATCTTAAATCAACAATGTCTTCATGTGAGGATAAGCGATCAGAAAACTTGCCAGTCTGTGAAAGATGGGGTGAGCAGCTCTGGAGAAAGATTGCTGATTGCTGAGTTTCATTCCCAAGTTGTCAAATTCAGATGCTTTGCATTGGGTTGATTGTTGAGTCTTATTATTTTGAGTGGCTCCGTCCAAACCACCAATCCAGAGTGCAGATATGTGACGACCTGGGAATGAGAGTCGGCGATCAGGTTTTGAGTTTTGAGACGGACTTCAACTCTTAGGTTTTGAAATAAATTTTTTAAAAGGTTTGCGGACCTATAATCTTTATTTGAGATCATTTACTTTTCTTCTGTAGATAAATTTGAATCTTTGAATTTAACAAATTAAAAAGAATGATTTTAAAAAATGGTCACAGTGAGCTGTGAACCTAATTTATAATTATTTTGGTGCCTGAAAGTCAAATCGTTTTTAAAACTTTAACCAGGACTCACTTTCACTTAAATTAGTTTACTCAATAATTTTTCTAAAACTCAAAGATTCAAATTTATCTAATGAAGGGAAACGAATTATTTGTATCTATCTATGTAGAGTAGTTGCTAAAACTTTTTCGAAACTTCAAAACTATTTTCAAAACTTTTTTGAAACCAGTAAATTGCCTTTAAACGGTTTTGTTTTTATGTGTACTACTGTAAAACTAGGCACTAAACATAATTTAGGTGAACTGTTCGGCTGTAACACTAGAAGTATTGTAATGAGTGTTTTGGCGGCCATGTTGGGTCTGGTTTCCAACGGAGGCTCCTGAAACTCAGATCAAACTGTCAAACTAGGCTGATCAAATATGGATCAAAATTATGTTATGACATTGCCTATTTCAGCCTTAAGATGTTTTAACATACATATTTACATATTTTAGTGTACTGTTTAGCTGTAATATGAGAAATATTTTGATCAGTGGGCTTCCATTTTGGGTCTGGTTTCCCGTAACTCAGTTCAAAAACCTCAGAGTGGGTCGTGTTGTTCGAATATAGATCAAGATTATGTTACTACATTATCTGTTTCTCACCTAAAATGTTTTCAGAAACATATATTAGTGAACTGTTTAGCTGTAATATGAGGAATATTGTGACTAGGTGCTCACCATTTTGTGCCCTGCTTGGAAACAGAGCATCCTGAAACTCAGATCAAACTGTCGAACTGATCAAATATGGATCAAGATTGTGTTACTATATTGCCTATTTCTCGCTTATAATGTTTTTAGACACATATTTTATAGTACTGTTTGGCTGAAACACGAGAGATGATGTGACAAGTGGCCGCTAGGCCAGAGGCTCCTGAAACACATATCAAACCTTCAAACTAGGCAGTGGATCAAGATTATGTCACTACATTGTCCATTTCTCACCCAAAAAGATTTAGAATCAGATTTTGAGCCGCCAAAAACTGAGATCAAACTGTCAAACCAGGCAGTTCTGATCAAATATGGATCCAGATTGTGTTGTTTTCAGAAACATATTTTATGAACTTTTAGTTCTTTATTTAATTACAAAGCCATTGCTTTGGGTGTGTGGGTGGCTGGTGTTATTGTTTTATTGTGTGAAGAACGATGTGTCCCATTTGGTTTGTTTGTTTGAAAGAAAAGTGCCATTTAAATGAAGTCTGATTGATCGATTGAGCGCTGTGGGGAGACTAAAGACCTCCAGTTTTAGGCAATTTTCTTTCTTTTCTTTCTTGTCCTTAGCCTGACTTGTAGCTACTAACTAGCTAACGTTAGCTTTTCTTGCAAAACCATAACCTGAAAAGTTGTTTATTAACCTAATCATTGCCTTAATCCCAGGACTGAGCCTCCAAATTTATCTTCAAGCTGTGATCATTATTGGATTACAAAGCTTCTGAAGGGAATATGATTGCACAAGAGCCTAAGTTGTAAAGGTACAATGCTAGCGTTAGCATTAGCTTAACCTTAGCTTTTCCTGCTAAGCTTACTTCAGGGCTGACCCTGTCACTGTTTTGGCAGTTGGGCAACAATAGATGAGACTTTTCTTGGTCTTGAGAAGCTGCAGTGTTTATTAACTGACACACTGTAACCTGAACTGTACATTTACTGCCAATTTAATTTAAGTTTCTACTCCACTATGAACAGCACCGTCACTCGCCTGCTGCTTGCTCTCCCTCGCTTATGTACTGCCCTGTTCCTTAAAGGAGCTCCAGTACGTCAATGACAATATGCTTCAATAAACTCCAATAAAATGTAGTTATTAAAGTAGCATTATTATTCACCGCAGTAAGAAAAAAATCCATACCGTCACAGCTTCAATATAATGTTTTGCAAAGTTTTTTTTTTTATTTTTATCACACAAACAGAAAGAATAAAATCCACCTACAAACTTACAAACATGCATGTCTCACATTCAAAAATAGGACAAAAGTCTCAAAGCAGATAACCACCACAAAAAGACAAACAAAACACAGATAAATACAATAATGTTTATATATAATTAATCTAAAATCTCATATTGTTTATATCACACCGGACTTGCAAAGGAAACAGATCAGCATGTAAATGATCCATTATAAAAATAGCAAACCTGTCAGCAGCGTTGCTAATTAACATGTATGCAGAGAAGGGATGAGGCCACTGCAGGCTGTTTTCTCGACAGTCAACACGACACACAACCTCAGGGTTTCCTACAGTACGTGACTCGCCACCCACCGCGTTACTGAACCCTCGCATCGGGCCTCATGGTGATTTTCTGCATTACATTACAGTGCATCTATGTCACAATACTCTGGGACGTCACCGCTAACCTCCAACACCACACCCCCTCCCTCCATAAGGACCGATGAGTCATAGCGTGAACAGTAAGCAGGATGAACATAAAATCTGAAGTATGTATGTTGTGAAAGGTATTAGGAATCTGTCTTTTTTGTCACACTTTTCAAACATTAATCTGTCAAAGATGTTTTGGAGGAAAGGTGGGCTTGGGGGCATAACTGTTTGCAACTAAAATTAAAAATAACACACAGGTAGTGAAACTTGACTCTCAAGGAGCAAAACATGAGCTCAAATCTGCACATTTATCTTTGCAAAATACTGTGCACAATGTTTTGCAAATCGTTTAACACAGTTCTCTGCATTAGACACAGAAATCTAACATGATGTCACATTTTTTTGCCCTTTCAAATCACTGCCTTTCAAAATAGCACACCTACAATCAACTGATCAAACACAGCTGCTCATTTTATAAAACCACACACACAAGTAGCAGAACACCTCAGATCCTTGGCAAAATGAAACACTTCAATTCTTTGAATGATATAGTCTGGGTTTTATGTTTTTAGAGTAAATTACATTAATATAATAACCAAAAACAACACACAAGGCCAGTGCTGCACACTGATGAAAACATTTGTTCCTCTCCACACTGTTACAGTTTTTTATGATTGCGTAAGCACGATTGTGAAAGCAGGGCTCATGCTGTCAAAATACTACAAGCAATGCAGACAGCCTCACACACGAGTAAAAGAACTCCTCAGATCTTTCAATGAATGAAAAACTTTATTGAAAACTGTACAGTCACTAGCAAGGGCCATCAACAACATGCGTTTAAGGAAAGGGAATCTGCCGTAGGACCCGGGCACGACGGACCCCCTCAGGACCTTACAGACAGGAGGGAAGGGAGGAAGACACAGGTGGCGACAAATGAGGGGGGGGATGCAGAATACAAGAGCAAAAGAGGAGGAGAGGGTTAGGTGGGTATTTATGCGACAAGAGGCCCGGTTGAGGTGTGGTCCTGCTCCTGAAACTCTGCTAGATGTCACAGCTCAAGTTTCTTAGGTTGTTTTTTTTTTTATTTCATTCATTCATGTTGTGTTTCCTGTTTTACTTTGAAACTCACATCTCCTCCTGTTTCAGATCACTTCACTTCCTGCCCCTGTGCGTTTTCCCTCCCTTTTTGATGGCTTCACCTGTGTCTGATTGTCTGTCCCATCCTGATCAGCTTCAGATGTGTCTCGTTATCTGAGTATTTAGTTTGTGTCTTGTTTTCTCTCAGTGCCAGTTCATCTTAGCTCCTTGAAGCAATTGCCTGTTGTTTGATTCTGTCTCTGCTTCATCCCTATTGGATTTGTTTGCTTCCTCTGATTGATCTTCTGGTACCAAACCCACTTTTTGACCAGTTTAGACTGTGTAATTTTACCCGATCTGTCTCCAGAGTCTCCGTGCGTTCCACTCTTACTTGGTTCACCAATTGTAACACTAGATAACTTCAAATAATTTGTAAAGATCCAACTTGGTCACCATACAGCACACACAAAGTTCATTCCATCCGAATCTGTTTACAATCTAAAACACTCTCAACATCTCCATTTTTCTGAAGATTTAGTCTGGATTTGATGTTTTCACTGATTCTATTAGAGTAAATTAAATTTATATATTGACCAAAGACAACACACAAGATCAGTGCTGCACACTGATGAAAATAAATTGCAGTCAGTACATTCATGCATTTTCAAAGGTTGCATTTTGCACCAAAAATCAGAACACAGTATATTCTAAATAGTTTCTAATGCCACATAAACACAGAAAAAAACTTTAGTGGAAACCAAAAGAAATCATGAATTACAAAAATGAAATTGAAGGGATTTTATGTAAATATATTTTTTACCCGTTCCACAATGTTTTTGCGGGTCACCCGTCGGGTTGCGGGTGCAGGACTCTAACGAGGCATTGTTATGTCTAAGTTGCACTGTGATTTGTCAAAATAAAGGTCTTTTGCTACTTTCATGCTTTTTATTAGGGACACGTCCCCGGAATCTACTCCTATTCTGCGGGATTCAAGCTGTCTCCTCTTCCTCTCTGACACGAGTCTTGGCAGCCCCACAGAGGAAATGAGGCATCTCACTCTGAGTGACAAAGTTCTTAAATTCATCACAATAATGGGCTATGATTCATGCATTTCAGACTGGAGCACCAAATTGGCATAAGTGACAGTGGAGACACTGTCCCTGGAGTGTACACGTTGTCCAGACAGACGGATATGTGTGAGAATGGACATTAATAAGCTTATTTCATTCAGCAGATCCTCCATCCAGGCTCCATTTTTATGCATTTGGCTCTTCGGCTTCTCCTTTAGGATTGGGCAGGACTGTGTGTGAAGTTGTTTTCCTTTGAAAACCTCTGATATTTGTGTGTGTTTGTGTAAGAGTGTTTGCATGTATCCACCCATTAATTTTACGATTGTTGGGAGTCTAACACATTTGGCAGAATCTCTGGAAACAGCAATCTGCCTGTTTGATAAACTGAATACAGGGTCTTACTCTGAACGTAAAATCTAAACTTTGACTTGTTAAATTCTTGAACAATGACCTACTGTATCATTGGCTGCGTGTTTCTTTTATCTGCTCTGTTTTTGAACATTTCACTCTTGAAATATGTCCCTCTTCCTCCAGTTCTCTTTGTCACTCCATCTCCATCACCTCTGATTTTTCTTTGGCTCTCAGCACTTCTTTTGTTGCAGCTGTTTTTTGGGCGCAGGATTTCCAGCGTTTGGAGTCCTTTTACAAACAGAACATTAAATCAAGTTTTCATGTCAAAGACGGGGAAACTCTGGTTGATGTATTAGGTGTAAGACAGGCCTATAAAGTGATTACCACCAGGCCATGACATGAAGATGCATCAGAGCACAAATACTGAGAGATTAATGTCATTTATCTACAGGGAAAAAAAACAAGCAAAAAAATAGGAATTTCACAAGCTGTTATTGGACTAAACTATGGAGAGCCTGTCCTGACTTCCCTAGGGCCCTCAGCAAAATCCTACTAAGAGGCCCTCCTATCTGATTCACGAGCCATTTGCCATTGCCACACAGGATTAGGAGGGTTACATTACAAATGTATTTTTAAACAGTTACTAAATTACCTGCTGAAAATGTAGTCAGTAACCTAATCACAATATTAAAGTATAATATCATAACTAAATATCATGAATATCTTTTATTTTAGCCCAAATAATGTTTTATGTTTGTTGTTACATTTCATAACTGTCCAGCTGTCCCCTTTGTTTTGTGTGAAAGCACATTTAGATTGAAAGTGGCAATTACGTACATTTAGATGTACTTTAAGTATGTTATTCACGCTTCACACTCAAACTTCAAGTAAACTAGCATTAACATCTTCTAATCTGGGACCAGCATCACCGCCTTAGAGGTTGGTCTGTGTAGCTAACATTAGAAGTTGATGTGTGTAGCAACCGTTAGCAATTGGTCTGACCTGTAAATCTTTCTTTACATTTTTAAATTAGATAGTCTGTGTAGCTAATAGTAGAGGTTGATCTATGTGCACTTTGCATCATGCATTGTGAACATTACACACACGCACACAATATCCTACAAAACAACTCACTAAATGCATTATCTTTCTGTACTGAACAGGATCACAACATTGCTTAGCCACAGCTAACATTAGCTGCCACACAGCGTGACTAACATTAGCAGTGCTAGCACTAGCAGCCATACGAGTGGTGATATGACAGTTGATTCTGACATAGGCTAATTATAACCTCATTTACATTTTCTGTGTGAAAATTCTGTCAAACCACGCTTGTTTTACAAGATCATCTTTGTCCCACTCTCTGGTAGTGGTAGAATATAATAAAATACAACACTTAATTTAAGCTCTGTTGCCTATAATTATTCCAGTCAATAATTTCATTTTAATGAACAAATAAATTCAATATTTAATCAATAGTCAATGTCAGCCCAATTACTTCCTATCTTGCATTATTCCAGAGTTGTTACAAAACTTTGCGTCATGGTTTGTGGTTTTTGTGTTAGTCATTACCTGTTTTATTTTGTAGTTTCCGTGTGTCTAATTAGTTTCAGCTGCTCCTTATTAGCCCTTTTGTGTATATAGACACTTTGTTCTCTGTTTCAGCTGTTAGGACGTCAGTGTCTGATCCAAGTGCTACTCGTGTTAAGTGTTTTTTTGTTTTTTTTAATTTATTGGTTTTACTATTTGGCTTTACTGGTTTGGATATTTCTTTGTATAACATTATTGTTCCTGGACTCATCTGCTGCCCTTTGTAGTTTAGTGTTTCCTTGCCCGTGACTTTATGGACCATATTTGGGCCAACGTCATGATTACGTCACAGTGTTAGCTGAAGGCAAAATGAAGGAAGAACTATAGCCAAACACAGAGAAGCAGACCATATATCCAAACTATTATGTCATCTTACTGTGTTGTTGATGCCAGAATCAATATAGTAGCGGCTTAAAACTGATGTTTCTCTCTTTGAATTAACTAAAATTTTATTTCCTCATTAACTCCATAAGACACACTTCATTGAAACTCAACAGACAGACGCAAAGTCAAACAGATCAAAATTGTCTTGGTCCGGTCTTTCCACTGTTACAAACAATCACCAACTGTGGTTTTGTTGAAATAAATCCATAATGCATGTCTAAACGGCTGGCTCCGTTCTACACAAAGGAGTGGCGACTCTACTCCGAGTCCTTCATGGATGACTGAGCTTCTCACCCTATCCCTAAGGGAGCTGCCAGTCACAATACTGAGAAAACACATTGCGACGGCTTGTCCACAATCTCGTTCTTTCCGTCATGACCCACCTTTCAGGACTATAGGTGAGAGTAGGGACAAAGGCTGACCAGTAGATTGAGTGCTTCACCTTCGGCTAAGCTCTCTTTTCGTCACCGCAGTGAGGTAAAGCGAATGCGATACCGCTCACGCTGCTCCGATTCACCGGCCCATCTCACGCTCCATTGTCCCCTCACTCGAGAATAAGACCCCAAGATACATGAACTTCCTCACTTGATTTTGTGTCCCCAAAAAATATATTTAAATAATTAAGTAATATCATAAACGTACGACAACCAGTCGACTAATGGCTTGAATTCACATTCAACAACTGGGCGACTAGGAAAGTCTTTAGTCAGGGACAGGGAGGTAGGGGCCTTGCGTAATTTGTGGGGCTTTATGCAATCTGTGGCGTGAGTGTAAAAGGCCACCTGTTTCTAACTATGTAATAAATTTTCTATCATTACAATTCAAGAAAAAAATAAAAACTGGGTTTAATTGTGATGTCTCCACATTTATTGCTTGCTTAATGTAGAGAGTGTTGTGGTCTGTTAGTGCACAGCAGGTCGGCTGCACATACAAAACTTGAAAAATGATCTGCAGGCAAGAGTACAATCCAGCATAAGTTTCCCATACAGAATGAATAATGAATTGTTGTTTATTTGGGTGCAGATGGGGCTTTTCACTCAAGCAAATTCCTGTTTTCCCTTTACTTGGTACCAAATCACAGTGGTCTTTCCATGAAACCTGGAAGCCTCTTTCTCTAGATAATTGAAAAAGGATGGGCCCAAAAAGTAGGGCGACCCTGTGGGCTGTTAAATTGACTTTCACATGTTTTCTCTGGACTGTAAAAAGATTCTGTGTACATTACATAACTTCCAAGATAAAGCTAACACATCTGGCTAAAGTAACTCGAATCAGCATTTGGAAATGGTACTCAGCTGGACGTGCTGAAGGCTGGGACAGCAGAGTCATTGTTACCGTCTGTAGTTAAACAGTAGATCCCTGCGTCAAGGACAAGCCGATTGTCTCGGTGATGTAAGAATTGTGTCAGGGACCATCATGGAAGGTTTGGCATAGAGTTCCCAGTGTGATCTGCAGCTTCCCACAATGCCATTGGATATGTGTAACAGAGAGGGCCCGGTCACTGTGGGAATGCCGGCATGTGCACAAACGGGGAATGGTGAGTAAGAGGAGGAGGAACCCTGAGGAGTATGACGTTGGTAATGACCTCACCTGAAACATGAATCTCACAGTATCAATTGATCGTGGTTTTACTTTTCTGCATCTGGAGGCCTGGAAGCTCCAGTAAAATGTATTTTCTTCTAAAAAAAAAAAAAAAGTTTTTGAACATCTGGTTTGAGAAATATTTATTGCACAAAGTGATAGCACCTCTTGAATCTGGTGTCTAATCTTGAAACCAGAAACCCCTGACAGGCCTGAGCACACACCCTGAGACCAGCCAGCAATTCTTTTATTTGAGTACCTAAAATCAGACTTTTTTCATCTGGAGCTTTTCTGGTAAAGACCTCAATATTTACATTAAATTGCCACTGAGACAAAAACATTTTTAAATGTGCTTTGTCTTGTGTTCAGGCTCGGGGAGTAACAGATTACATGAAATAGGACATAAGTAGGATACCATTACAGTTACAGAAAAAAAAGACTGAATATGATTCAAAATTATTTATAAAATAAACAAACATACTACAGTGCACAGTGTGCACACATTACAACACAGCAGAAAGTGAGACAGCATGCATGAGTTTCTCTAATTGTCCTTGAGTTGCATTGTCCTCTGATGCACCTGTCACACATTCAGGTGTGCAGAGATTTTTTTTTCAATATCATCCAAGAACTCGACATCTAATTTAAATAAGCATTTACAGATAAGAACAACTGCTTATGTTAGTTAGAGAAACCAACCGCTGAGAGAAGGTACAGGGAAATCCAGTTAGCAAGCTATACTTACATTTTTTTGTATATTACATTTTGACTTGTTTTCATATGCATCATAAAGCACAGAGAGTTCTTGTATATGAAACAAATTATTAGGGGTTTATTATTATATTCAGTGTATAACAAAATCACCAATTAACAGGAGAGTTAGACAGAAGAGGTAATCCTCGTAATCCTTACTGTGATGTTGGAATAAAAATGCTTGTAACTTTTCAGTGGCTGCTCTGAAAGCGGACGATGATGAAAGACGGTGATCATCATCTCTCTGGATCTGGACCATGTCCTGTAGTAATTGATCCAGGTTGATCGATGACTCACTGAGTGTGAGACTCGGCATGAGTCACCGAGTTCAGGCCCTCTGTGGCTTTTAGTCTGTGTCCTGGAGGTATATGATATTTGATAAAGAATAAACCGCATTAATAAAAGTTGAATTAATATAATTTATTTTCACTGTATGTGATTTTGATTTTTTTTTAAATGTCATACAGATGTAAATAAAAGTATAAACTATTGTAATGACTGGTGATTTTACTTTAATCCAGTAAACAGTACAATACAGCACCAGTCTTTATACATCACTAGTATGGAGAATATGTCTAATAACGTATAGGCTTAGCTATATAATCACGTATATCACAGTGACTCATTCATAAGCACACACTGAGTGAGTCATCACTCTGTATCAGTTACTCCAGTTTCCCCCCGTCTCTCCACCTCTCTTTTCTCTTTATTGCATTACAGAGCATGCCCAGTCACAGCGTGACTCAACCAGCAGAAACACACTGCTGCAGGACGCCGCTTTCAATCATCAAAGCTACAGGCTAACATTTTATTGAATTTTGTTCCCATGTAGGTAGTATAAAAACAATAAATCTAGTTCTAAGCGCCTGCTAGGACATTTTATGTGTTTAGTAAATTATGCGTCAACAACTTGTCATATAAACAGTCCATTTACTACTGTATCACTTATAGCACATACAGGTTATCAGTGTGTGATGGCTTTCTCCTGTAAATTGAGTGATGTTGATGAATTTTTAGCATAATAATAATAATAATAATCTAAACTTGAAAAATAACAGTTTTTCATTTAATTTCTTCATAGAAATGAATGAGATACAGACCTCCTTTTAGAAAAAAAGTCTTGCGCCTCTTAAAATCAGGAACGACTTGCGACCTGTAAAGCTTTTATTCCATTTTACTGGAGTTCTTTAGTGGCAGTTATGTGGTATTTAAAAGGTCTTAAAGTCTTAACCCTGCAGAAACCTGTTTGCTGCGAATGTATGACAACGTATACATGACAGTGTGTCTGTAGCTCATAAATGCCTTCAGTGTTTCTTGATTTTTCACGAGTTATTTTAAGGTTAGTGCACTGAGGCACAGTGGTTAACACTTTTGAATCCTGGTTCTCTCGACCTTTCTGTGTGGAATTTGCATGTTCCTGTGCCTTCATGGGTCTCCTCTGGGTGCTCTGATTCCCCCACCATCAAAAAGGTCAAATAGAACATGGTGTTGCTCTGCGGGCGCTACATATGGCCTGGCCGTCCTGGCCTGGTTTGACACAGTTTGACTCGGCACGTCAGCCCAGCATGACAGGGGTTTGCATCTCCATTACAACAGGGCTGCCCGCTGTAAGACGTGTCTTTTACTCGAAGACGAGTTTGATGAAGCTCAAGTTGCTTTTGTTATGAAACATGACTAACACAACTCTGACGCAGCTGAATGCAAATATGAAACGGACAGTACAAACAGTGACAGAGGAGAGAAACTACATTTCAAAACTTCATAGAAGCTACAAAAGTACTGAGAGCTGAACTTAAAGAGACTTTTAGAAACGTCTTTCTCTCTGCTCTCCTGCACACACGAGCTGAGTATCACAACACTCACTTGTTTGAGAGGGAGAAAGGAGGGTCGGCGAGACGTCACTGCAGCACGCTTGGAGTCGGGTCGGTCTCGCTTTGTCCCCACTCCAGAGTAGGTCCATCTTGGGCTCAGCTCGGCGCTGAAAGTGATAAAGGAAATGCCATTCAGCGCGGTACGGTTTGGCTTGTTGCGGCCAAAAGCGTCAGTGGAAAAAGCCCAATGGTGGCTGCCCTCTGCTCCTGATATTAGGTATTAGGTGAAAATGTTCAAAGAACCATTGATGGTTCTTCACTGAACCACTTAAGGCCTGTAACGAACTCTTAAAATGGTTCCGTTTATTGTCATATCCACAATTAAAAGCAAGTTTCACAACAATGAGAGAAATGTAAACATGAAGAAAAATGTGAAGTATAGAAAAAAAAATTTAAAGTAACAATATAAAATATAGAAATACAAGAGACATAAAAAAGATATCAGGAGAAGATAAAAGAAGAGAAAGAACATGAGTAAGTAACCGAGGAACAAATGCAATATAAAGCATCAAAAATACACGTTATATATAATGTCCAATATGAGTAACATTTATCAGAGACTATGCAAAGTAGCAGCTTTTGTAGGAAATGTAGCATAAATGTAAAAGTCTGACAGAAATACTGTGCAAAATGTGATAAAGTTCTTCAGAGTACAATCTAGGGATTGTTCTTTGATGCACGTCACTCCAAAGAACCATTCGTGGTTGCACTGAGCACCTTTAGCTTTCTGTGTATAGAGCTGTGTCTGATTTTCGTTTTGCGCTTATGTCCTTTATGTTTGCACCGATGTTGTATGTGGTGTGTTGTCACAGCCATTCCATCTGTACTGAGATGGGTTTGACCAGCCAGGCTATGTGGTAACAGAGAAACTTGAACTGGAGCTGAAAATCTGTGGCCAGACAGAACAAAACAATGAGCTAAAAAAAAAAAGCAAAACAACCATAAAGCTGAAAAGGAGCTGCAGATTTGGGTCATTAATCTTTGTAGGTTCATCATCGAGTGACCTCGTTCCCATTGTCACGTTGAGAAAAATGCTTTGCAGGGATGTACGTATTCACAACTGGTACAAGATTTGTGGAAAAGTGGTTAAAACTGCTCTTAATTATCATAACATTGTAATAAACAGAGTCCTGGCCAAACATCTTCACCATTAGATTATACAACCGCAGATGTTGAGAACCTCAGCGGGAGCCAACATAAACTGTATAGAAACAGTGAAAGAGAACATTGTGACAGACGGCAAAAACACTGCCATTACTGAGGCTCATTTCCTTTCTGTGCTCAAGATGTAAACTCCACGGCAGCATAGGGTCTATACAACATCTGCTTATTTATATTCTTTCATATTCAGTAAAGAATGCACTTCAGGATTGTCTGGCAGTTGGCCTGACATGCAACAAAATCGAAAACATCCACGAGAAGTCAAAAACAATCCTCTTGTCTTGATGTCTGGGATTTAGGAGCTTCACTCTCTGTTCATTTCAGGGCAGATCGGTGGATCAGGGCCAGAATGAGTTGTTTGGGTGGCGTGCAGGTGTTCGCCTGCAATACAGTTGAAAAAACTTAACATATATATACATATATAAGGGTTGGAATATTTTTCATAAATCATTTCACATAAATCTACATAAATTAGTTTACATTCTATTGAATAAAAATGACTTGTATATACATTAGAGCTGGGCAGTAATTCAATAACGTTATTTATCATCTCTTAAAATAATCTGTTTCTAAACAATGACCTCAACGGACGTAGCAGCACCAGAGATATCGAGATATTGTCTTCTTCCTTGTTAAAACCTGTCATCACTTGAGGCAATTTATCAGAAAGCTCCCTCTAGAGCCACAAAAAGCTTTAAACAACTCTTATTTCACATGTGCAGTGTCACCCCCGGAGATCCGAAAACAGATTTCGATGCAGCGGCTCACTTATTCAGCAACAAACTCATGGTGCACAAACCTACAGAGTTTCTCGCTGAGATCCTGAGGATGCTGCACCAAATATGTCAGGCTTGATATACATGAAACTAGAAGATTGCAGATCCCTGCTGGGCAACAGAGTGTGAAGCACCTACTGCAATGTTACCACAAATGCCAGATGAAAGTTGCACAGACTTGACTATACATTTTCCCGAACCGAAATACGATTTCAAATGAAAGCAGGTGATGACTTGCGGCAGGGAAAGTGTGTTTTTTGGCAAAATCGAAGTTCTCACTATACCTGTGTGATTCCAGTAAATAGTTTCCAGTGAGAAACACACTGTCCTCACTTAGAGGCTACTTTTACAGAAGAGGACAGAGTACTGATAGAGAGCTGAACTATAAAATATCATCAGCTCATCACTTTATCTGTTAGATATTTGTGTGCGATCTTGTTATAAGCAATGCATGAATTATTGAGTTAAGGTCAAAAATGTGTTTAGTGAGGGCACAGTGATCTTTGACCTTTGACGAGCAAAACCTAATCAGTTCATCCTTGACTCCAGGTGGAGGTTTGTACCAAGTTTGAAGAAATTCCCTCGAGGCATTCTTGAGATATCGTGATAAGAATGGCATGACCTGAAAACCAAAACTGTGAATCACAGAGGTTCTTCAGCCCACATCATGTCATGAATGTGCACAAAAAACAAAAATAGGCTGATCTGTCCAGTAGTATGCAAGATTAACTGTGGACAAGCTACGCACGCACACACTCACTCATGTATGCATGCATGCATGCACACGTTACATGCATAAAAAACACTGCTACCACTTTACCCTGATGAATGATTTCTAAACTGTTTATAAATCACCTCACCGTTTACATCCACGTATGTTGTTGCAGCTTCCTAATGATTTATTAAGTCTTCACAACCTAAAACAATGATAGTTGGGTTAAAATATTTTACTATTATCACTTCAATGAAGAGCTGCAACAAGATTATGCACAATATACTGTATAATACTAGGGTGATACTAAAGGAACTTTAAAGGACCAGTGCGTAGGATTTAGCAGCAGTGAGCTTGCAGATTGCAAACAGTTTGTCTCACTCTCCCTTTCCAAGATTGTAGGCGTCCATGAAACTTGCCCAAAACGTTGAATCTAGAGTCAGTGTCTGGCTTGTCTGTTCTGAGCTGCTGTACAAACACGGCAGTGGAAGAGGACCTGTGCATCTGCAGGTATAAATGGCTCATTCCAAGGTAACAAAAACACAATGATTCTTATTTTCAGGTGATTATATACCAATGAAAACATGCTTGAATATTATGAATGAACATTATATTCCATTTCCATTGACTTTGTGCCATGTTATTGAGGTATTGGCATATTTTGTACAGATCAGATGTTCCTAATACACAGTATATTATAATATATAACTCTGCATGCTTCCATCTGTAAAGATTTAACTGCACAAAATCCGTGTAAATTTCATCTCACATGCCATAATGTACTGACATGATTCATCCTTGATAAGTTTGTCAGTTTCTGGGCAAGAATCTCCAAATGTTTCTCAAAGCGCTGCTGTTATAAAAATAGGTTTGATATCGGCAATTTCATCAACTAGGATTTACTGATATGTCAGATCGACCTTAAATCAACTGACCTTCTTTAAGGTTCTGGATATGCTTAACAAGGGTCAGGGGTCGTTTTCGTTAGTACCTGTGACACGCTGCATGTTTTCCACTCGTCGGTTTTCCATTTTGGTACGAATACCAATTCCAAAAAAGGTGGTGCGTTGTGTAAAACGTAAATTAAGACAGCATGTAATGATTTGCAAATACTTGTCAACTTATATTCAATTGAATACAGTGCAAAGACAAGATATTTAATGTACAAACTGATTAACTCTGTTTTTTGTGAATATACACTCATTCTGAATGTGATGCCTGCAGCATGCATGTTTACCAAAGCCTCCAAAACCTGTATGTACTTTCCAGCATTGATTGGGCCTTTACAGATGTGACAGTTGATGCCATGGACATTAAAACACCTCCATACCATCGCAGCTCCAGCATCTTTAGAAGTTAGTGCTGGTAACAATCTGGATGAAAAACAATGTGAAAAGTGGACTTGTCAGATCACAGCACACTTTTGCACTTTGCGTCAGTCCATCTCAGATTAGTTTAGGCCGCAGAGAAATCTGCAGCATGTCTGGATGTTGTTCATATATGGCTTTCACTTTGCGTGGTCTTAACTTGCATTTGTAGATGCAGCAGCAAAGTGTCTTTACTGACAACGGTTTTCCAAAGTGTCCCTGAGTCCATGTCCTGTCCTTTACACAATTAATGCAGTTAAGGTCACAGGGATTCAGTGTTGGTTTTCAGCTTTGCCTCTTATGTGCAGAGATTTCTCTGGACTCTCTAAATCTTTAAATGATGCCATGGATTGCAGATGGTGAAATTCCTAAATTCCTGCAGTTTTCTGTAGAGAAACAATGTTCTTCAACTATTGAACTATTTTTTTATTAGTTTTAGTTTTTCAAAAAGTGGGGAACCTCTCCACGGCCATGCTTGTGACAAAAAAAAGAGACTTTGAGGATGCCCCTTGAATACCCAATCATGATACTGTGACCTGTTACCAGAAGTTTTTTGAGCATTACACAACTTCCCCGGTCATTTGTTGCCCCTGTCCCAACTTTTTTGAAACGTGCTGCAGGCATCAAATTCAGAATGAGTGCATACTTACAAAAAAGTTAATCAGTTTTTAATCAGTTTGAACATTAAATATCTTGTCTTTGTAGTGTCTTTTAACTGAATACAAGTTGAAAAGTATTTGCAAATCACTGCATTTTGTTTTCATTCACATTTTACACAACGTCCCAACTTTTTTGGAATTGGCGTTTGAATCTAAGAGCCAACTCAGACTTCATCTACTTGTTCTGTATCAATATGAAATGTGAAGCTCATCTGCCACGAGGTTCAACCAGTTCCTTCTAAGATGCACTTCCCAGTGTTGTCTCATGGTTTTTATCATCTCAACTGTTCCCCACCGGCCTGAACAATATGGTCAACCCATCTTTCGAACAGGTTGTTTTTCTCTTATCCAGAGTGTTTTAACCCACAGGACTGCAGCTGACTGGATGTTGTGCAACGCGCCGATCTGGACGACAAACCAGAGGAAAGCGGCCATATCTGAAATATATGAACTGGTGAATTTGGCTTCAACTTTAACGCCAACCAGAGGGGAAGATTTAAACCTATGACAAGGGGAAAAAACTGGACTTATCAAACTTGTCTCAGAGCTTCTATACTTCATCTTTCATTTGGACGTGACTCAAGAGTGTGTGTGCGTTAGAGAGAGACACCTGCTTGTGTTCACCACAGAGAGGTCAGGGTGCAACGTTTAATGCTTCATCTCTTCACCACCATCATTTTTCTTCTTTTCCTCCCCGTCCTCATACATAACTTCATATGATAAGTGCAATCCAATCACTCACGTCCACACTTGACGGATCCTGACAGATGAATGCAGGAAAAGCATACCAACATATATCAGATGTATCTGGGAAAACATAAGAGTGATATAGAAATAATAAAACCAATGGTGAGGCTGAGGTAAGACGCCCCGTCAGCTCTCTGCAGAGATAAAAAGTTAAAGAATAAAAAAAATGAAGTGTGAGTTGAGGAAAAAGTCTCCCAAAGGATAGATCTTATGGACAGCAGGACATGTCTCATGTATTTTAATCCATACTGCCCTCTAGTGGTGCATCCCTATAAAGAGAGGCTACAATTATCAGCATTGACCTCTTCGTTTGAAATTACACATTTCTTTAAAATTTGAGTGACTGAAGGGGACTTTTTCAGACATACTGTGCAGCAGTTTCAGCGTATAATCTCAACAAACAATAAAAATCATTGTTAAATCACTACAATCATTTCAAAATTAATATTTTTTGCCCTGTTTTATGCTACATTATATGTCCAGTGAGCAGGTCACTGCTTCAAAATAAAGCAATAAAACCATTTTAAAATTAAAATTTTGTGTCACTTAAATGTGTGCCTTTTTTTTGAAGGGTAACTAACAATGTAATAATCAGGATAATATACAGTGTTCATGTATAATGCCACATTAATGTGAAATAAATCCTGACAGGATGATGCAGGACCCCAATAAGGAGGACCAGTGTTCTGTTCAGGGTCTTATGGAGACATTCTGATGTGTGAGGTCTGAATAATAAGCATCCATTTAGTTGCTTCAGTTTCAGGCTCCTGCTGAAACAACTGCCCCCCCTCATGGGGTTATAAGATCTATAACCCCCCCCACCCCACCCCTGTTGAACCTAATGACAGGTCATAAGACCTCACTTCCCCCTCAAACCCCACACACACTCTGTGTGGGAGCTGTCAGACAAGTTCGAGCCAGTCTTCGACACAAAGCCAGTTAGGCGAGCATGTCCAGCTCTCACTCACACACCACCTTCCCTTTATTTTCTTGTAACTCCCCTCCCCATTTTTAATGTTTTCTTTCTCTTTTCATGCCTTTAATTGGTAGGATGGATGATTCTGTTTTTCAGTCTCCAAAAAATATGACAATAACCTGCTTTTCTTCATTTATATCACATTAAACAGAATATCTTTGGATTTTAGTCTGATAAAACAAAACTTTGAAAGGCATCACCTTTGACTTTAAAAAACTGGGATGGACATTTTTCACTATTTTCTGACACCTTACAGACAATTAACTGTAGTCTTTGTTATTTAATGACTGCTAATACACCAAACAATCTGCACAGGGAACTTTGGGCAAATAGATTTCTGACCTACTTGCTGACCAGGGAAGTGAGAAAAAACAATACTGAACCCTGAGATGGACTCAGTGTTTTATTATTTATTATTTTTTGGTATTTTTGTTAATTTTTTCACTACTTTGGGTGCTGCAAAAGACACAAGTCTTGTCATTGTTATTGACATTTATCAATGCTGTGTACACTTTTAGGTTATATAAATTTGTGTAGCTGTTTTCACTGAGTTTGAGCTCCAAAACGATTTTTCTTCTTGTGACAAATACCCCCCAGGTACACTTCTTCATTTACAAACAAAGCAAATTTTGTTACAATTTTTGTTTTTGTGTTTCCTGAGCCTTTTCAGTAAAGCTGCTTTGATCACTCAGAACAGAGTGTGGTTTTATTCTCCCTGGAACAAGCTGAATTTGATTATACTGATTACAATAAATTTTACATATAAAATGCTTGATTTCTTGTGAAATAAAATGTAATTTAGTGCAATTCATGTCACTATACCCTCCCCTAGTCTTAAATCAAGGGATTAATAATGATCAGTCACAGCTTTATGTCTAAACCACTGAAATCTTCCTTACACAAATAAGGATAACACCTTCTGCTACAAAAATTCTTGAAAACAAAGTTCTTTCTTCCTTCTCCATGGTTCATATTCTGGCCTTACCTAACTAAAGTATTTCAAGATTCCCAGGTCTTAAAGTCAAGAGTCAAATCACATTCAAAAACACTTTATCTTTCTTTCTTTTTGCATTTTAACACACGTTAAAACATCATTAAATACAAAACAGTAGCTTTGGTCCTTTTAAATCTCAGAGTGTACAGGATGTTCAGCAGCATCTTTCACCAGCCGTTACCAGAAACAGACCCCCAGTCCTCACCGACATCAACGAACAATCCTTTTACAGTCACAAGAAGGAATGTGCCTTCCTCCTCCAAAATTCAGGATTAGCGTAGCAGACATCGATTCTTAATTCCTCCAAATGAAGCCCATTTTTGGACATTAGCAGAGGGATCAGTCATTCTTCTCTCGCTTCTCTCTGCGGGCCTTTCGCTTGAGCTGAAGGGTCTTCAGCTCAGTCATAGTGGAAAAGGTCCTGTACACCCACACCACCTGCAGATGTACAAAACAAACATTCACATGAACGAACCAGTGTTGAGAGGTGCCTAAAACATTTTATATGATGTGCCAGGGATGAGGATAAACAGCTTACCACAATGATGACTGTATTCAGCAGAAGAGGAATAGAATAGACTAAAGATATGAACATGCCCTTGGAATCAAAGTACTGGAAATTAGAAAATGACCTGCAAAAAATAATAAAGCTTTATTAGATTTTCTTAATTACAGTAGGAGTCCTGTTTTGGAACAACTTAAAGCGGCTACACACAACATTTATCACACAAAAGTACCAAAATAAAACACTGCTGAACAACGGCCTTACCTCCAGTTCATGGCTGCGAGCTCATTGAGATATTCAGCACTGTACACCAGGCCAACTGTAGAGAGACGTAACGTCAGTCATGTCAGAAAACAGATCTTATTGAACAAATCCAAATAATACAAGATTATCTGATACTGTTAAATGGTTTTGAGGTTCATCTGTTTTCTTTATTCTTTACTGGTAACACACACAGACACACCAATAAGTAGATGTAATTACTTGATTTTAGACATTGCCTGGTATAATAAAGATAGTTTTAAGGAGGAAAAAGCCATTAGCTTGACAGAACCCTGGTTTTAGTGGAAACCTATTGCTAAGGCACTGCCAAAACTTTGTATTTTCCAACAGCTTGTAATGCAGGGCGATACAATTAAAAGAATTTCAAGAAATTAAATATATAACCAAAGTAAGAGAGTTAACACATACTACTGTGCATAAAAGTGATTTACGTGCAAAACCAACATAGCAGTTTTTTGTTATTCCAGATCAAAGCGACACATTACACAGATTGTACAAACTAGGGCTCCAAGTACTTATTTCTGAAATCTGTCAGATAATCTGTCAATTATTTTCTACATCAATCAATTAGTTGTTTGGTCTATACATGTGTGCAAGCACTTATCCATATGTATCCATATATCTGTCATTACAGAAATACATTTATTCCATGTCTTTAAGTAATAGCTGTATGTATATAAATTTTATTCTTTTATATTTTTAATCTGTTTTTTACTTGATTTTTTCTTCCTGTACCTTTTGAGCTGTTATGGAGTGTGAATTTCCCCATTGTGGGATCATCAAAGTTTATCTCTGATCTATCTTATATCTTGTAAAACGGGGCAGAAAATGGTGAATTATGTTTAAAGATGACGTCCTCAAATGTCTTGTTCTGCCCGCAACTGAAATATATTCAGTCATAGAAGAGTAAATAAACAGAAAATATCCACGCTGGAAAGAGACTTTTGACTTTTTCTTCTTGAAAAATGACTCAAACCTATTACTCGATTATCAAAATCAAAATATACAAACATGTATGCTTTTTAAGGTGCTGCCTTTTAATAACCTGTACACAGCTTTTTATGTCATTTTAGAAATGCAAGATTTCTTTTTGTTTCAGCCAAAACAATTACCAAAAATTACCTGCTTCTCATGGCTGATACCAATAAGACAGCTGATCATTTCTAATTTTTGTATTTTAAAACTAAGTTCGTATAACCTGTAATTTATACAAACCTGAGGGTAAGAAAGACTAAGAAGAAGTATGCAAGGATGGATGTTTTAATATCCCATAACTCTGACCGAAACAAATTTAACCAACATCATTATTACAACAACAAAATAACTTTTAACTCGTGCATCCCTACTTTTTTCTCATGTATATACTTTTATGCTGTAAATAATTTTAAAATACTCCTGAGATGTTAAAATACAGGCATGTCACAGGAACCTGTATCAAGAAGTAGAAACTTAGTAGTTGACTGTTTTGTCGTAAGTCAGTCTTGTGACACATCAAAACTTTTACTTGCACATGTATGCAAGTATATAATTATCCAACAGCAGTTTTAATTAAGGCAAGTTATTGTAGTTTTATTGCTTTAATCACTTACCCATGAGCAGGAAGTGACATATCTGAGCTCTGTAATACCTGCAGGTCACCACAGTCAGACATAAACACACAACATGAAACACCAACAGCCCGATGAGCCAAGGCTCCGACCACTGGACCTATGAACAATAAAACACACACACACACACACACACACACACACACACACACACACGGGGCAGCTGTCATTTAAACTGATAATTGAACCGGAATATGAGTGGATAAAGTGCGTAGCTGGGATTGATTAAAGCCAATCGATCTATTAGCCGTGGTAGCTAACTCGTAGCCAGCTAACCCCTCGAGTCAGGAAATAAAATGTAACTTACAGACATGAGAAACGTCCATATCGATGTAATTCTTAAATTACTGAATCCATCGATGGGGATAGAGCTAATATTGTCAGCTTTCTGGACCGTCATCCTCACAAAATCTTGCTCTATGCTGTCTAATGTAAATAAGTCAAGACGACTACGGAAGGAAAAAAAAACTTCTGTCGCACTAGAATGACGTCACAAAAGCGACTGAGCGTCAAACGAGCCATTGAATTGCGAAACTCTCGCGAGATTTTGTACGCGCTTGTCTTGAATTTAATCTGCCTTTATTCTATAATAATATATTTATTTTCGCCTTTATTGTTCTTCCCTCATTTGTATAATTGTACCTTCCATTTACACTGTTTACACTCTCGTATGATAAAATGGAAATTTGTTTTTACAAGTCTTTTTTTTTTAATTTTTGAGAGAAAAGGTATGTGTTCTTGACTTTGCGTGACTGAGTTAAGGCAGATTATGGTCAGTATGGACCTAATGGCAAATAGTCGTTTATACAGGAAACATTAAAGACGTTAAATAAATAACTAAATAAATAATCAGAATAAAAAGGACAAAGTTTTGGTGCACAGTTTATTAACATTTATCACATGCCAACTCACAAATGTCATGACTTGCAAAACCTTTCAAACTGATCAAACACATGTACAAAATCACTAAAATCTTTTGGGCTACCTCTAAATGTTAGACTAGAATCCTCTTAAACCAGTTAGAAATACTCAGATCAGATCAGTGGTCCAGCTTGTTTCTTGTTGTGTGTGTTCACGTCCTTTCAGCCTCCTCATTTTCTGAGGGACTTCACGGATGATCACGTCACTGTTCAGTCTTTCTTACCTGTAAGAGGTATCCACCCTGATTCACTTTATCTGCAGCCACAGTAAATATTCCTGTCCTGCTGCAGGTGCCACATTCCCACATTATCCCTCTGCACACATGCAAACACCATCTTAATGCTCAATTAAAAAAAAAAACAAACAAACTAGCAAAAAAATTAAAAAATTCTCCAAGTGAAAAAGGCACAAGTTTTTCAGTGTCTAAACTAGGGGTTAAAAATATGCGATTTAGGATTAAGGATTACATATATACAGAAAGCAATTTCACAGGTGCTGTCTCTAATCTTATGGTCTTAACTGGATTAAAAAAAAAAACCCTCTTTGAATATGTGGGATCCCTAATTAATAAGTAGTTGGGCAGAATAACTTTGTGCAGGGAGAGTTGGTTAAAGGAACTTGATGATCATCTACAATTGTCTATCTTAACAATACAACACATTACACATTGTTTGTGCCAAAACCGAGTTTCAGTTTTAGATCTCCAAGAGAAAAGGTTTGGGCACCTCTGATTTAGATATTCAAAATAGTCCATGTTCCTTCACAAACAGCAGTAAACAGACATTAAATCAGCCTCTTTGAAGGATTAATTTAAACTTCTATTTAGTCCTGGAGTTGCTCTAATCCTCCCTCTTGCAATCATTTTAGTTTAATACAGAACAGACTGAATCTACGACTATTTTAAGATAAGTGCAACATAAAGTCTGGGACTAGGCTTAAACATTGTCAGTGAAACTGGCCCATAATGTTGGCAAAGACAGCTTTAATACGTGGTTACCTACAGCTTAATAATATATTTTGTTTACAAATTGTGAAAACAAATATAAAAATGTAATTTCAAATACACAGACGTTATGAACATATTAAAAGTCTTTGGTCCAGAGGTTTACTGGTATGTACAGTTCAGTTTTGAAACAAACTGCAGGAGGAACACGAGGCTCAGCTCAGCTCAGCTCGTGTTTCTTCCGGGGTGAAAGTCGGGGACAAAAGTTGCCGCCACTGTGATCGGAGTCGAGTAGCCGAGGGCAAAATTGTACAGACCGAGCATCAGACACTTCCAGGTGGCGCGAAGTGCTTTACCAACATTCTGAAAAACAAACACACAGACGCAGATTAATCATTAAATCTGTAGACTTTAACACCAATGTAATAAAGATAAATCAGTATGGATCAGGACTGAGTCAAACCTAATTCTTTCCTCTCACACAAAATCCAATACAAACAACTGATTCGACAGAATTAGGTTAAAACAATGTGGGAATTAAGAACTGATGAAATCAGTCAGAAGCTATTTGAAGAAGAAGAAGAAGAAAAAGATGTGGTGTTTTAGAACAATAGCACCACAGGAGGAGAGGTACAGTCTGCATGTGTCCCTAAAATATAAACAAAACGCCCCCTGAACACTATTGTCTGCTGTCCTCTCTGAACAGGAAAGGCCTGACCGGCTGAGGCGGATACAGGAAGTCAGATGTTTGAGAAAAAATGGAGAAAAAACATTCCTGCTTCCTCAGTGCAGTGTGTAAAAATGTAGTTTGATTTATTAATCGTAACGGTAACACTTTATAATCATTAATAAATGATAAATTAAAAGTTAATTACATTTTAGTTATTAGTAATTTTATTTATTTTCCCATTAACTAACAATTAAATGATTATTTACTGTTAGTTGTGCTATAATTGTTATTTTATCATTAGCTTGTGTCATATGAAATAAGGTCACACTTAATCTTACAGTACACTAATAAGACATAAGAAGCTTGACTCTCTCAAGTCAGACAAAAACTCGAAATAATCTCTTCTTTATTAGACAGTAATAGAGGGTAATTAGGGACACAAATCCTAAATCACTTGATCTTTTGGTCTAGATCTGGTTCACATAGGGTTTTTAAACGGGGAAATAGCAGACAAATGATTTTACTTTAGTTTACAGTTCTGTGGTAATGTGTCCCTAATTACCCTCTAATAAAGTCTAATAAGAGCATAATATGGCTTGTTACATAATATTAGTGAATGATAAAATTAAGTATGACTTAAAATAATTATTTTATCAATTATATATTGTATCATCATAAGTATGCAAACTAACAGCTCATTGTTGCACCCATGATGACATTTCCTATACTATACGTAAGTGTTTAATAATGATTAACACCTGTCTAACATTATCTAGATGGTCGCTACATTGCTGCAACTCATGTTTATAAACTTAACAGTTTCTGAATGAATAGTTATTAGAAATTATTATTACATGCATTTGTTAAATACTCACGTCTGATTGGTCAAAAGGTCTGTTATTTTTGTATAACAGGCTGTTGCTAATAACACAGTTGTCCTCCAGCATCAACAATGTAATAAAATATTTTTTAAATCCATAAAATGTTTGAACTTGAAATGAATGAACTTTGAGACTTCAAGTATTAATATTGGCCTGTCAGGATATTTTCACAGATTAATGTAGGCCATGACTGTCTGTAAACAAGAGTACCAGGTAACTGATTAACCTTTATTATAAACACACATAAGACACACGTACATATATATGTATGGTTGGGATCAGATTCCATACGACATGTCCTTGTAAATCATTGATAAAGCAAATCAAACAGTAAAAAGATGATGATTCTCTGCAGACTGGACATTTGTTCTTAATGAAAAGAAGATTGGATGTTGTGCAGATTATATTATAAAGGATGATTTGTAGAATAAAGGCAAATTTCATTATTTTTACTCAGCTGATTTGGTATTAACTTGCTGTTTTTTTTTTTTCATGAATCAAAAATGTTTAAGAATAATTTGAATGAGGCTGATTGATTGATGCCAGCTTTCACATTTCAACTTACCCCAAATCAAACTACAAGAAAAGACAAAAGTCAGATTAATTCAAGTGTTTTCATACACATACGCTGTATTTACAGGTTCATATTCACTTAGCATGAAACACTTCACACTAAATATTTACCAGTATCTACACTGTTTAAAGACTATATCCTGCTTGATCACTGTTGTTATTAAACTGCCTGCCACACGTGACATTTCCCAAACACGACCGACCAATAAAAGTCTGTTAATGTATAATATTAGTAAGTATGTCAGGTTACTGATAAGCTTATTGGAATGATGTTGTTTGAGGTCACAGTTTGTGAGCTATTTCCTTATCAATCACACGTGAGTAAAGAAATCTGCCCAGTAAACAGAGCACTGTTTTCAAAGGAACTTGTCTTATCTTTACAGAACCTTGAGAACCGAAAGGATCAGCTGTGAAATGCTTCACAATAAACAACAAAAAACAAATAAGAGGCAGAGGAAGAGACGTTAAATGCAGACATCCAGCTAAAAGCATAATGCAAAACAAAAGAAGGGACTATGTTACTTCAAGGCAACATTTACATTATCATTATTATCAAATAAAGCATGTTAAGCAATTAAATATTAAAATTTACTCATCTGTTATTGTGAATCCAATTTTTCAGATTGTAAAATGACAGAAAATATGTTTTCATTGTTGTGGAGAGATGATGGAGCTGAACAATGTGAGGAAGGCTGCAAAACAGGGATCCAACGTGACCTCCAGAGAGTCATGTGAGAAATTAAATCAAAGTATTGCACCATAGTTGAGGATGAAATGTGCCAATGCAAAAGGCCAAAAATGGGTTAGTGAGAGGCCACACTGTACCACAGAGAGCCAATGGGAGACAGTTCCAAGGTTTAGGAGCTACAACCTCACCGTCTCCAACATTTGCAACATGAGGCCTGTTGGAGGACTCGGTCAGAGGTTTGGCAGCAGCATTTTGGATCCCTTGAAAGAGGGGTGCTCAAACTTTTTTTTTTTCCTTCAGAGGGCCAAAACTGAAACTTAATTCTGGGTCACAGGCCAAAAGCAAATTCCTGTTGTATTGTAGTGTGTTGTTAAGATGTAAAACGGCACCAGGATCCCAAGTTCCCTGAACAGACTGACTTCCTCCACAAGTGTTACTCTTTCCATCATCCTCAGATTATAAACAATGATTTATATTGTAAATGTTTTTCACTTTATTGGATTTTTTCTTCACTACAAACGTCTCATGGTGGATCAACATGGCCAGCCCTGACTGAGAGGAAGTGGACAGCACACTGTGACCCCTTCAGTGTTTGTCAGGACGTTCTTCCGTCTCCTCTGCTGTGCATGTCATTTACACATATGATGCTTTAAAGCTCTTCAGTGAGATTAATCTCTGACTTTAATCTGAACGGCCCACCGTGAGCCAAGAAATCAGAGCAGTGATCCAAGATGAGCTGCTGCTGGTTACGGAAGAGAATACAGCTGCACTGTTAAGTTTAATTTACAAAAATGTGAACAAATTAGACAGTTTCTGACAGTTAATGCTGCCTTGATGGTGAATATTTTTTTCAAATATCAAATATCGTTTAACCAACTGGTCACTCGCGAATGTAACAACAGTTAAACCCATGGCGTCACTTTTCAAGAGAGCCATAAAAGTGTTTGTTTTGTGAATGTTAAATACTTCAAATACACTTGTTTTATGTATAAAGGCTGTGCATAGGTTGACAGTGGCGCTGGCAGCAGGGTCACCACTCAGCAGGACTGTGAAGGACCACATGGGTGCACCACAGTCGGACAAACTGTGCTCTCAGAAAAGAAAAGTAAATATTGGAATGACTCTTGCAATAAGGTTGCACCCTACATATCCTCCCTTTACGACCCTTCTCAAACACCGGCTTAAAGCAAACCAAAGTCACCTCTAATTTGACATGTTGCACATTGTATTTTGTCTTTTTTTTAAAACCTGTTTTGTATATTTTTATTTGCACATTGTTTTTTTTTTACCTATGGATTAAAATTAGCACTTCATGTGTTAAATCCAGCATGTTTACATCCTGTATTTTTATACTGATATTCATTAACATATTCATGTGCTGTTCCTATTAAATAACCAAATAGAGTAATATTTCTGTGATCATAGTTTCAAATTTTTTATCTTAACTGGGCCAGAAGGTGATCTAATTTAAATAAAACATTTAAACAGCATATTTGTGTACAGCTGTTCACAAATCACTGAAATGTCATCAGCCTAAAATCAAACTACTTCTTAACCAGAATAAGCACAAACTAAATGGGGATAATTATGTCATTCACAAAGAACTCAGAGTACAAAAACAGTCCTCATACTGAGCACATGACATTCTTCAGGGAGGAGGGTGTAGATAAGAATCTATTGGTAAAATTTGAGGCTGATTAAAGCCATGTTGAAAACAAAGAAAGAGACCAACCTTCCTGACTTTTTTGTACTGTTCTTTCTTCCTTTTCTTCTTCTCTTCTTTTGCCTTGGCTTGTGCCTCGTCCATCAGCGGCTCGTACCTCTCTGGGAGAAACGCGAAATGAATTTCTCTGTGGCACTTCTCATTTTTCTGTCCGCTGTTGTCCACGGCCGTCCGGCTGTCGGTGCGTCCGGAGTGATGCGGACCCTCCTGGTGATCCGTGCAGTCCACATGACGCTGATACTTTGCCGTTCCCGTGTTCAGAGTCTCTGCTGCTGATGGATTTCTGTCGGACAGCCTCAGTGGAAGAGATTTGGGCTTCATGTTGTCAGCTCGCCGCAGCTCTCGGGGATGTAGTAAAAAAAGAGTACCACTTTCCCTCAGGAGGTCAGGTATGTTGTCAACAGATGTTATTGTGCATGAGTGGAAGTGCATTCCAGTGGGCCGCCTTGTGTGCAGGATTTGGCACGGAGCCCTTAAAGGTGCAAATCCTTCCTCCTCACAAGACCGACCTTAATAAGTCTCAGAGTTGTTTCAGTGCAGATCCAAATCAAAATGACTTTTATCCAGTCAATAATGAGGAAAACATCAAGATTATGTGTTGTGCCAAATCACATTGTGGTAAAAAAAAAAGAAAACACCAACACGTCTTAACTTAATTTTTTTTGTTTAATGAATATTGAGGTTTTCAAGCCATTTAACAGTTATTTTGGTAATGGATATAAAAATATTTTCCCTCCCTGTACAGCGCCGATCAATATTAACAGTTCTTATGTCATTTTTATTGGTACTTGAATTCAGTGTTATTGTACAAAACATTTAACAAATTTAAATGAAACATTGAACATTTATTATTACTTTTGAACAGACAGAAGTAATCCTTCTCAAAAGTGAAGGTAAAGAGCAAAATGTGGCTGAACTTCTTACAACATGTTCCCAGCGAACGCCACATCCTCGTGTCTGACTGATGGAGGGTCTTGACACCGTCTAGTGGTCTCATACCTCAACGGATGTTAGATTACCAGCTGGAAACACTACTGGTTGTTGTCTTGACTTCTCTAAGAGTTGTTTTCTCCACGGTCTGGATCTTTGAGACGGAGGATGCGGATGAGTTCGGTCTCTGGAAGAGAACTGGAAGAAAGAAAAAAAAAAAGAAAAGAAGAATGCATAAGTGACATCAAACTTCAATACATATTTTCCATTTCAGTTTTCCAGACTTTTCCAGACCCTTTTTTAAAAAGCATATTTAAAATAATTACCTACACTACAAAATAATCCTTTTCTTGTATAATTTTCCCTCAAGACACTGAATAAATGTTAAATTATTGTTCCCCACATATATTTTAGTCTCTATTATAAATGAGAATGGAAAATACATAAAACAAATTTAAATAATTTAATTTTCACAGTGTGTGTGCAGCCTTGTTTATTCACCTTGTCCAGAGAAAGGATGATAAATGCAGCCATTCAGTGTGTTTTCCTTGCACAGAAAAGATAGACCTGTCATTTTACCTCGCAGAAATGGGAGTTCCTGCTCTACCGCTGCCTTGATCGGTTCGTTTCTTCATGTTATTGTGTGACTTTGGCGTTTAATGCGTTAGTTTTGGAACTGAACTAATGTTACTTGCTGCAGAGCGAGGCAGCGGTAGACTAGCTAGTCTTGTGCTGATTTTGTGAAAGGAGTCTGAACAATATAAAAGCTTCAGTTCCTTGACTGAGCTGGAGCAGAGCGGTTTTGTTGCACTTGTATGAGTGGGACAACTGATGTGAATTTTTTCTTACGATTGCTTCACAGAAATAACTGTAATTTCTGCAATAAATGTCTGCGCATAAGCACGCCCAATTCAAACCAAAAAACCCCTAGAATTACAGAATTCCACCAACAGCGCATCCCAGAAACAGTTCTCACTTCAAACACACACACCAAATCTCTTTTTGACAGATGATGCATCAAGCTGCACAACGTGGACGGAGCAGGCAGAAATTCAGACACAGAGACAGTAAGGGGAATCCAGTTTTCAAAATTGCAAGCAGCTGTGGGTGGGACAGATCACAACTGTGACATGCTCAGTGGAATCAATGGGTAATACTTTTTACATCGTACTATTATGTACATTACACCTTAAATTAGTTGCAAGGCAATTTGTGGATTTGGATTTCTGGTGGTTTTAAGTGGCTTGTGCTCTTTCCCAGAGAAACTAAGCAGCACACTAAAACCACAAGGCCTTTGCTCCTGAACAGATTACTTCATCACAGCTCATTTACTATGTGAATATACAGAAAACTAAGTCAATGAATCACATCTGGGTGGTCTGACTGCTTTGATTTACAAGTATACAAACAAAGATGTTGGATCAGTGAATACCTCATGCTCTGCGGGGTGAGGAAAATGAACTGCCTGTAGCGCTGACTAGCAGCCACCTTCAGCATCATGTCCATCGATATCCTCCTGTTCACCATGTCCTGATGGGATGAAACAAAAAAACAAGATGCATGTTATTGAGTATAAACTCCAAACCTCTCCCTCTAATGTCTGTCAAAAGCTATGAAACTTAGTTTGCAACTCAAGCAGTGTGCGTTCACAACCAGACAAACTTGCAGCATCAATAAAAAAACGTATCTTATTACCATGTAAACATCGAACTCGTCAAGACAGCGGAAAGGCGCCTCTGTGATGGCCCAAAGAGAGAGGACAAAGCAGACAGTTGAGAAGGAGCGCTCGCCTCCGGACAGGGAGCGCATGTCACTCAAGTCTTCCTTGTTCCCCTGACCTGGCTGCACCTACAGAGGAGTGGACGATAAATCAGTTCGGTGCAAGAAATCTTTGCTTAGCTTTGCTGAGCATTCAGAATTCAATGCGGATGCTGCTAAACTGTTTAGTCTTTCTTGTAATATCTTACAAACTGAACTCTGGAGCACGCGAGACACAGCAGGTGAAACGACAGTCCACAGGTGTTACACAAAGTGAAACCTCAGTGTAAAATTTTAAAGGGAAAATGAGGCTCAAGTTTAGTCTGACTGATGACAGAAAAGTTCTTCTTACAGAGATGGAGAGGGTTTCATTCTTGTGGTCAAAGGTCATGCTTCCAGTGTAGCGTCTCTGCGCCAGCATGCTGTCAAAGTAGTATTTACATCGAGCCGAGAGGAACCTAAGACACCAAGAGATGCAGAGAACAGAAAAATCAAAAATCAAAAGGGCAGGGAAGCAATGACAAATTAAGGAAAACAGGAGGACAAAAACCACAATCAACAGGTTTCTTTTTGATTTTGTTAACCCATTAGCTTGAAGGGAACTTTAATTAATAAAATGAAATGGTCATTTTACATTTTACAACACACCTCCTGAGGTCGGCGTAAGCCTGGAGTCTTTGGTTCATGACGCTGTCCAGACTTTTGATGAAGCTGTTGAGGTTCTTCATTTGCTGTGCCATGTTCTTGTAGCTCTCCAGAGCCTCGTGATACTGCCTGGATGTGAAAAAAGGTATGGACAAGAGGGAAAAGGTCAGGAGAGAGGAAGGTTTTAGATGTTTAAGTGTGAGATGATGACACGTTACATTACGGTCCGACTAACATACCTCACGACCTCCTCGCGGTCTCCCTGTTGTTCCTGCTGGGTCGTGATCTTGACCTTGAGACGGCTGATCTCACTGTCCAGGCTCTTTGGCGTCCGCCGTACCTCCACACGCTCGGGACAGATTTTGGCGGCTTTGGCCACAGATGTCTGAACGGCGGGGTGAAACAAATCGTCAATGTCTGAAACTCAGTTCAGTACGGTAATAATGAAGACGACAATACTGTTTCTCTGTATAGCAGACCTCAAGTTCCTCCTTCTTGTTTTGCAGGTTGACCTCAAGGCTGTTTATGTTGTGGAGGTGGGCGCTGCGTTTCTCGTCGTAGTGTTTCTTGTGATGTTTGCACTTCATCACCTCCTGATCAGTCTTACTCAGCTCCTCCTGTAGCAGGACAAAGCACAGTGGATGGTTGTCAGACCCAGGCTAGAAAAAGTAAGAGGTCTCACTCTGTGTCTATTTCCCCCTCTTTCCTCCCAGTATTCCACTATTTCCCTCTCTCTTTTCTGTGTCTTAGGCAAATTTCCCCTCTTTTTTTTCCAGTAATCTGTCATTTTCCCCTCTTCTCTCCCCAAATATTCCTCTATTTTACCATCTTTTTCCCAGTACTCTCCAACACCCCAATTTATTCACTGTATTCAAATATTTTCCCCTTTTACTCACACCAGTATTCCACTATTTTCCCCCTCGTTCCTCCAAGTATTCCACTCTCTTCCCCTCCTTTCTACAAGTAATCCACTATTGCCTCTCTTTTCTCCCAGTATTCCTCTATTTTTATCCCGTCTTCAGTGCCATACAGATATTCCATCTTCATGTTGGTTCAGTTAGGCTGGTTAAGTGAAGTGTGCAGAGTAAAAATAGTTTCTCCAGCTGCTCCCAGGTCTTTGAACAGCTTCCTCCTTTTAAGTGAGTAACTGTACCATAATGTGTAATGTATTTTTATTTGTGTCAAAACTGATGTCAGAAAATTGGCACAGAAAAAACATATAATCCCCAAATCTTATACCCAGCCTAGTCGTACGTTCTATGATTCAAATTTAACCCTAGATTTAGACCTAAACATAATTAGATAATAATGAAAGGCCAATATTATATAAAACAATAAAACAAACTTAAATGCTTCTTGGAGGAATGTATCAAATTGTCACTGGAGATAGAAATGTAATTAATTTACATTTATGGGAACAAAGCAAGGAGGTGCTAATGACAGGCTTTTACAGGAGCAGCTGTCGGAAACGTCTGCACCGACAACCTCTCTGAACTTTAAACAGCAAGGTGAGGCTAAAATGTGTCACTCTGTGCTCTGAATCCACTAGCATATACAACACAATCTACAGTTTTTACCTTTTTTGTGTCAGCCTCCTCAGCGATTGTGTTGATCTGGTCTTTGTGCTGCTTGTACTCCTGCTCTGCCTCGTCGTAGGAGGCCTTCAGCTCAGCCATCTCAGCACGAGCCTTGTTGAGCTCGGCATGCTTGGACGAGATCTTAGCAACAATCTCCTGAAGCTCTTCCTCCTGCGACAGAGCAATAACAGCTGTTGTCACTGTGCTCACTGACTGCAAAAATATTACAGACTTGAAAGTGAATTTTGGGGCCTTTAATTCAGTAAACATTTCTTTTTCTTTGCTATGTGGCGCTAATGAAAAGTACGACAATTTAATTTAAATCTGAATACTGTACTGCACTGATGTACTCTGTACAAACCAGGGGCATGAGGTCCTCTGACTGAGGCTCTTCCACATTTTTCAGGTCTGTCAGCTCCAGCTGTAGCTTTGTGGCCTTGTCCTGGAATTAAAAATTAAAAAAAAAAAAAAAAATAAAAAAAAAAATAATTTCAAGATCATAACAAAGCAGAAACTCCATTTTTGGCGCAGCAATTTCATCTATTTTTCCCCACCTGAAAACTCATCTATTTATTTTACATTTAAATGTAGAAATTAACTCTGATGGAAAGTATGGAAAATAGAGATGGAAAACCCGTTCAAACATTTTTTTTTTTATTTCACAGCATAGCTGTCGTGAGTAGCCATTTATTATTTAATATTATTTCATGAATTTGTCAAAAAACAGAAAGTTTAGCTTAGTTTATCCTTTACATGCCTGACAAATCTTGTTTTTGTAAAAATCTGATGGAGCTGATGGACATCAGGGACACAACTTAAAAAGGCTGACATTTTCATCCCAAAATAAATAAAGAAATAAAATTAATTAAATAAAAAAAATATGAAACATATTTCTACATATTTTTTATCAGCAGGTATTGTTAGTTTTCCAGTTTGAAGGCTTTTAACACATATTAATTGTTTGAAGTTGTGAATTCTTGTCAGGGACTCAGGTGTTTTCTGACACAGGGCAAGTTTAGACATAAAAAAGGTTGTTTTTTTTGTTGTTGGTTGGACATGATTTGTCCCAGTTCTCAAGAATGGGTGAAATATTGTGCAAAACATTCAGTGTGAGTTATTTGTGTCCCAGTTTGATACTCAGAAGGAATAAAGAATTATCACTAGATATAAAATAATTTCATGATATATATGCAATCAGAAAGAGATGAAGACTGATTTGTGAAAGGAAAAAGCGTTACTTTAGTCGTCTTCTGCTCTACGTGGGCTTTTCTCAGCAGTGTTTCGTTCTGTCTGATGTCGTCTTCCAACTTTCTCATCTGTTGCTGGTAGCGACCTGCCTGAGCTGTCTGGTTCTCTATCTCCCTCTGCAGGTGCCTGATAGAAAAGGGAGAAAACAAGTCATTTTCAAACACCAAGAGACACCAGGAAGTATCCAGGAGTGACTTTACTGACACTGGTTTGTCAGGTGAAATTAGTCTTAGTGCACATGCACACACACCTGATCTCCTCCTCAACGTCTCCTGAGAGGTAGTTGGCTCTGGTTTGTTCAGCAGTGTAACTACGGTTAGTGAAGATCTGATCTCCCTCCTTAGAGAAGGCCTGGGTGCAGTTCTTTGGAGGGTTTCTGCCCTGCATCACTCTCCGAGCCTCTGTGCGATTCTTCAAACGCAAAATAAAAAATCATGTCAACACTTCTGAACACTACAATGAGGTTGACAAGGTGTTTCTCCCTTTAAAGGAAGCACTTCCATTAGAATCTAAATGTGAACCCAGGTTATATGAGCTGTATTGTTCATTTGTTTTATTCATGTTTTATTGTATTACACCATATGTATTTATATATCTATATTATACTGCATCATATACAGGTACATCAGTCTGTGTAGATAGTTTACATCAGCTTCAAATAAATAACTATATATCTCATGTTCTTTATACTTTTATGTTCATGTGAGACACTTTACCTTGATGAGTAGAATGCTCTCTATACCCCTCTGATCAATCAGGCAGTTCGCCACAACTGGGTCCTCAATTTCCAGTTCTTGAAGCACGGAGTGGTATTCAGGATGATTCACCGCCCTGACGCAAAGACAAAACGAACCAAGACCGCTACTGATGAAAAGTCTCCAGATATGCATGGTTAAAAGTGATACTGCATACAAAATGTATCCTTAGACTGGGTTGCAACAAAAAAAGATTAATGCAATCTAAAATATGTGTTATACGTTTGGGGGTATTTTTGCCTTTATTAGATAAGACAGCTGAAGACATGACAGGAAAGCAGGAAGAAAGTGGGGTGGGGGGTGTTACACAGCAAAGGACTACAGGCTGGAATTGAACTGGAGCAGCTGCAGAGGACTGACGTGCACAAGCTATGCTATCAGAGTGCCTCTCTGGGATTAGTGCTAATCAACGGGGGAAACAAGATTAACAAACAGACAACAGCACAGTAAGGAAAAACACAGAGACTGCCTGGTGACTGACAGACTGTTTTAAATGGATCAACTAAAGAACACTTCATAAAACTAAACTGGTCCACCCTTTAACTTATTTTGCTCAATCCAACTCAAAAAGGCAACAATTTTAAAGGTTAAACCTCCTCAAGTGGGATCACATTTTAAACTGTAGTTTAAAGTTTCAGTGCAACAAAATTAAACTTAATCTGGGTTTAAAGTAAAAACTAACCTGACATGTAAATTCAATCCTTCTTATTTTAAGTTATTTTTGAAGTTTGGTGCAACTTAAGTTAAAGATAAGCCATGACTTCATCTGGTTTAAAAATGTTTTTTTTAAGTAATGTGTACTAACAAGTTAATCTAGCAAAATAAAAGCATGCAAAAAAAAAAGTGCTTATATGTGTGCTTAAAGCCTAATACCCTTTCCTTTCAGGCAAAGCACTTGTTAAGACAAACTTTTAACAAATGGTTTTGTCCTCACTTCTTTCTTGTGTCATGTACATGTGGGAGAAAACTGCTGGTGATGATGGCAGGTCTACGGCCGCCTGGGAACACTCTGGCCATGAGGGACTGCAGCACCCTCTCATCCTCGTGATTATCGCAAGTGAAGGCCTGCAGCTGGCCTTTAAGGCATACTTCTACAGCCAGGGCCAGCTCTGGGTCCTTCAGGCTAATAAGGTAACCTGTGAAACGGAAACATGAGAAGAGAAGGCAAGTGCATTTTTTTGTCACAGATGTCACCTTTTGGCACCTCCCATAATAGAAAATGTGATTATCACAGCGGTAAACACGACCCTGTTATAACTTTTTTGGAACATGTTGCAGACATCAAATGCAGAATGAGTGAATATTTTCAAAGAACAATAAAGTTAATCAGTTTGAACATTTAGTATCTCTTCTTTGTACTGTATTCCACTGAATACAATTTGAAAATGATTTGCAAATCAGTGCATTCTGTTTTTGTATACATTATACACAATTTGTGATTCAAAGGGCTGAGAAAGGAGTCAAAGCCAGGAGTATTTTCACTTATGCACAACTTGGCACCAAGTCTTACCCAGAGGTCCTCGAGGTCTGTGTTTGAAGCGGCCTTTTTTGTCAGCTTCCTGGATGGCGTTGAGGAGTGCAGGCATGTGCTCTCCAAAGCGCCGCAGACGATTGGACCGACTGCTCTCCATCGTCTGCAGGTTCCTTCTGTTGGCGTCAATGGACCTCTGGAGCACCTCCTGCTCTCTCCTGAGGACAGAGGGACACAGCGGTTTTTTATTATGGTAGCAGCTGTTACTGTTTCTGTTATTCCAATGCGCTCTATCCTGTATCAGTTTCACAACTCACCGTCAGGCACAGTGTAAGGGGGCTCTTTAGCTCCCCCATGCGTGATTAATTTATCTTTGGTGTCCAATATTTGTTCCTACCTCATCTTTCCTTTCTCCTCTTTGGCGCCGTTGCAGGCGTGCTGAAACTGGTCAATCTGCTGGCCCAGGGTGGAGATCCGGTGCCTCAGGTTTTCCAGGTCAGACTGTATCTGCTCTATACGCTTCATCCTCGCCTGACTCTCCACTCCCGTTGTCTGACTGATGCTAGGGGGGATGAGCGAAGGACAAGAAGCACAGAATGAAAAATGTGTTTCAAGTTGAATGCAGCACAGAAGACACGACAACAACATGTCATACCTCAGCTTGAGATCATCTATCCTGGAGGACAGCTGGGCCTTGTCCTTTTCCAGGTCCCTCAGGTTAGCCTTGCATCTGTGGACTGTGACCTAGCTCACACATATCATTGAAGGATAGACACACTGGTTAGTTACAAAACAAGCATCACAATGATAACAGCAATTCAATATGGATGCTTCTACAAAACCTATGTTAGAAAAAATGACCATCCACGAGAAGAACAGCTGTTTCTTCATAGTTGTTCTTAATGGCCGCCACTGAAGAGGGAGATTTTTATTTAGATAATTTTATTTTTGATGTTCCACTTTGTGGTTGTGGGTTTTGTCCACAGGTGGCGTCAAAATAAACACAATACGAAAGTTCTTTGTAGAAGCTTTAAATGTGCAATAAAAATATTTTGTCTCTGAAATCAACACATAATCCTGATCTCAACGTTGATCAACATAATCTTGATCATTATTTTGGCCATAATCGTGCAGCCACACCTTACATATTACATTATATACTACTTCCATATTCATAACTACCTAATTTGCTGGCAGACCCGAAAACCTTATTGCTATGGAAACCATTCAGCACCATAAACAAACCCTCATACAACATCATATCTGAGGTAACTTAAGAGAAGGTCACATCACATGTTTGCATTCCCTCTGCCGACAGTTACAACCTAAAATCACTTCTAACACTCTTCCTCACAGCCTGGCTAACGTGTTGTCTGAACACACTGACCTCGCTGGACTTTAAAACGGCATTTCGTTTCTGGACCTCGGCCTTGTGCTTGGCACACGTCGTCTGGAGCTCCAGGAGTTGGTGCGTGATCCCATCCAACTGTTCCTGGGTCTGCTTTTGCTTCCTCTCAGCCTCGTCCACCTTATTCTGCACGATTACATGTAAACAGATCAAAGGAATTAAAGGTTAGACAACTGAAGAGGGTGTCTTTCAGTTACTAATAATTATTGGTTATATTACAGAACACATGTATAAACCTTAAAAAAAGAAAAGCTAAAGTTCACTGGTTATAACTCCTGATGCTGAGAATACATCAAGTTATAACGTGTTTTATACTCTTGATTTTATGGTGAATACTGTCTCACCTTCCATTCCTCCACCTTCTCATCATATTTCTGTGTCGCACGTTTGTCTGACTGCAGCTTCTCCTTCATCGGCTCCATCTCCTTCTCCACCTCAGCCACCTGAAACATAAAGTCAGAGTCAATAATATTTAGATAAATTATCTTTTTACACACTTCACAAACACTTTCATTTATCAGATTCATCATGTTAGGTTATACATTTTTACAGAAATATAATAAAGTACGTAAAGAAGCAAAAAAGCAAAAACCAACAACATCCACAAACAGATTACAAAAACAAAACAATCAAACAAACAAAAATAAAACCTATGCATCATAGTGTATTTAAGCATACACAGGACAGACCACCTGCAGAGATACGAGTTCATCATCGTTCCAGACCAGGTGATCTATTCAAACAGTTCCTGGTTCCGTAAAATCTCTTAATGTAGGTGTGGAGGGTGCATCTGATTTTTTTTCCCCAGCTTGATGTAAATGATCTCACCAAAGCCCACGCCATTTGTTTCTGCAGCTCCTCCAGTTTGGTGTGCATTTCATCAAGTGACGCCAGGCTCTTGTAACGGTCCTCTTTCTCCAGGTACTTCCGCTTCAAGTCTTTCAAGCACTGCAACATAATAATAATAATAATAAGCATGGTTAGGATATAGGAGGAACTCTTTACTGGTTAACCCTGTTAGCAACAATGTGAAACACTTTATCTACAGTGAAGCCTTAAAATTGTTTTACAGTATATTATGATCCTGCATCAATATGGTTAAACCTGCAATAACTTTTTAAGCCACTTTGGGGCAGCAGAAACAAGTTGTGAACACAGCAATTTCATTCAGCAGATGCCTTTATCCAAAGCAACACGACATGGTGATCTTGTTAACAGACAGCTGCTTTTTAGCACCTCAAACTGTTACAAATGAACACTGTCTTTCATTTGGAGTCAAGTTTCTGGTCTCGACTGTGGTCTCCATCAGCTCCTGAGGGAAATCTCTGGTTCTTAAGCTGCTAAATGTTGACAGTGCTCGTCATTTAATGTTTGGTGCCGAACAAGTATTGCACAGTGAGTTTTTATAGTGTATTATTTTTCAAATGAAAACACCATCTGCTTTAGCTGAAAACAACACTATCAGAGCGGTGAGAGTGAACAAAAACAAAGAGCTGAAACTTGAGATAAAGCTCAGTAAAGCCAATTGTACATATTGTTAATGTGTGTGGTTTTATTCTCCCTTGCAACTATTTTTTTACTTGCTCCTGCAATGCAAAAACCACCTAAAACATTGCTGCATGCTTGATGTTTTTGCAGAAAGCCTGCAAAATCCCAGAGGACTGATTAATGTAAAATATCAGTTAAAGCCACTTTAAATACAAACATGTTAGACAGACTAATTCTTACTTCACTATGTTGTTCAACTTTATCCTCCGTGACATTTTTGGTGGTTTGGATGTAGACAAAGTCCTCTCTCATCTGCTCCAGTTGGGTAGCTTTCATAAAAAACTGCAGGAGGAATGAAAACAAAACAATAATAAATAAATTAAGAAAAATCAATGTGTCACCAACAAAACCTTTTTCAGTCAAAAAACAAGATAAAGGCTTCTCATTTAAAAAACAAATTACCTTGTATTTGTCCCCCTCTCCTTTGGAGTGTAGGAAGTATTTGCTCATTTCTTGAGTAAGAACCGATACAGGATTGTTGACCTTTGGGTGAAAAGGTTCATTCCCTTATATTATATATTATATTATTATTACTTTATATTATATTTTACTGCATAAGATTTGCACATACCTGTATATTAAAATTGTCCAAAATAGACACAAGCTCTTCCTTTTTGCTTGAGACAATGTGACCTATAAGAGAACAAATACATTAATCAATAATGCTCAGTATTATTCAAGCATTTCCAAACTGATGCTGCAAAATTAATACCTTCCTATTTTCCCCCTGTGACTTGCTGCGACTGTGATTATCATTGTATAATCATACAATAACTGATGAATCTGCAAATTCGTTTTGGATCAATCAACTAATCCTTTGATCTATAAACAGATCAATCAACAGAAACAGGTGATTTTTTTTTTTTTAGAAATGAAGATGACAGGAGTCAAATTACTTTACTTTTAGTTTGACAGTTCACAATTCAAAGATTATCACTTTACTATAACATTACGACATGGATAAGCAGCAAATTCTAGCATTTTTCGATGAACTCAAGTTTTTATTTAGTTTTATGATATGTTGTTGTATTCAGTTTACCATATATTTACCTCAATATTCCCATCTCTTATTTTCATAAAAGTCATTTTTGGGATGGGTGTTGCAAATTAGCACTCTTAAATTCTGGAAGCACCAAAGTATTGATGAACGCCACAAAGGTTCTGAAACTGTTTGCACGCACCATTTAAGATGAACGATTTATGCATAAGGTCAACTGCTTATAAAACTTTTAAATATGTTCTATTGTTTTAGTAGCACAATGTAGCAGTGGTCTCTAATCTATAACTCCTCACAGTCTTTACCTGATTTGCTCTTCAGTTTATAAGTTCTCAACCCCTCGCGTGTTATTCTCAGGTCTACAATGATGGCCGAACCGTACACTTCAGGTTTGTAAGCATCCCTTCCTTTGTTACGCAGGGTGATCGACACATCCGCTGAACTGTGGAGACAGTAACACGTTACATTTACTGTGAGTCAAGTGATACAACTTTTAACAGAAGTTACCTTGGTGAGAGGTCCTTTAAGGGAACTACAAATTGTCTTCAAAGAACATGACAAAAAAAAACAATGTACATCTCACATGATGTGGTGCGAGGTTTACCTTTCACCCTCTTTCACAAAACCCCTGAGGGATGATCCTCTGTTTGTGGCTTGTGCGTTCCCACCCAAGGCAACTATGAGAGCGGTCAGGACGGCGCTCTTTCCACCTGTCGCACAAGCAGGATGTACACAGAGAAAACAAATTAAAGCCTGACTTATGTTTACATGCATACATAGTTTTGGTTTAAGCCATTACACAGCTCCAACATCATCATTCATCATAAATGCACTTTCACAACTTAAAACTACAGACTTGATAAGTCAAGCAGTGATGATGATGATGGCCACAGAGAAGCATGTCTTAAACACACAGTATGAAGAAAATAATATTGCACAAAAAGAAAAGCAAAATCCACTACCACAAAACCAGTGTCTGAGTATTTATAGTTGATCAGTGTGGACTCGATGAAACCAAAGTCGCACTGACTAATTAGTAGGGGTGTCACAATTCAGACGGCACTGAAAACAGCGACAGAAGTGACATTGTACCGCGTCGCACCACCAGACTTTCATAAAGTGCAAGTGTAGAATAAGTTTGGGTTTTATAAGAAAGATGAGAAACGCTGCTGCAAATCATTAATGCAAAACGTGTCTGACAGCAGAGAACAGAGCCACGAGTCTGACCCACAGAGACGTCATGTCACTGTGAGATCAGGTAACACTTCACTGTTCCTCCACACTGATCAAAACCACAGCACTCTCCATATGAAACAAAGCAGAATATCATCTTACTGCAAAAATACTATTTGAAACAATTTTAAAGTTTGTTCCCAGATTCTCATTTAGGCTACAGTATCTCATTTACACATGAGACTCATAAGATGTTAACACCACTGTAATGTCTCCTTCTCTCTGTCTCTACTGTTACTACATTTAGTTAAACTATCAGGATTTTTTTTGCCACTAATAGCACTCTACAAAATGTGACACTCATAGAATCAAAATGTAAAGATCCACACATTGCATTGCCTTGTATTGCATCATATTGTATCGTATTGTGACAGAGCTGAATCGATCACTATTTAAAAATTTATAAGATATATTGTATCGTTGAAAATATATTGAAATATGTATCGATTCAAACTAATTGGTTCAGTGTATCTCTTATAGCCTCGCTAACATGAGTCTAGGATGAATGTAAAATCATGCCATATCAAATCAATGCTTATTAATCTGAGATTTAATGACATTAAACAATTACAAAAGTACTACCATAATATTGTGAGGGAAGAAAGTAACTAGAGAAACATTTTTCTATGCAAGCACTTTATCAGTTTGATCAGTCCACACTGTATCTTACATCCACGTTCCATTTAGTCATAGCTGTTTGCCCCTTTTAAATTCTTACCTTTGTGATCACTTTTATCTCACTAAAATTCAGCTTGGATTCTTTTGGTTAACTTCTTCACCTATTATTGCTAATGATTAAGAAAAATAAGTGGTGTAAATGTTTTTTTTTTTGTTGTTCTGCAGTGGGGCATGCCCCAAGAAGTTTGAGAACAACTAGTTTAAGGCAAATTTAGAGCACCAATTGTCATATTAACAGGCAGAGTCCCTCAGTAAGCCTGGTTTCCAAAGATCTGAGTACTTTATTGAATTGTGTATTTGGAGAATCATGACACTCCGGTATTCATTATTCTTGCAGTGCTTGTACGTTCATCAGATAATCTTATTCTTGCAGTTTTTACCTTTCAACCACATACATTTGCACCCCCAATGGCACATACAGTACAAGTACTTTACTACTCTGACAGCTCCCTGTAGAATAGTGTAGACTCTATACTGACTCTAGACGCTATACTGCAGTGATTTTTATTCTTATGTCTATGTGTCTGTGTGTGTGGTTAGGAAGCGACACTCACTTCCATTGTTGCCAACAACGAAGTTGACGTTGGAGCCAAAAGTGAAGGGTCCGAGGAGAGAGTGGCACATGAAGTTCTTCAGTGTGATGCTCTCCACTATTCCTGCATCACTCACCACCTCACTGACAGACTGAAACTAAACACAAATTATTTATGTCATTTCTCACCACTACATGCAACAGTATACACTGTATGATACAAATGTAGCACATCATGGGATGTTGTTATGATAAAGGTTTAAATTCAAAACTTACAGTGAGAGGAAATAAAAACATAACATAAAATATTTAACACATGTTGCATGTTTTTAATAATATGCATCAAGATGATATGTGGTGATGCAGAAATGGCAGTAAAAATTAGGGCTGCGCTATACGGTAAAAGAAAGCTGTAGTGCAAATATTTTCACAGAATTTGTGATTGTGATGTGTGCTATGATTTTCACTGACAAAAAATAAAACTAGTAAGTTCATGATGATGTGACAAGTACTGGAGTCTGTGCCAACCAAGCAATTACAATTGTTTTCTCACATCTGGAGAACAAGCTTTTTAGGCAATACTTCAATATATATATACATTTCCTTTCTCTAATAATTGCGATTTGGTTCAGGTTCTGTGATTTGGACATTGCAGTTGGCCACATAGCAATTTCGGTAATTTTTCAATTAATTTTGCAGCCCTTGTAAGAATGATCAGGAATGATCATTTATGCACAAATTAACCATCCCCAAGATATAATAATAATAATAATAATAATAATAATAATAATAATAAGGCTTATTGTGAATTGGGAAATTATGGTCTGTCATTTTTAAAAAGTGGGACACCAGACAGAAAATTTGGGAGACACTGATCTAGGGAGTTTCTTAGCTTTTTCCAAAAATCCCAGAGAATCAGCTATGAATAACAGATACAGTTTCTCTGCAGGAACAAAAACTACAGAGTTGTAGTTTGCAGCATGGCAGTGACAGTACAAACCTGTCTCCTGAGTAGATCATTTTCCTGGTCACCATCATTTACATCTGCATCTTCCTCTTCATCTTCTTCTGACTCCACCGCAGGTCTGACCTTTTTGTGGGGCTTGTCACTGACGGAATTGCTTTTCCTTTTAGACATCTTGGGCACCGGACCTACTTTTTTGGGGAAACTGAAACTGAAAGACAGCAGAACACACCACTGTTCCGAGCACAGAGTAAAGCTCCAACTTTAACTTTAAACAGTGACGCTAACGTTAGTTCTCCGGCTAAAACTATTAGCTATTTGTTGGATTTCTTAGTTCGGGTAAGGTTATTATCTGTTTACAGACTAGTGGCCGCAGGTTAAACAACAACAGTAAAAACAATAACGTTAGCAACTGACATTAGCCACGTTACAAAACTAGCTTAGCCGGCTAACTAACGCTAAAAGCTAAACAGATCGTTACAACTATCTTCCCAGACAGGACCAGTGTGTGTTGTTTTTAGCTGTAAGTCGTTATAAGTAATTGTAAGGACATGTGAGACGTGTTATGGAGTCAGTACGTACCTAGTTGGCGGTAGCAGCCGCGCACAACACACACAGCTGATGAGGAGGACCACCAGACCAGAGCACTTATCGAATTCGCGCTCACTGTTCTCCTGGAAATCTCGCGAGGATACACGAGGTCATGCGGGTTTTTTTTTTTTTTTTTGTTGTGTTTTTTTTTCTGTGCCCTGCAGCTGTAGCTCTTTGCTCCACAAGTTGTAGGCTACAACTGATCCTAATGCACATACATAGAAATTATAAAATAAATAAAGCTTTTTGTTGTTTTTATTTTCATTCATTCTGAGGGTAGCATTTAATATGAAAGTGCCATGCAGAATTTGAATTTACATAGCTCATCTATTCAATAGAGTAACTGCATAAACATTCCGTGCACTTCTTTCCCTTCACATATTGTTGAGAAATAAAGTGAAATAACCGTGAATAAATAACTACAAATAAATAATACATATAGTCATATTTTCGAATAAGAACACTGTTATGCCAATGCCTTGAAACAGAATTTAAACCACATAATAAAAATCAGGAATAGATTATAAGCAGAAGAAGAAGAAGAAAAAAAGACAATTCTAACCTCCATATACACTTCCTTTGATCATATTTTTTGCAAATATCAGTGTAAAATAAATGAGTATAAAGTCCAACGTTTACCTCTGAAATGTGGTGCACTCACAGTATAAAGTAGCAATGGATAGGTAAAATAAAAGTATGTCAGAACAGTGAAGGAAGCTTTATTACGTGCAGCACTTGATAAAATAAACTTACAGGAGGTTACTTTCAAATCACTTTGTTGTCACACAGTTCCTCACACAGCATAAAGCAGCAGTCAGACCAGGGACGGCTAAGGCACACTGCTGGCTCCTGGCAAGTCTCCCAAGGCCAGGAACCGATTCAGTTTGAACTCAAAGTCGATGGGACGTTCACTGGGAGGCCTGTAGTCTCCTCTCATTGTTGAGCTCAGGTAGGGAATGAGTGCACAGTTCTCTTCAAACAAGGCCAGCTTCTTTTTGTACTTCTGGCTGGTGAAGTTGGAGCTCTTGTGGTTGAAAGCTGTAAAAATATGAGATTCAATTCAAGGCTTAATTTTTAAACCTGATTAATTCATAATCAGTCGATACAATCAATACTAGCTTAAAACAAATAAAGATTACACCTATCTTTAAACCAGAGATTAGTTTTACTCTAAAACTAGATTAAATTGAATTCTGTTGCACCAAAACAGTAAACTCAGTGGAGTTTTAATGACACCTCTTCTATTTTTTTCATTCCTCTTGATAATTTAGGTAACAAGAGAGGAGAAATTAGAGCTTCTCTGCCAAGCTTTCATGAGTATGCTTACTATACTAACTTTTTCAGCTAGGTAGCAAACAATATAACTTTTTAAAAACTTTAACTAGCTATTTTTTTTCTTTTATAGCTTGCTAGCAAAAAATACTACTTTTGTGGACTTTTTTAGCTAGTGAGCTAACAATGTACTGTTTTGTTAAGGAATACAAAGCAGCTGAAAGTTAATGTTTTCCCCCTTCTTTTCTACTTACAATATGTTGATTGCAATCAAAATTTTATTTATTTATTTTAATTTAGGTAAGCAATCATCTCCATATTAATTAAACTCTAATTCTGGTTTATATCACTAAAGATAGATAAGAGATAGATCACTATAGATAGACAAATAAAAAACTATATAACATCCTTACCATCATTTTTAAATTTAAGCAATTCACACATGGTATTCTACTTTGACTTAAGGAACCTCAACATCTGGCTTACCTTTCAGATAGAAGGCCACATAGAGCAGTGCTGATTTTTGTATACTGAGGAAGGGATACTTTGGTTTTAGACACCCAACAGCTGTCATGGCCTTGATGACTGCTACTGCCACACCCTAAAAAGTACAGACTTAACTCAAAGCAGGGCAAAGAGAAAAAAAAAACATCATGACAGAACACTGTGATGTTTTTCAGATGTGTCTGAGTGCGAGTCTGACCTGTTCCAAGTAGCCCAATGTTGGAAGGGAGGTGAGGGGTACAGGCTCACAAAGAGGAGGAACTTTACTGGGCAGTTTCTGGTCCCAGTAGGTTTCAGGAGTCCTGGAAAGATAATGTATCAACACCAACTTTCACTCAATAGACTAATACTTACTGCATCATAGCAAAATCATACAGAAACATAGGAAAAGACGACTAGGTGGAAAACTGAAATATATAGATTGATTTGTACCTTAAAAACTTGTCCTGTTTCTGCTCTGTCTCAAAAATATAGATCCGTTCTCTGTATTCCACAGCATATTCCATCTTTCCCCGAACCAGAACTTCATACCTGTAGACAAATGTAGTGAAAATTTTTTGGACATCAAGGAATGTTAAGTTTTAGCATTGATATGACAGCTAACCTGTGAGGGCTTGGAGTCCTTCACGCTTGGCATACTTCAAGTTAAGAGGCTTTGTCCAGATGTGAAGATAAGTTGAAGCTCCACTATTTAAGCTACCAGGCCATCAGAGTATCTTTTTTTGTAGTAGTATTGTATCAAAGTTTAAAGTTTTGGTGTCGTGACAACTGTAATTGTATTGTGGACTTTTAACCGTGTTATTATCGTACCTTTAGTTTTTGGCATTGTTATGCCATTAAACAAGGTCTAAACAGTGTTCAGTCTCCTCCCTGGTGGCGTGATTATATGTGATTCTGTATGACGTGGGACATACAGTATAAAGCTGAGCGAATGTTATGCTACTGCTGCTGCTGTACTTTCAGGGGGTATGTGTACTACTAAGTTTTTGGTATGAACTGTCTCCATGTATACAAGCTGTACCAACATGTCAGATTTGTGTTGTAATAAACTTATGTATTCAAGTACGGACAAGGGAAGCTCACAGAGTTATTCTTTTATTCATCAAAGTGAAGATTGATTAGATGTTTTTTTCTACATTAAAAAGTAAAGTGTGACACAGTAAAGGCAAGGTTTGATTTGAACTTTATAAGGGTGAATAATAGCGTACCTTTGCTTTCCATCCAGGTAAGTGACCGGGCAGAAGCCCTTCATCTCAGCTTGCTGCGGGAACCTGTTTTTCACCTGACTCTCAGTTAGTTTTCTGGGCAGCAGGTGAGGTTGAGGGAGAGTGTGCGGGCAGCCAGGAGTCACAAACTCAGCTGGAGTTAACAGAAACCGCTGTAGAGAGCAACATAAAAATGTTATTTTTCTGTCATGTGCAGTTAACATTATATATTTACATGTTAAATCAGCTATTATAAATATAACTTTGATTCCACAGTAGGAAATCCATTGGATAATGACAGATATCATGCACAGAATTTGAAATGTCTAAAAAAGGTACTCGGCTTAATTTAGCTTGAATGCCTTTCTGCATTCATTTGTGCATTTGCATGCGTACAGGTGTCTATTCAGAGAACAGGTCCATTACACTGACCTCTAAATGGTCTGTGCCACACGTCTTGTAGTAGCATCCCCTGTACTCAGCACAATAAGTTAAGGCTGTAGTTTCAGAGCAGTCCACCAGGTGGTGATGTAGAGCCAGGCAGACAGGGCAGTAGTGGCCAAACTCTCCGAGACGACACTGCAGCTCCTTGGGTGTGATGCACAGTTTGTTGATGCAGGCTGCTTGCCCTGCAAAATGAAATAAAATGCATAAAGGGGATGAAGTTATACTTGTTATCTTAAGAGTGACATTGATTTACTTTTATTATTTACTCAATTTTTAGTCATACTTTAAAACATTTCTCTTTTTACAAAACTTTCTTTTTTTTTTTTTTTTTTGGTTTCTGCTTGTTTGTGTTTTATTCCAGCAGCTGAATTTGTAAGTTATTTTTTGCAAACTGCTAAAAGCAATTAAAAAGAGACAAATAATAAGCAAGTAATGAGAAATCTGTAATATATTTACTGAAATAAATCATAATCATAGCTCATCATGTCTAGTACTTACTACTGGTCGTCCTTTGCAGGTAGCTGTGGATATACTTCATGCTGATGCTGATCTCCTTTATGATGCTGTTCCAGATCCACCACTTGCTCTTTAAGCCATCAAGCAGGATCCAGTTCTGATGTTGTTGCTGGAAGTACTGCCTCACATGCGCCACCTCCTGCTTGTAACAGGAGTTACGGATGTGGAGGATCTCGGAGCTGTCATGCATCAGGTGAGGCCTGCAGTCGGAGGATAGTAACATCAACTTTGAAGAAAGATTTCTGGGGGAAAAAAATGCATTTGTGGTTGCTACTAATGTGTGTTCTCTGACTTGTTGGGCTTTATCTTGTCCACAAGGCCTCTCCTCAGCACCTCCACTGTGTCCAGCTCCAGCTCAACTACTATCATGGGGATGATGCTGCAAGACCCCATCAGCTCTGCCTGCTTAAGTGTCTTTGGAAAGTCATCCAACACATACCTGGAATGGCAGACAAGTAAAATTGTCTTCATAAACACCCTTCAGCAGCATGTGCCGATTTTGTGACAGATAAATGGATCACATGCCCCCGGCTTACCCTCGAGTGCTGCAGATTGAACTCATGAGCGCCACCTCCAGGCACTGAATGGCCAGTTCATCGGGCACAACGAGTCCCTGGGAGAGATGCTTTTTCATCTGGACGGCCAGATCGGTGTGCTGCTGAACACTAAGCACCATACGCATAACATCGCCAATGGACAGCCGCGCCAAACCGTACTTCTGAGCAAACATCTGCGCCACTGGAGAGATGAAGCAAAGTGAGAGAAATAAATGAAAGAGGAGAGAGATAAGCGTTTCAGAAAGTGTAAAACAAAAGGGTTAGGGTTAGGGTTAGGGTAAAACAACACTGACTATATCATTTTTCAACTGTCTTGAGTCTTACCAGTAGTTTTTCCAGATTTGGGTGGTCCAACAACTGCAATTTTAAGAGGAAGGTGTGGGGCGGGCTTAGGCTGTCTAAGGTACTTCAAGGGGTGCTGCATAAATGTGTTGCGGTTCTCCTTAGATGCAAAGAAGTAGATATAGTGATGGAAGATCAGGGGGTATGTGGTGTTGAGAGGCCACTGCAGAGGCTGGATCAAATCTCTCTCTTTGTATTGCTGTAGAAGGCATAAAACAATGTTGTGCTGATCAACATGACAGCAAAAAGGAGACAAGGTTTACTAGTATTTTTACTTACAAAAAAGATGGTCTCCTCCCACAGATGCTACAAAAAGATGTAATGGCCATCCATGCCTACCTTTATGGGGTCCCAGCAGCCAAAGGCACTGTGTCGTTTGTAAGAGGAGAGCAGCAGCTTCTGTGCCAAGCTGTATGAGATGGGTTGGCATTTCTGGAAGAGTGACTCCCTGTTGGTCAGCAGGGGCTGGATTTTCTTGAGCAGCTGATGCTGCACAATCCGGAGCTTGCGAGATACATTGACTGACACTTTCGTTATGTTTTTTTCACTCAGGAGCTCCTGATGATAAAACAAAGCACACTATTTGAGCACAAGTAAAGGACAAAACATGAATGTACATTATACAGATTACATCAAGTCATGTTAGGTTTACTCTGAGGTCCAAACTGTGTCTCTATAAAGTCAAATGATGTTTTCTCAGAAATCAGTATGAGTGAGTTAGCGGTCTACTGCTCTTCTGTAGGTTTGTCTGTCTGTAAGTTTGTTTGTGTCATTGTGTGACTTTGGTGAATCCAAACCAACCTTTTAAAACACAGATGACACACAATAAGACAAGTAACCCATTGAGGCAGCAATCCTTTGTTCTGTGAGGTAAAATTACTGTTTTCACTAGTGGATGGTTTAGAGAGAGTGATTTGTCTAACATAACAGTGGTTTCCCTTTGGAAAAGGCTGTCTGACATCAAGATAAAACATTGAAAATACTCTTAATATAGTATACACTTAAAGTGACATTAATCTATTTGGTGAGCCTTTTTTTAGTTGGCAAAAATCCCTTTTGGTGCTACCGCTGTCCACAGCAGTATATTGCTTTGCTTCCTACTCCAGGCTCCTGCTCCTTCCCAAAACTGGGGTCATATCAACTGCCATCTCCTGCAGCTAAAACACAGACTATTGATAAGTACCTTATATGACCCCACTTCAAATAATCCAAACTATCCCTTCAATGGCTGTCATTAGCTTATGTGTCTTTGTACCGTCACAGAAACAAGGGTGTTCTCATCTGACAGGAAACGCTCTTCTATCTCCGTCTCCAGCCTCTCAGACGCTGCCTCTTCAGTCTCCTCATTCTCCATGTCTTCGTTATCCTCTTCTACAGGAAACTCCTCCTCCAGTGTGGCCTCTATCGTATCGTCACTGTTGCCTGCAGCTTCATCCTCTTCATCATCTTCCTCATCCTCACCAGACCTTAACTGATCAGTTAGGGGGACGGAGATAAGAGGAAGGGTAGGTTAGGTAGGTATGGAGACAGGATGTCAGTGGTCATAATCAGTTTGCCTACCTTTGTTTTGCCGTGCTCTGCCATCAGTTCAGCTCTTCTCTTGGTAATGTTCTCCTCCTGTACCAAAAATAAAGTTAGAATCTTGCCAGATAATCACACAATCTACAGTCATTGTCAGGACAGACAGCGGGAATAATACTTGATAGTAAAGTTGGCAGGAAAGTTATTCTAGTTGTCACTTGCTCACCCGTTTCTTCTTACGTAGATCATGAAGGAGAGTCAGCTGTGTTTCATGCATGTTGCGCCGCTCACGCCATTTCTCCAGGTACGTCGGCAACAGACGCTTCTGAACATCTGAGACTTCCACCGCCATGATTACCACAAGGTCTGGGAAAAGCTGTTGCTGCAACATGTACTGCACCTCATCAGGATTGTGAGGGAAGCCCTCCAAAATAAAACCTGTAGACCTACAAGACAGAGTATGTTAGGGTCAACAAACACTTTATATTTGCACAAGTATATATACATAAATACATGAGAATAATACATATATAATGAATGTAGGTAAAGAAAATTTTGACATTATGGAAAATAAATACCTTAAATCTAAAGCTGTCAGCAGCCAGCTAACTTAGCTTAGCACAAAGACTGGAAATGGAGATTTGATGTTTTTACACTTTGTGTTTTTGTGAGGATTAAACAAGCAGGATGACAAGTGCTAAGCTTTGAGATGCTAGTAGATGGGTTTTTCTACCTTAAAGGGATTGTTTGGATTATTTGAAGTGGGGTTGTATGAGGAAGTTAAAGCTAAGCTATTTTTCCATAAAGCAAGTAGTTTCATATTTAACATACAGATATGAGAATGGTATCAATCCTCTCATCTAACTCTCAGAAAGACAGCAAATAAGTGCATTTCCCAAAATGTCTTGTTGTTTAAGTTCGGTAAAATGAGGAACAGGAGGTGTGGGTTTTTGTGAGTGTGTTTAACTACATGTATGGTTCCTGTTTCCAGTATGGTCTGATAACCATATTTAGGATCTGTGGACTCAGTGGCTCTCCATCAGACAGGTAGGCTTTGATGGACTTTTCCTCATCAGTCAGGACTTCCTCCTGCTGTAGACACACGCAAAGCAAATGCAAAATAATTCAAAATATCATAATTCACCATAATTTGAGGCAACAAAAACTGCAAATCCTGCCGCAGAGAAAGTATATGGAAGCCGACCTCCATGACATTCATATTGGCAGAGGGATCCTCCATCTCCTCGTCCTCTCCTCTGGCTGTCTTTATCAAGGCCTCCAAGTCTTCAGAAGACTCCTCTGAAGACACTGCCTCATCAGCACACTGCACCCGCTCATTTGTCTTGGCCATGATGAGCATTTGGAGTTGTTCCCTGAACTGAATATGGAAGATGCCAAGTTGCTGGGCGAGCCACTCGCCATGAGTGGTCTTGCCTGACCCGCGGGCGCCCAGCAAAAAGATCCGCAGGGCAGGAGGCTTGTACAGAGGAAGAAAAGAAACGTGTCAGGGGTTTTAAGTTTTTTTCTTTCTGGGACTTCTGTTTTCTCTTCTCACATCAGCTTGTACCTTGAGAAGCTCAGTCTGTGTGACAAACTGTGCAGGGTTTTGAAGGAAGGAGTCCCTTGATTCTACGCTTGAGAAGAAGAATATCTTCTCACGGTACTTAGCCGCAATTTCTTCTGTACAGGGCCACAGGACATTATGGTTTTTTAACGCCACGGGGCAGAAATGATGGGTATCTCCCAAAGATCTCTTGGCTGCTGTGTCCCCCTGCTTTCATTGAGAGAAAAAACGTGCTGTTAAAGTTTTGTTTTTACTATTAGTAGACAACAGAGCAGGAAAAATGTCTGTATCCTCACTCTCTTTAATTATAAATGTATTCCTAGAAATGAGGTTTCCAAATGGGTCCTGTCTGAAGGGCTGAGGTTCTACCCAGAGGCAGTTGCTTCTGAAGAACCCTTTTCTGAAGAAAGGTTTGTCAAGGGCTATTTGTATGACTAAGAGTTTCATTAGGAACCCTTTTCAAGTAAGAGTTTTTTTGTGACTGTCATTTATCCTTCTTTTGTCAAGGATTCTTTGTACCATGTTATAAAAGGGCTCTTGGTAGAACCCCCTGAGTGTGTTCAAGACAGAAAAAGCCTTGAAATCTGAGAAGGTTCTCAGTAGGACCCTCTAGGTGTGCTCTTGTTAGCACCCTTACAAGGTGAAATGATTCTGGATAATGTTCTGGGTGGAACCATTACACCATAAAAAGGTTCTATGTAGAACCACTCACAGATCTAGCTATAACCCTTTATGTTAGGTTCTAAGTAGAACTAGGGTTTTAAATGGAACCTTTGAAAAAGGTTCTACCAGGAACCAAAAAGGATTCCCCTGTGTCGCAAGCCAAAGAACCCTTTATCTAGTTAGCTCTTGTATTTTTCAGAGTGTAGGATTATAAATAAAGCACAAAAAGTCACTGATTGAGCTGTTAAAGTTAACAGACTTGTTTGTTTACTGACTTCCTCTTCCTCCTCTGCTGCATCATTGCCACTGCTGCCTTCCTCGACTCTCTCCAGCTCAGCTAAGGCCTCGATATCTTCGGCCTCCTCGTCCAGGTCCACCTCTGACAGCTCCCAGGACACATACTGAAAGGGCTCTTAAGATCATGCAAGCAAACCAGATCCAGAGTTTTCCTTACCAATCATGAAATCTACTAGAATTTCCCATTAGAGAAATCATAACAATTCTATTTTTAGTTTAAAAACCTTTGTCAAAAATGAGTGTCTGATTAATTTCATTATTGCACAGTAATTCCTTTATACAAGCGATGCCAAAGAAAATAACTAATGCTGCTGTTAACATGCCATCTATTACAGATATTTGTCTCAGTGCCTAAGATGGTCTGTGGTGTCACAAAAATTCTAGACTATGATTGACAGGGTTATACTCACTCTCCATCTGAAGGACCATCTCTTGAAGCAGGTCCTCGGGGCTTTTGCCGCCAATCTCCAGTACTGAATGAGGGACAGCTAAAGCCGACTGCATTTGCTCCCATTCAAACTCAGACTGTTGCAGTTGCATTTTATAGTCATTCATCTCCGGGCCGTCTGGGTAACCAAACTCCCAATGATCAGGTTGTGCTACAGCTTGAACACAACGGGTAGAAGAATAAAACCTTTGTCAGCACAATGCTGCTTTTAAGGCGCTTACATACAGGATAGTTTGTGAATACAAAAACGAGTGCAGGATTTGAATGAAACTGTTGTCAGAGTGTGAAAATCCCTATACAGTGTGATATAAAAGTTTCAGCATTAACCTTTATTTATCTTGTCATAGAAATAGAATTTTCGATTGGAGAAAAACAGCATGTAATAAAAATGTCTCACCTTCCTTTTCCTTGCTGATAATTTCAGGAGGTGCAGTGCTGGTGGTGTTAGATTGTTGAGGATTTTCTATAAACAAAATTAATACACACTTTAAAAACAATGCTGGTCAGATTCTACTTGATCTGGGGACTTTGTAAATTTAAGCTGCTTTACATAAACAAACAGTCAGTACCTTCAGACGCTTCATCAACTGTCTCGAGATTTGTTTGCAGTTCAGCAGGTTGGGCCTCTACCTCTGATTCTTGCTGCTTCTCGTTTCTAAAATGGAGAGAAATTAAGCACAAAAGCTACATAAAAAATTAAATTTAAGACTCACTAAAGTGCAAAGTACGATTGCACCTGCACTCACACGGCTCGTTTCTCCTTCTCAGACTGTTCGTCCTGCAACCTTCTGCTGACTGCTGCATCCACGCTCTCCTTGTTCATCTCATAAAGTCTCTTTAAAACTGTTCAACACATTGCAGTGACACACGGACTGAAGTATAGACTCAAGTTTATATATTCAAAGAAAACAACTTGTTTGTGATGCATTGTCTCTGTGTCTCGTACCCTGATTTCCATCCCTGTCAGTGAGACAGAAGAGGGTGTCTGGCAGAATCCCAGCTTGCTGTAAGGTGTCCATTTGGGAGAAGTTTTTGGGGAAGTTGTCAAGCACCCAGCCAGTCCTGACATCTGCATCAGTGTCAGCCTCCTCAATCTGGAACACCAGAATAGAAATAGTTCTTTATTAGATTTAATCTTGACATCATATTTACTGTATATGATAATGAACAATGGCATACAGACAACACAGTCAGTATAATTTTTAAGACGAACAAACTTGCATAAATGCAGATGCCATGTTCCAGATTTTTGACGAACCTCTTTTATACGTGTCTCCAGTACCTTAGCATACAGACTCAAGGGAGATATGCTCATTTGTTTGGCTTCTTCTAGTGCAGTGAGCACCATGGCTTGTACCTCTGGATGATCCTCTGTCACTGAGAGCAGCAGAAAATATTTGCAACCAAATATGCTGCCCAGTACGCTACACAATTTCTCACAATAATGTACAAAACTCAGGTACACAACATAGATGATATGTATAGGACATAAAAAAATTGTTTGTGTGCATATGATTTTGTGGTTGAGAGAGACCAAAAGAGTAATGTCTTACCTTCTACAGCATTGGTTTCATCTGACGAAATAAAATATGATAACATTAATAATGTCTATGACAATAAGTCAAATAACGAAAATATATAAATAATCGTTGTATATGGTGTTTTGATGGCTTAAGTTATGGTAGAGAGAGTCTATCTCATCTTTCTTCATTCTATCTTATCTCAGGTTAGGACACCCTAAATCCTCAATCCATGGCTTATCAACATTTATGTCTGTTACCTGGCAACCGACACTACTTTTCTGATCTCATGGATCAAAACAACTGCATAACTGTTGTTTTTTCTCATTTAAACAAACTGAAACATACAAAAAAATGGAGAAAAAAAACAACGGGCACTTCAAGTTGAGTTAGAGATTTTGGTAACGGCTGTAGAGAAATCCAAATTTACAACTGAGTGCTGAGACGGCAGACACAGTCTCAATCAGATTAAGTTAAATAACACTAACAGGAGATGAAATGACAGTTTAGGACCGAAAGACATCATCATCAACAAAGCTCAACTTGCCTGCATTCTGTCCTCCATCCTGCTCCATCTTCATCTTGATTTTCTCTATAGCGACCAGTGTTGTCTCCTCTTTGACTTCGTGAAGCCTCTTCTGCTCACCCATGGCCAGAATCGGCTTCACCAGCGCCTCCATATCAAGCACCACTGCATTGTAGTGCTGAGCTAGAAGCTTACACAGAGTACTCTTTCCTCCCTGTGGAGGTCCAATGATGGAAACTCTGCAAGGAGGCCTGGGCATTGGTGGAAGTAAGTACCATCTGGGGTTTGTGATGAACTTCTGGTACGCCTCCTGAGATGAGAGGATGTACAGTTTGTCCTGGAAGCTACATGGGGGTTGAGATGAGAGTTGGTTTTCAATTTCATCCAGTCTCACTTGAAGCTACTGGATATATTCCTCACAAAGGATCACTCACCCAACACATAATTCAGGTGTGCCAGGAATTACCTGACCCTCCTTCAGAGCAACAGGACAAGTTTGGCCCCAGCGGCTCCTTCTCCACCTGAAGCTAGGGGCTACCGTCCTGCAGGAGGACATAACTCTCAGTAGGTTCTCCTAGAAAAGAGATGGACTCAGGATCACAACATGTCTAGTTAAAGTAGGGGTGGATTCAGTTATTCGAAATACCAGTATTTTATATGCATTCACATATAGCAATGTGAAATAAAATACGAATATGGTCATTATTAATGGCAGACCATGTCAACGTCTGCTGGAATTTCTTCATCATCAGTCTGATGGAGGAGGACTGGAATGGAGGGTTGCTTTATTGCCATGGATCCAAGACGGGACATTACAGACTAAAGACAAAATGATCAATAAACTAAAGTCAGCCCACAGAATACATTGATAGCTTAACATCCACATGTTGGCTAACAAAACCTGCTGCTGTCTCACATTTAAGCAAACACTAGGCTAACACTGGCTGCTAGTCAAAAATCTACTGTGGTGACAAAAAATCTACAGTATATGATATAGTATAATGACAATGCAAATTATTATTGATTGTATTGTTTGTTATGATGTAACCGGTGATCACTTGTGTCTTTACCGAATGCAGCTCTTCAGGTGTGTTGTTTCCGTCCAGCTCCAACAGGTAGAGGATGTTGTGCTCTGTCATGTAGTCCTGACAAAACATTAACTCACAATTACTGCCTCTAGAAAAGCTTAAATTTAGTAACAAGAGTGTTTTTAATTTTGTTGGGCATTTAAAGCTACTACTACAGTTTTAACTGTCTTAATTTATCACTGATGCCCCTCTCTCTCTCTATATATAGATCTATATATATATCAGTATTTTTGGAACTCTGGGTAACTCACCTCCAGTGGTCTGAGCATGGTATCCTTGTACATGTTGATTCTAGCTAAAGCATTTCTGACTAAATTCTCAGGTGTCCACACCATCTGGTCAATAATATCTTTTTTGAGTTCCTCCTCCCCAGCCTACAAGCAAAAAAAAAAAAGATCAGTATGACAGAAAATCAAAGAACATAACATAACATAATAAAATGGGGGACTGAAGGAAATATAAGAAGCAAAACTGGTGGCAAGAGGTGTTTCCTCTTAAGCCATACCTGCTCCTCCTCATCCTCCACTTCCTCATCCTTGTACTTCTTCTTGTTAAACACCTCCTCACGCCACCACTGTTCCCTGTTGTACAGCTGCCCCGTCTCTGGGTGCTGCTTCAGACCTGACAGCCTGTGAACCAGGTCCTTGTCTGCACACTGGTAGAAGAATGGAGTGTTACATTAACTTCATCATCAAACTGATCTTTGACGTACAAATGTTTGGACTTTTCGTATATTTTTTCAGATATTGTGGGCAAACCTTGATGTTGATGATGAAATCAGGTGTTAGTTTGAGGTTTTTGATCAGCTCAATCTGCTCCTGAATCTTCAGACATTCTTCTGACATGAATGGCAGGCTGCTCAGCACATACCCTGAATTACAACACATGTGGTGTTGTCAAGTACAAGCAGAGGCAGCGCTCACAATTTGCATGCATGATCACCATGCTAAAGCTGTTAAAATAAACCTGGAGCTACATGGTTTACCATAGTGCTCCACATCTGGTGAGTTAAGCCTGTCAAGAATCAGCTGGAGCACTGTGTCTTCTGGTATACTTCTCCCCTCAGATAAGATATCCAAAAGCTAAAAAGAACAAAAAAAAAAGAGCCAAAAGCTATAAAGAACACATATATATGAAAAATGCGTGACAAATAAATGGTCAAGCTTTATGTCCTGTGACATATAAAATGACACTCACCTCTATGCCTTGCTTTGTTTTATTTTTAATATGTGTGTCAAGCAGGTCTGTATCTGAAATATTACGAAAGCTGATGAGAAAGATCTGAATTCTGTTAGGATAAAGACGAAAATACAGCACTTGTACTTACCATCAATTAAGATACACTTCCAGGACTCTGCAATTTTTTTGGCCAAGGTGGATTTTCCAACACCCTGTGACAAAGATTGATGCAAAGTTGATATGGAGTCATCGGGTCATATGACATGAAAGGTGTTAGAGGGATGTGACTGTTTTATTGATACTAAAACCTCGGATTTTTTACATGACTTTTGCCACTTACTTCCAGAAAGTCTGAATGGAGGGCCAAAACCTCCATTTTTAAGGTCTAAACATTTAGAGCATTTATAACTAAATTCCCTGTATAATATTTCATAAATTACACTACTACCTGCTTGATGCCTTGTGTTTACTTTTTTAAAAAATAATCCTCAACAGACAAAACACACTTCATTTGAATTTTCTTGCCAACTGATGGGCAATAACTGGAAGAGGTGAATGAGGAAGAGGAAACGATGACGGGACATTTCATTACACAGGTGTGATCAAACTTCACCTTTAACTGAGGAAGATCTGTTGTTGAAATGTTAGCAATTATATCCACATTACACACACAGTGACTACTTTTGTCATACTCTAAGTACATTTGTAAGTACATTTAATTACAGCTATGAGTACTTCTTCTATCACTGCCTTTTAGAAACAATTTCTGATTGTGTTTTCTCTCTCTCTCTATCTCTCTCTCTCTCTCTCTCTCTCTGTGTGTGTGTGTGTGTGTGTGTGTGTGTGTGTGTGTGTGTAAAAGAGATAAATACCGGTCTTCCAAATATGATGAAGCAGGTGGGTTTGGTTAGAAGACTTTCTCTCTCAGCTCCGTCTTCTATAATGTTGTCCGCTAAAGGTTCTGTTTGAACGTATTGAATATCGCAGCACAGATAGAATTAAACGTCGCAGAAGACATATCTGACGACCTAGCATAATTATTCGGCCTTTAACGTTAACGTCTATCAAAATGCCGATATAAAAGTTAATTAACCACAGGTAAGAGATGTCATATTTCAACATAAGTTTACTTACCGTTGCTCTGGGACATTGTTTTGTCCATTTTTTATCTCTTTAAACTTTTATTATCGTTTGTTAACTAGTATTAACTAACGTAGCTACGTTACCTATCTCTACGTAACCTAACGATAGAAGCCCATGGTTACCATAGCAGCTAACAAACTAAACAGGTTTTGGCAGTGGCGGTTGAGTGTGGAAGGTACCCCTAGTTTAGTGGCGATCTCGCGAGATTAATTATTTATTGTGTGCACGTTCTACCACGTTCTGTTTTTTTGTGCGTGACAACGATCTTAAGATATGGGTAGGTTTAGGGACAGAAACCACCTGGTTATATTTAGAGACAGCTGGTTGTTTGGGTTAAAATTAAAAACCTCGCGAGATCTTTCACGGGTCTGGGGTTCCCTTCTAGACACGACTTCTACTTTGTAGATAGATAGCCCATTCAACGAGTACCGCTTGCTACTTTCTGGCTCGAATGTTTGCTGCGGTCAGAGGTGTGTTCACTCAGTTGTTATAAACACTTATAACAAGTTTCCGTCAGTATAAAGGCGAATGCAAGCACCGAAGACGTCCATTATGAATCGCATTTTCAGTCCTTCGAGCTTTTTGACTTTGCGAGCCACCGTATCAGTTGACATGCAATTGCTCCGCTCAAGTCTGTCATGACAGTCACCTGACTAAAACAAATTCATGTTGTAGTCTTCTGTGTGGTAGACGTAAATACTTAGGCAAATTACAGACATGTTTGATGTATTAAAAAACGTTCAAAGAAGTCGTTTTGACTGCTAGAGGAGATGCATATTATCCTTGGGAATGATTTGTGGCTAACCAGGCTAGCTAGCTAAATTGATGGTGAGTAACGTCTCTCGAACAGTGAGGAAATGCTGAGTGCCAATAAGATGCTCTAAGAATCAAGATTAACTACGGTTCTCATTTCAGTTGAAGTAATTGATACACATATTGTGTTTCGTACGCTTTGCAGCTCTCTCTTTTGCTATCTCATCTGGACTGTGAAGGGAGAATACAGGAGTAAAAATGCCTCAGTCAGCGGCTGTCATCAGTGGGATCCAGAAGATGGTTCTGTATGAAACCAGAGCTGTAAGTCGCTCTTGATATTTACTGTTACTGTGTCATCATGACTTCTGAAAACGTCTGATCAGCCCGTTCACAGGTTGCAACTGCAAGTAGCAAATAAAACCTCTTGAAATTGCATCACACCTCCTTCATGTTAAAGTTGCTTTTGACCCCCCTGAAGCCACTGATGGAAAGTAACGAACTATATTTAATGAAGTACTGCACCTAAGTAGAATTTGGAGGTGCATGTACTTTACTAGAGTATGTCAGTTTTATGCTACTTTATACCTCCACTCCACTACATTTCAGAGGGTAATATTATACTCTGTACTCCACCAACACTCATTTGGCAGGTTTACACAATTTGTAATATAAGCTTTTAAATTTAAATACATTGTTAAGGATTAAACCAGGAGTTTCCAACCTTTTTGGTTTCTGACATAGGAACAAGTACAAAAAAAGTGTGTAGTTGGGGTCACATTGAAGATGTCTGTGAGTTGTTAACAGCTTCAAGTAGTGATTTTACTCTCTAAACTTTTCATTTCAGTAAATTTTCAAATGACCCAACATATCACCGAAAATCAACCATTAGAAAGAAAGTCCAAGGACTAATACAAATTTTGTTTTTCTTCTTTCCTCTCCCATTAATATCTGACGATCACTCAGATTTATCTGGTGACCCTGTATATAAAGCTATATTAAGTAATTCAAACTAGCTCAATCTCTAACTCAACAACACTAACATGCTGCTTTCACACCGATGCTTCAATATTGATCATCTAATGATTACATACAGTATATTATAATGTATCAGTCAAAGGTGGCAAACCAGTACTTTAACTTTATTACTTTTTGCTGCTAATATTTATATACTTTTACTTAAATGAGCAATTTGTAACAATTGTGTGTCCAGAAATGAGTACTGCAGTACAAATAATGAGTTGGAGCCACAGTTTATGTAAGCAGGATTTTTCATGCAGGAATTTTACGTGGAATAGAGTATCTTTATCTTGCTGCATTGGTACTTTTATTTAAGTAAATGGTGTGAATATTTCTTCCACCACTGCCTGGTGCTAAATATTAGTACATAGTACAGAGACAAAGTATTGATTGAAAGAACAGGATGAGAAAAAAAGATTATTTTTATACTTTTATGATCGAAGGAAAGGTAACTGAACATGGCTGTTCTATATCTGCAACAAGCTGCTTTATAGCCACACACTCTAATGTAATAATAACACATGAGTCGCAGAAACTGGGGTTAGGAACTATTCAGCAATACTACAGTCATTTCCAGCTCTGATTGAAGTGTCTTGCAGCTATTAAGTCAGGAGGACAGACATTATTCTGTAGGGGCAGACCAATTAATCGGTCGGCTGATTAATCAGGCCGATTATCTGGCATTTTGAGATAATTGACACTGGTCGGTGCCTGCACTGCACTGCATGGCTGATAAACAAAAAATGTCTGCAGATACATCTGCAGCCAGACTTGGTGGTGAAAAAAATAGTTTGGAGCCCTGTACTATAACTCTCATGTATCCTCCTGTACACGTTTGTTAATATTCCTCAGTCGCTCACCACCATCTCTTCAAAATGTTAACATGTTTCTCCCATCCTAAATGATAGCAAATCTAATCTAAAACTGTTACTGACTAGCCTTAAATTTGTTTGTTCTGAAGTCAGAATGATACATCAGCTGTTGGCCACTCTGCTCTTTAAATATCGGCATCGGCTATTGAAAAACCCATCTTGGTTGACCACTAATATTTCAGAACTCAATTTTCCGTTCAAATTTGGTGTGTAAATTGCTGACACAACATTCAGAGGTCCATATCGAACGGTCAAAATCCATGACTTGCTTTGAAGATTTATCACTCTTGCTGAAATGTGGACTCCAGTGATGAATTTCCTTCCTAGTACTGGTGTGAGACAGCCGTGCTTAATCTAGAATTTAAAGATTAAAAAGGTTTACGAGCGTAAACACAAGGGTGGAGAGCTGCTGTAAAATTGTGATTACCTGACAGCAAACACTAGATGGCAGCAAAAGAATGCTGTATGATGATTTGCTACATCAGGTAGACCCCAGTCTACAGACTTCTTACTCATAGGAATCTGCATCATAATTGTCTAGACAGCCAGAATAATGACATTTTCCTGCTAAAACTAATTGCATGTAATCAGTTTATGTTTGATTATGTTTGTATACATTTGCATAAATGTGCATGTGTGATAAGGCAGGAAAACATTTGTCACAGTTGAGTTTTCATAATTTCTTATTGATTCTCTGACAGCCAATTTTTCTGAACAGTAGATAAACTGACTGTCTAACTACTGTGGACAAAGTGGGCTCCAGATACTTGGACGTGTAGAACAGGACAAACTAGCTCTAATGGTTTCAGACTGTACTGATACATGGTGTTCCAATTTAACACTCTTTAGTAGACTGAAAATCTTAAGCCATCACACAACCCAGTGTGAGAAAAATAATGACTGGAAAGAAAAAGTTATAAAGGAAGAAGCAAATCTTTTTTCTTTTTTTTTCTTTTTTTCAAATATTACTCTTTGGTCTTTTTTGTTAGGACACCTTTAGACAGAAAGGAAATAGGGGAGTGAGAGGGGGGAGGACATACAGAAAAGGCCGCAGGCCAGAATTGAACCCATGGCCACTGCTGAGGACACTTGGCCTCTGTATATGGATTGTGCACTCTACCAACTGAGCCACCAGGTCACTTGAAGACACAAATCTCAACAAAGAACATATTAGAATGCAGCCTTGTGATCAAATACATGCTGTGCCAACATTTACACATGCACTATTGCTCCTCTAATCCCAGTGTATATTCTATGTATATGTGATTACATGAAATTGGATTATTTTTCTGTGTAATTTCACAGGCTTCTGATGCATTTGTTTCTGTTGGTTTCATTGTGCAGAGAAAATGTTGCACATTATTGGGAAAAAAAGCGAGAACAACAATGGGACTATACTGTAGGAAGCTGACTGATTATAACTTCATGTCTATTTAAAGGACCAGTGTAAAGGATTTAGTGCCATGTAGGGGTGAGCTCGAAGATTGCAAACGCCTTGTGACACTCTCCCCTTCTAAGTAGGACGGAGGTCTGCAACCTTTACTCTTAAAGGGGCACTTTTTGGCCAAAAAAGTATTCTCTTCTGAGACCTGTCTTGTTTGGATTTGGCTTTCAAAGCGAGCATAGACTCAAGACCAGCCACCGTCAAAATTTACAGGAAAAGGTGCCCAGCCATAGACGCAGGCTATGATGTATATTTTAGTCGACAAATGTATAATGTATGTTACTAATTATATTTTAATCGCTACTACCCCATTTTTACAATCAGAGAATGTAAGAATCGCTTTAGGTTGACAACAAGGATAAAAAAAAGTAAGCTCATAGGTAACTCTGGTACAGCTAAGAAGCGGATATTAAAACAAAAAAAGTCAAAGATTCAAATTTGTTTGAAGAGGAAAAGTAAATGATCTCAGTTAAAGATTACGGGTTGGCAAAACTTTTTTTTATTTTATTCCAAAACGTAAGAGTTTGAGTGGAGCTCAGAACTCAAAAATCTATTGGAGTAAGTTGACTTGAAATTTTAAGTTGTCTCAACCATGTTTGCTTGTATTTTTACATAATTCTCTTTATAATCTTTATAATTCTAAAACTCCTCTGGTGTTGGAGGAGACATGACATGAAAATGCAAAATTCAACAGGACCCATCTAGAGCAATGTTTGGTTTGTCTGTTCCGGGCTGTTGTAGAAATATGGCGATGCATATGGCGGTCTTTGTGGAAGAGGACCTGCACCCTCTGTAGATAAAATGGCTCATTCTTATTTTCACGTAATTGTATTTAGGAATATTATGTTCCATTTTTGCCATATTCTGCCCCCATAAATGTTTCACATTGGTCCTTTTTGAAAACATGTCCTCGCAAAGACACATTGTCCAACTGCGTTCTCGCAATCTTGTCAAAAGAGTCTGATCGAATGTCATCCATGAGAGCTTCTTTCTGCTGAAAAGAAATATCCACAAAACATTATGTAATCACACAAGTAGAAGTGCATTCATGCTTTTACTTGTATGTTTTTTTTCCAGAGGTATTTTTTGGTTGGGAACAATCAGGCGCAGACCAAACACAGAGTCCTGAAGATTGACCGCACAGAACCCAGGGACCTGGTCATAATTGACGATAAGGTAAGTAGAAAGTCCGGAGTCTCCACCCGAGTCAGTACAGTGCTAATGTATATGCTTATGTAATACAGTACAGCACGCTTGGGGTGAAATTGTACAATCACTCAGCCTGTCCCTAGTGTATTGTGGATGACAGCTTAGCTGATGAGTGCTGAGCGGCCCTCCTTTTCTTCTCCACTGTTCATTACCAGGATCTATGAGTTGGGGGTTGATTTGTTTGCTCGGGTTGTGGGTGATTATGATTATGATGTGTTTGTTATTACGAAGCATCCATGACTAAATATCCATCACCCCACGCTCTCATTCCTGCTGATATTACACTGACCTCATGAAACCAGGTTTGTTTTTCATTTCATTGGCATAGTAGAGTATTTCACACACACAGTGTGGATGCATGAGAATGTGTGTAAGGAGTCGAGGTGAGCAAGTTTAAACCTGGAGACGCAGCCTCGGCTTTCACTTTCTCTCAGTTCATGTGTAAAGAGAGCTGTCACAGTACACATAATGAAATAAAAGCTGCACAGAACATCTTTATATATATCTGAGATGAATGGAGATTATACAGTGAGCCTAAATAATTGGCTTTTCAGCCAGCTCGCCAGACACGTTTAAAGGAAGCTAAAAATGAATCTTTTCACTTTAGGCTTTAATTAGTTCTCATTTTCCTGATACAGGCCTGGGACTCTGTTTTACATTTTGCTTCGCACTTTTGCACTGCTGCACTTCTTTTGAAAAGTTGTATTTTACTGGATTTTATGCATTCAAGATACTCTCTTATTAACTTTATTTTTATCAGTATTATTAAGTGGTATTTATTTTCCATCTTATGCATGCATTCTATTTTCATCCTTGACATATTCTATTCTCATCTTTATTTTATTTTTACCAGTGGGTTATGTGGCATGTAGGGGTGTGTTAGTGCACATGGCATCATGGGTAACTGTCACGTCTGTGAAGGCCCCATTAATGTTGAAAAGCACATACAAGTTTTGGAGCGACATAAGCTGCCATCCAGATGATACCGTTGTCAGAGACGTCCCTGCTCATTTCAGCTACACATTCTGCATGTGTTACAACAGTGTGGTTTCATAGTAAAAGTGTTCAGGTACTAGACTGACCTGCCTGCAGCCCAGACCTGTCTCCTATTGAAAATTAGTGGTGCATTATGAAGCACAAAATGCAACAACAGAGACTCCGGACTGTTGAGCAATTGAAGTTGTTGAAAAGGTAGTATAAACAGGGAAAAGTACAGTTCTTAAATGTTGACACATGAATACTGCAGCATATACTGTGCTTTGCTGTATGTTTTTGTTGCACCTGTAGTGCAGAATTTTTGGAATGAAATCTATAATGTGGATGAAGAACGTTCCTTTGCAGATAACCCAAATGCAAAGGTTGTTGTTCTGTTTGAGTTTTCTCTTTAAAACTGAATAATTTAAAAATGAAATTCACTGTTTATTCATGACAATATTGCAGAAAGAATTTGGATAGCCGCAAATCTATTTTGTATTAATTGCCTCACTCAGGATCAATCTAAACCCTTGTGTGGAAATTGATTCAACAAGGCCTGCAAGTCATTTACTTATTATTGCAGAGAAAAGAATGCTATTGTACAAGCCTCTCTGGCTCTGAATCAAGCTATTAGTCCAAAACTGTCCTTCATAAGCAGCAGCTTTTCTGCAGAGAAAGAAATACACCGTGTTTTCTCCTGTTGTTGCAATGTAAAATAACCAAAATGGAAACTTTACACATAAATTAAGAAACAGAAACTGCTTACAGCTTGATTCATGTAAATATATATATACATGTCTGTTTGTGTGAATTTGTTTGTAGCATGTATACAGCCAGCAAGAGGTTCGGGAGTTGCTTGGCCGTCTGGACCTGGGCAACCGCACCAAAATTGGCCAAAAGGGTTCCTCTGGCCTGTCCAGAGCCGTCTCAGCCTTTGGGATTGTGGGTGAGTACAGTCCCTTCACTCTCTTCCTCACTGGTGTAGCAGCAACCACTGTGGAGCACATTGAGAGCAACATGTACCTCATCTCCAGGGCATCGATTCTACAGCTGTGTGCACTGACCTGGTTTTACATATTAAGTGCTGGAGATGGAAAAGCATAAAATAATAGGAACACCTGGCGTTATAATGTAATTCACTGCAAAGTAGCCCCCTACCACTACTACTACCTTTGTCAAGCTTGTAATGTTCAATTTTCAGGTTTCAAATAATGACTATGAGTGGTGTATTCAGAAGCAGCAAGAAGCTTTTTCACATTTTTATTACTATTTCTTTCCTTTTGTCAAAAGTCAGGCAAAAAGAAACTGGAACAATTTTGTTTGGCAGAGTTGGTAATAACTGTTATAGTGACATACAGTGCCTGTTAAAACTAGATAATAATAATAATAATGATGATAACTTTATCTTGAACTTTGCTTCATTACACTTTCATGTGTTCTTCTCTCCTGACTAGGTCTTTGCTTGTCGTACTGTAAAATGCAACACAAACTGCTTAAGAAAAAAACAAAGATTCAGAAAAAGATAATCATAACATTAACGATAAATGAAACCAAGGAAAATAAAGATAGATTAAATAAAGTAAAATGACATAACAACTGCAGGATAAGCCAGAAATAAAACAACCGTCAGTTAAAAAAACTAAAGGTAAAAAAATCCATTTTAAAATTTTGTTTGAAAGTGTCAAGCTCAACCGATATATTGGTCAACTGATACTATTGGCCAAATATCAGCAGCGTTGTTCTGCATCGGTATCGGTGTATATGTTGTCTGATATGCACCTATATGAGTACATAATGCAGCTTCATATGCAACATTTCATGTATATTTGATCTTTTATATACATATGTTTTGCTCTATTTATGTTTTTATCAATTCATAGTAATTTATAATGATTAAAAATATGGGTGAAAACACAGTTTCATTGTCCTGATATCATTTTGGACAATAAAGTTTTTGCCTCTATTACACATCTTTGTCACAGGTTTTAACCACTTTTGAGAGATCGTTGCAAAAAATGTGTGTTCATGTATGTATTCTTTATATTATATTCTGTGTAAAGAATATCAGCTGACACATCGATTCTGTTTTTTTTTGCTCCCTAATATTTATATCGGCATCAGCCCCCAAAAATCCAGTATTGGTCAGGCCCTAATGCATTGCAATGCACTTATATAATTTAGCTGAGATCTTTTTCTGTTGATCAGTGTCTGGCTGGTTTATTTTTTTTTGTTAACCCAAGACATGGAACACACGTCACTCTCCTTTTGCTCAGGTCCACTTGTTATGTCTGTTTGCTCCACATATGAAAGCCAAAGTTTGTGTAACTCATCACATCATGTGTAGTCGACTCTGTACTACACAACCTTTGCCTGCGTTTGCACCCCAGTTGCTGTGTGTGGACAGTAATTGGTGTTATATGGAGCTGTGAGTTTCACGTATGCGCTGCATGATCAGCCCTCAAGTCCTGACCTACATTTCCTGTTACGCACATTCTAACACACACAGCAGAAGAACATGATAACCTGTCTCGGTGATTTGATCAGGACCCGATGTCATTATTTATTCTTGATAATGTCTGTTTCTCTGTGCGCAGGGCAGGTTATTGATCGTAGGTAATTTGCGTGTTACTGAAACATACATTTGCGAAAACATTTGTGGACGCTCATACAATTTACTGTATGTGTCACTGTGATCACTAAACACTATCTGATCAAGTATATTTTATCAATGAATTAACAGCACTCACCTCATTTAAGTAATTAACATTTTTATACCTACAGTAGGTGCTGTATGAATGCAGTTTTCCTAGTAATTTTTGCAAAACATGGTGAAATCTTTTTTTTTCCCTTTCCCCAATATTACATTAAAACCACAATATCCCAGTATCAACTATCTTGGTAAAGAATTACATGGTAATCCATCCATCCCAAAGTGGGGGACTGACCGGCTGACTGGCTGACCTAGTGTGGTTACGTGTGTGTTTGTGTGTGGAGCTGTATACTTTTTTATATATCCGGCAAAGAAAGATGCTGGCGATTGTTAAGTAATATCGGCAAGGCCCTTCTAGGGCATAATAGAAACACATCTAAGATAATTCAGCATCATCGTTGGGGCTGTAGATAGATCGGTCACATTGACACAGACAGATTGTGACTTTGATGTCTGCTTGAATAAATAAGGTGCTTTTTTCCCCCACCGTGCCCTAATGCCACCTCTGTTCATAAGCTGCTATTTCCCAAAGTCACTGTGTTATATGGAACAAAAGAGTGATGCTGCCATGTCGGATACAGTGTATCCCGAGAGCACCCTTTGCCTGGCACATTACTTATTACTGTATATAATGAGTACCATTCTTCTAAGTATATTTTTATTCGCTTTCATCAGTCTTTGTCAGTCTGACCCATCTCTGACAGGAAGAAACACAATGAAGTCTGCAAAGCCACACAAGTGAAAAAATATTGTAGGCCGTGGAACTGTAAGGTGCTCTCTTATGCTTAGTTGATTGCATTGTGCATTCAATCAAACCTCATATCTGCAAATGTGGATACACCAGCTGATACTTAGTGTAAATCCTTCAGATGTTTGCCCACTAACCACTCTTCATCTCAACTAAAGTCAGGTTTAGTCAAGAGGAGCCTGCAAAGAGATTTCCTTTAGAGGGCTGCACCGCAAATCGGAATATTATGAAGTTGCAATAAAGCCAAGTGCAATATTCAGAAAAATGTGTGATAAAACAGCATTATAATAAAACACTGTAGTGCTGCAGAGATGTACTGGACTACAAATCTTCTTCTCCAGATGTAAGAAGATATTTTAGTTTGGTACAGACCCCAACAAATGTCACATCATCGTGATTTTAACAGCTTTTGTGAGATAAAATAAAAAATAGTGTTGTACATATCATCATTCCTCCTAATCATGAATCATATTAAAATTCTGTCAAAATTATCACAATAGTTTTTTATTGAGTAACATTTTTTACCATATTGTGCAGCATGTTTGTTTGATAATAGTTTTTTTTTTCCAGTGAAAATAATTGTGATGCAAAAAGGATCATTCCCACTAAATGTGAATCACACCACAACTGCAATATCTGTCCAAATAATCTCTTAATATGAATATCTTGCAGCCATAGTCCTTAACACATTTAGATTAAACCTTGAGTTATTTAAGGGTGTGAGAAGGCAGCATGGTCTCGCCAATCAGGGGGATAATAGGGCGGGTCGTGACTTTGCCCTGTTTTGAAAAAAAATCTTGATATCTGTAGACCTTTGTGAAACAGCAATAGTTTAGTGCCTAATAATCAGCATGTCTATATGCTACACCTGTCAGATGGATGGATTATTGTGACAAAAGACAAGTGCTCACTAACTAAAAAAAATTTGACAGAAATAAACCTTTTTTGTTTCTAGAAAATGTCTCAGATATTTTCCTGCAACTCATGAAAAATAAGAGATGAAACAAAAGTGCTGCATTTATATTTTTGCTGATTGAGTAGTCGGACAGAAGAGATTAAAATCGATGCTGCAGAGGCTGATACACCCTGTCTCTACCATCCATTAGATATAATGTGAGTGTGGCATTAGACCCCCACTCCCTGGCAAACACCCACATCTTTCAAACTCCATGCCCCCTGTCTGTAATGCAGGCTGTCTGCTAAACATTTGTAGTATCCCATGAACTGGAGAGAGATGTCCAGCTTGTAGGACTTCAGTTTTCTGCCTTATGAGCTACATAACACATTATACAACTGTTTTCACAGGTGGAGTAGTGCTCCCTGTCACTAGTGAATTACCTTTAACATGTAAAATTGGTGGAGTGCTGCTTTTAAGCACGGTGGCTCGGTGGTTAGCACTGTTGCCTTACAGCAAGAAGGTTCTCGATTCAAATCCCAGGTGGTGTTGGGCTTTTCTCTGTGGGTTTTCTCCGGGTGTTCTGGTTTCCCCTGCCGTCATAAATGTATGTAACGTATGTTAGGTTAATTCTTCTGTCACTGACTTTGACCAACGCACTGTCTCAGAACTGGAGTTGGTCTCCAGGCGCTGCACAGTGGCTGCCCACTGCTCCCAACGCCAAGGATGAGAGAGAATGAATTTCCCTATAAATTCCCTGTACTGAAGCCTCTATGACCTTTATAAGCAAATGAGACCATCAGCGAGGAAACAGCTATTTCTATATAGTTATTCTTAATGCCTGCCACTGGGTTGGATTCTCCTTAAAATCAAATTAAACAAGCCTGTTTTTACATTTCCCCGGACATTAGCCAGTTAAAAAGGAGCAGGAGGAGATTTGTTTTTATTTAATATAGCACACACTGAGGAATTTAGTGCCTCAGTTGACTATATTTACCATCAACACTGACTGGACAACCACAGTGCAGAATTTTTCCCTTTGATCTTGACCCGTGTATTTGAGCCAGTTTGCTAGTTTATGTAATTGTTTGTTTATGTATCCAGATACGTTGCCATGGTAATTGGTGTCCAAATCATTATTTGAATACTTTGGTTTTTGTGTTTTTTTTTTGTTTTTTTTTTGGAAGGGAGGAGGGAGTCAGCTGCAGTGAAAAAGAGGCAAAGGACTGATTAAGAGCAACAAACTGAGCCCCTCTGTGGCATTTAATCCATTTAAAAACCTCTGCACATAATAACCAGTTGTCTACATGTGGGGTATGATTGCACAGAACAGTACCCACCAGCAAAAAGCATCCTTGCCAGGGAGCATTTCTTCTGCACAAATGTGGTCTGTGAGCACGAGGCTGTGACAGGCCTGAGCTCGACCCTCCCTGCATGGTCGGAAGTTGACTTTTGGGCTCCTGTCCTGGAGACATGAATGGATTAGAGAGGCTGTAGTGACTGTATTGGATGTCTCCACCCCCTCTTCATCTCTCATTACTACTCATAATAAAAAAATGAAAAGTAAAAAATGACTAAGATTGAGGACAGTAAGATATTTTGTATTGTCCCTGTTGGAGCTTTGAATATTCTTGTGTTATGGTTGGGCGGTAACTATTTTTTCATACCTTCCTGACATTTTACTGGAATATACGGTATGTATAAAACAGCTCAACTTGATTGTACTCCACTGTACTGTTTATTTTATTTTTATTTATTCGAACTTAGTCAGGGAAACCCATTGAGACCGAGTTGTCATTTTCGATGGCACCCCGGTTACATACAGTACATTTAGAATTATAAAACAATACAAAGGAATAAAACAATAAAAACAAAAAAAAATCAAAACAATAAAACATCAATAAGTAAACACCCACCATCAATAGAAGCACCAGCAATAATTCCAGTTAAAAGACATCTTGAAGCCTATATAAAACATTCACAGCCCTCATCGAACTCGTGTAACAAATCTTTGAATGTGCCCAATGAGACATGGGCGTTTAACTTAGTGGTTTCCTGAAGCTTTCTCCAGTCTCGAGGCACACGACAGCTAAGAGCAGTTTTTTCCAGTTCAGTTTTGACATGTGGCACATCAAGGACTAACCAGTCCTGAGATCTTGTCTGGTAGAGGTTAAAACGCCATGTAATAATGAATGTCGGTTAATTGGGCAGCTTTAAAATGATAGGTTTATAAGCAAACATAAGCAAATCCTGCCTTCTCTACTATGATACTCGCTTAACGTAGGCGGAGCTGATCGTCACAGTGGGAAACGACACACGCTCAGGAGCTCTGCTTGGTCTTGTGAAGCTGCAGCTTTTATTCAATGACCAAACTAAACTGTACATTTACTGCCAGACTGACAGCTTCACCGCTCACCTTTTTCTCCGCTGACTGCTCATTCGCCGTCACTTTCTGTCACTGTACATAGTATTTCATCCACTACACGCCTTCTCCCACGCTCGCTAAACTTACACAGGACTCGTTCATACACTGGTATACCATAATACCTTTATACAACTCATGCTTATTGCAGATCAGTGAAGCTTCAAAGCCCCAAAAATGGAACAACCCAGCACAAATAGTTCTGGGGCATCTTTGATTCTAAATAGTCCGAATGTACAAGGACTTCTTATTCAGTAACAAAGCTGCATCTGTTAGATACAATTCAGCATGTTAGTTTTAGCAGTAATATATTGAGGCAAATATTACTATTAATACTGACGCTGTTAAGAAAAAACATCATCCACAACCTTCTGTTATGTATTCAATGTCACTGGTGAGAAAATAGCCCATCTAAAGCTGAAAGCAGAATCATTGACTATGTTGCGTGTCGCTTTCTGGGTCAGATTGTAATTATGTAAGAGTGAATGGATCGGACTGTATAGGTGATATTGTGAAGTATGACACACTAACGCTCATGATCCACATCTGCAAATGAAGTCTTTCACTTGTTCGTATTGTCACGGCTGTTGCTGATTTGCAGTCAGCAGAAAGGTTGACCTACAAATCTACATGCACAGAAGTTTTTTTTTGACCTTCAGTAGTGTCATGTAAATAGGCCATGTTATGTCAGAGGCAAGGTTTGAAAGAAAAAAGGTCCTTGAAAGAAATGTCATTCATTTATTCTAAAAGATTTTAAATTAGTTCTTTTTTTCTTGACAGGGTTTGTACGATTCCTTGAGGGTTACTACATTGTGTTGATCACCAAGCGTAGAAAGATGGCCGACATCGGTGGCCACTCCATCTACAAAATTGAAGACACCAGCATGATCTACATCCCCAATGACTCGGTCAGGGTTACACACCCTGATGAAGCAAGGTATTGTCTTGTTTTCTTTACAGAATCATGCAAAGTTCCCATTTGTCTCACATTCTCACATTTGTTCTCAAACAGACATCATAGTCTTCACGTAGAAGGAAATTAATACTGTAGATAAGCTGTAGCCCCTTTCAGACATGCACCCTTTTGCATTAATCTGATGGGTGTTTAACATGTTGGTATATGTTTGAATAAGCACCACTTTTACATAAATGTCATGATGGCAGACACTTGGTCTGACCCAGTAACATTTCTATAATACTTTCGACATGTCTGAATTGAATGCCATCAGATCAGCGCAAAGGCGACAGCAGCAGAAAAGGGTACGACATGAAGGAAGAGAGATTTAATGCATGTCTTGTAATGTCACTGACTTCTAACATCTGTGATAAATTTATTATATCAATTATTTTTTATGCCTAAAGAATATATTATTAATAATAGAATTAATAATTCTAAAAATGGATCACAGATGTACAGAATCATGTTGGCACTTACTGTACTTGATTAATAATTTTAAAAACCTTAAAAACTTGCTAATAAATTTGCGACATGTATTACTTTTTTCTGATACTTATGCCACTTGTGTTTGACTGAGTTTTTGCTTATTTTAGATATGTGCGCATCTTTCAGAATGTGGACCTCTCCAGTAACTTCTACTTCAGGTGAGACATATCTCAAAAACATGGGTACAGGTTTGACCTAAATTAGTTGACTTAATTACTGATTTTACTTAGTTTGTAAAACTTTTTTACTTGGCTTTGAGGATCACAAGCAGACTGTCGTTTAGTCCTAGCATTAGGACAAATAGCACTACATGCCAGGGGAAAATACTTTTTTTTTTATTATGGGGTGAACTGCCCCTTTAAGAGTCTAAGTTGGGTTCAAAGCTGGAAAAAACTATTGAATTGAAGCTGCCTTGAAATTTTGAGTACGTTTACATTTTTTACAGTGTAGTTCATGCAAACATTTTCATATCGTCCACGTCAGTTTGTTGAGTTTTTTGTGAGGTGATTTCATGAGTAAAAAATGTGGAAAGGTGTAAATATTTTTGTGTGATCATAACAACAAGTAAAAGAAAAAGTAAAAATATCTTTCAAGTTTTATTTTTTATGTATCCTATTGTACATGCATATGCAGTTTCACAGAAGCTGCCATTTTTTGGTCAATCTTTTCTGACATGAAACACACTCTATGTTTTCAGTTGTGCAACGTGAGTGTAGATAGTTTATGCTTCCTTCTGTATTTTGGTCACATCTTAAATTGATTATGGGACTGCACAGGCTGTCCTTACTTCAAATTATATTTCTGTTGTACCTTACAGCTACAGTTATGACCTGAGTCATTCGCTGCAGTACAACCTGACTTTGCTGCAGAGGCCTTATGAACTGTGGTCAACACCAGAGTCTTCCTCTGAGGAGGAAGAGGTGCAAACACAGAGCAAGCAGGACAGCTTCGACATCTTTGAAGATGAGGGTCTGCCTACACAAGGTGAGCGGAAGTTAATCAATAGCTCCTGTATTCCTGCTGTTGGTCCTGTTGGCTGGAGGAAACCTTGTAAGACCATCCACTAATGACCGTAGCGACTCCGGCAACTGTCCATAAAATAGTTTCAGTGTCCAAATAAAACTGAAACAAACACTTGTAGAGTGCAGCTGCTGTCCAGTAAATCTCACCAGCTCGTTGAATCTCAGCTAATTAATCTGAAAATGAAGAGAGAGAAAAAAAAAAACGCAGTTACCGTAACCCTCTTTTCTTTGTTGTTAGCGTTTCCCAGTTCATCTGGCTGTGGGAGTAAGCAGGTTACAACTTCTTCTTCTATACTCTCCTTTATTCTCCTGTTAATCACGTTTTTATAGCATAATAATTCTTTATGTAGTAAAACAGACTTTAAAAGGTCCAATTATGTTTAATTTTGACTGAATATGTGGTGTTTTTGTGCGTTATCCTTAACCAGTAGTTGAATATGTTAACAGTCAATAATTCATTAATCGTTAATAATGAGTAAGATACTTTTTTCTCAATTAAAGTTTTATTTAAACAATCTTACGGCACATGTTCTATGAAACATGACCTACATAGGTTAGCATTGGTGAGAAGATTACTTATTTAGTTATTAGTTAGTTAGTTCTCAGATTCTCTGTGAATCAAATGAAATGACCCTGTGTTCACATTTTTCATGGGCAAAAGCTACAATGAGTTGTATGTCAGCCAGTTTAAAAGAAGCAGAAGGAGAATTTTATTCAGATAAATTTATTTTTGATCTTATACTTTGCGGTAAAAGCGGTTTAAACACTACCACTTTTGTCCACGAGGGCCAAGATAAATGGCTTTCACTCGAAACGACTGCTCTTGTCCGCCTGACCTCATTAAACAAATGGCTCAATATAATGTCAAAAGGAGAGCAAATACTTTTCAGACTTAACAAGGCAGACCAAACCAAACTGAGACAACCTGTGAGCTCTGGGGAAATGGTAACCAAACATATGTTATCATTTAATAAATTTTGAATTGGTTAAATTCTTAACAGCAATTAATGGATTAATAAGTAACATCCTAAGAGAATAAGCCATATATTCACATAATAACTTAAACGTTGTTTTCCTGTTGCTAATGGTGCCCAGAATGTGACAAGACCAGTCAGAGGTATCAATTATCTGTTCTGCTGGAGTTTTGCATGTTTTGATGAATTAGATTGAAAATCCATTGTGTTCTTTGATTTATGACGTGTATTGTAACACAATAACAGCTTAATTCCAGTTACAGCACCAATGTGCTTCATTTCCCCCCACAGCCTGTGTCACCTCTTTTCAGTTTGTTGCTTTCTGAGTGATAATTTGGTCTGACCCAGTAAAATGATCCAGAGGTTTTATGTGTTCCCACTCTTCCGCTGCAGTGGTTTACGGCCTCCAGAACGAGCCGTACTACAAGTACGTGTGGAACGGGAAGCTGCTGGAACGAGTCAAGGACATAGTGCATCATGACTGGCTCATGTATATAATCCACGGCTTCTGCGGCCAGTCCAGTATCCTTTGAGCATTGTCAAGTTAGTTTTTTTTTTGTGTGTTACAGAGATGTTTGAGAGTTGTGTCTGTGCATGTGTTTTTTTTAATGAGCGTGACCCACTTGTTGCTTAACAAACTGTATAATACTTTGTTAGGAAACAACATCCTTCAGGTCTGATGGATTTGATTGATCACACACAGCTGTATCACTCACAATGTCATCCTCTATGTGCACTCCCCCTCATCTCTCTGCCTCAGCATCACTTGCTGAACTGTGCGTGGCCTCCATCACAGCACGTGGATTACACTGTGAGCCGGAGTGTGTGATTCACCGCAAAACTGCCGAAGCAATTTGTGTTTGTTTTCAGGGCTTTAGCAAAACAAGTATTAAAGCAATTAAGCAGTGGTTATCAGGTATGTAAACACTGGCTCTTGCATAATCTCTCCATCTGTTATCTGCAGGGGGAAAAGCAGCAACACTGTGAATATTTAATCAGATAAGCTACATGGTTTTTCTTTTTGGATTGAAGATAAATCCCATGTTGTACATGGATACGCAATTTTTTTTTGTTTGTCTTTCCTTTCAGTGCTACTGTAGCTTTTGCTTTGAAATTTTGACTAGACACAAGCTCCACATGAATCATTTCCTCTGGGTTTTTTTTTAGAAGCTTTTGCAGTATTTTGATGCATGGGTTACTGCTGCAGAGGCTTGAATCAAGCTGAGTGAACGGTCTGATTTATTATGGTAGAAGTCTGCCTTAGGTTCCGGTTTCAGTCATTTACCATCAAGTTTCTTTTGCATAAATCACATCAAGCAGTCTAAAATATGTTACTTGTTTGCCGTTCGGTCACAAAAAGTTACTCTTTTTTTCTTTCCGGTAATTTATTTTGAAGTATTTGGTATTTTTACGCCAGCTTTTGTTGTTCCAGCAGGCAGATAAGCTGAGGTGCACTTTAAAGTCAGTGCTACTGTCAACACTGCTGCGTCTCTTGTCAGGCAGTGTGTTGCTACAGTGACATTGTGTGGGCGCTTTGAGTTTAGACAATTCCTGGAAAATATTTGGCCTTCAGTGCTGTTTTTTTCTGAGAGAATGAGAGGGCGGATGGGTGCAACAAGTGGAGGCTCAGCCGATAGACTAAATTCAGAAATTTGTAGCAGATGAAGACACACTGAAGCAGGCAAGGAAAAAAGATAATGTTGGCAGAAACAGATGAAGTTTTACATTATTCTTCATTTTTTTCTGCAAAATGTTCATACTATTGTGGGCAGTGGTGGCCTGAAGGTTAAAGAAGTAAGCTTTTGACTGAATGGTTAGTCTACTGAAATAGATAATAACTTAGTGGATTGTTTAGTACAGTACTTGCAGTTAATTTTTTAATACTGAAACTGAGCTTCACTTTAGTGGTGAAAAGTACTGTCAGTCGATTTTGATGCAAATCCAATCAGAGCTTTCACATCTGGAAAGCTTGTTTAGTTTGTGTAATATTAATAATACTAATTGAATGGCATCCTGCAGCCATTGTAAAATTTTCCGCTTAACTTTGAGATGCACCGATCCACTTTTTTTTTTTGTCCTGACTCAATTCTGATACCTGAATTTGAATATCTTTATTTGGATCTCAATACCAGTGCTCTTAATTATTAGTATTATTATTATTGTTGTTATTGGTATTATGTGTATGAAACTGAAACTTATTTGTTTTACTTAAATGTACTTTTGAGTTGACTAAGCATATTAATAATAATGATTTAAATAATATTAGAATTTCAGTAGCAGTATAATCAAGTACAAAAATACAAACGACCCAAACAAAACAACAACAAAAATGATTTTACGACCAGGTGATTGTGTGTGAATGTTGTCAGTGGTATATTGTCATCATTATTGTTGATATGATTATTGTTATTATTATTGTTGTTGTTGTTATTCCTCCTTTACTCACAAACTACAGAGCTTCTGATCTATGGCCGACCGGTCCACATCACCCTCATTGCCAGGCGCTCCAGCAAATTCGCCGGGACCCGCTTCCTCAAAAGAGGAGCCAACTGCGAGGTACAGCGGTTGCCGAGGCAACAGGGAAGAATAGATAGTGGAGGCAGGGCTGAGGGCCACTGGGATGATTGAGATGACTCAGGTTGATCACAGGGGGTTAATTTGACCCGCTGCCGCTTCCTTGAGTATGCACAAGTGTCTGTGTGGGTGTGTGGTGGGCGGAGAGAGGAGGAACAAACATAGATTTCCTTTTTTGTTATTTGGACTGCTATCCTGAGATCAAGCTCAACGCAGCTTCCCTCCACTGCGTTCAAAGCCAAATACTAATAATTTGTCACATCAGTCACAACAGACAGTTTGACTTGTCATAACAGGAAAGGCACAGGTGTAATTAATATTGTTAATGATGGTTCTGTACCATTTGGGTGTATCATTAAGCGAGCCAGCCTGCATGGTGGCTGGCGAACCTAAAGTGAATGCAGCTCTTAATTATTATTATTATTATTAATTACACTTGTGGTTATCCTGCTGTGTGATGTTAAAATGTCTGCTGTGAAAATAGCCTGTAGGCCAAAAGTGTGGATTTACTTGATAAAAACACTTTGTTCATGCTGAGGTACAAACATTTTCTCACCTCAAGGTTCATTTAGTAGCTGCTTTGAAGCTTCAGACATGATCTTAAGCAGCAGATGGAGTTTTCCCAGTTGTCATGGACTAGTAAATGCTCAATTTTCACACACTGGGTGTCTCCAACATTAAAACAATATCAAAAGGTGCAGTCTGATGATGGGAAGTGACGTGGGATCATGTCTTCACTGTTAAACAACCACCATAGCTGATGAACATCTATCAGATGTCTCAGGCAGAAATCATGTTCACCACCTTTCTTCCTCGTTCTCTGATGTATCTGATGTATTCTGTATTTTCTGAGAAGTCACAGTCACCTATATCTTTGTTTTTAAAAATCCTTTGGAATAATTAAAGCACACAACTCAACAAAATACGTAACATTTGTCTAGCATTTTTAGACGTTTTAATAAGGAAATAATGTATTATGTATGTATTATTGTATGAAATAATGTATTTCACTTATTTTCTTTTCCTATTTTTTCCGAGCACTTCATGAGCTTCCATCTAGGGCTGCAACTAACTTAACTTACTTATTTTCATCATCAATTAATCTGTTGATTGTTTTCTCGATTAATTGATTTATTTTTTTTAGTTCATAAAATCGTAGAAAATTGTGAAAAATATCAACCACTTTTTCCCAAAGCATCAAATAATGTCCTCAAATGTCTTGTTTTGTCCACAACTCAAAAGTATTTAGTTTACTGTAAGAAAGATACCAGAAAATATTCACATTTAAGAAGCTGAAATTGCTCAAACCGATTAATCGATTATCAAAATAGATGGCAATTAATTTAATAATGGATTAATATGCGATTGTCTTCTCAAGCTTTTTTGTCATGTCTTTGTGTTTTTCTGTTGTTTCCAGGGCGATGTGGCTAACGAGGTTGAGACCGAGCAGATCGTCCACGACGCCTCAGTCATGTCTTTCGCTGCAGGAAGTTACTCCTCGTACGTCCAGGTGCGAGGTTCAGTCCCGCTCTACTGGTCCCAGGACATTTCCACCATGATGCCAAAACCTCCAATACGATGTAAGACTCCCTTCTTTGTTCTTTGTTGTCAGTTATCAGAAGAATTTGTTCGAGGTATCGATCTCTTGTTATATTGTATATTATCTTCGCAAAAATTTGCACACACCGAGTTAGGAGAAATGTCAAAACTATGCAGGATTTTCCCCAAAACACTGCACAGACTCATGTAAAAATTAACAATCTCAATCATCATCAATGGGACGTTTTATCAACCTGAAATGTTGGTATTTGACATCTTGGGAATAAGACTCAACAATCAGCTATCTTAATGGTGCATTTACAACTCTGTAAACACCTTACAGTGTATGCTATATCTAGAATATTTTCATCTCTTTACTGTCAGACAGCCTTTTCCGATGAGAAGCTGCCATTATAAAGGCTTATAAAGCTTTCTCCAAACCAACCAAACTCCATTAGAAAAATCAATAAAATTACGCTGCATAACAAGGGAGTTAATGATCTACTGCTGCCATGATCTGTTAGTTTTTTTTGTGGTATTTTGTGACTTTGGCATTTTGAAAAGTTAGAAACTGATAGAGATTTTTTTTTTTTTTTTAACTTACTTACTTACTTAGTCCTTGTCTTCCCAATTGATAAATAAGGCTTTGGTGTTCTGACACCATTCGCCTCGCTCTTTTGCCATTTTCTTAGCCTCACCCCATGTAAGTTTCATTTCCCTCAGCTCACCCTCAACTGTCCTGCAGCCATCCAGGCTGTAGTTTTCCAGGTGGTGTCCATCTTTATGCTACCTTTGGTACCATGTCCTGGTCCACTCTGAGCGTGCAACATTTTATTTCATGGATCATAATGTCTTGTAACCAGCTCTGCAGTACAGCTCCTCATTTGAAACTTTGTTGGGCCTGAAGATACGGCAGATACCACTTGCTTTCTGGGCCATACAGTAGAACAGATTTGACATTGCTGTCTAATCTTAGATGTTTTTTTAAGTGGCTTTTGGGTTTTTTTTGCTGACCCTGTCCACAGCAGTACATTGCTCAGCTTCTGCGCTGGTAATTCTTTCTGTTTTTCCAAACTGGGAGTGTGGCTTTTGCTACCTACTGTAGTTAATACACTGACTGTCAATAAGTACCTCGTACAACCCCACTTCAAATAATCCAAACTACCCCTTTAAGGTGCATAACATCTGCTTTATAATGGAAAATGTAGCGAGTTGGCAAAGCTGTCCAGGCTTTGATGGAACAGCTTTCTCATATCCACTTTACCTTTACACATAAAGACAGAATACAAATGAAAGATACGGATATATCCTCTTTGAGTGGTGAGGTATTCAGTACCACAGTAGGTGTTTAACTATTTATGTTTATGAAGCTTGATGTATTCATTCTAGCAGCTGTCCAGGACCAGAAATAACCTTATAGGGACGGAGGAAGAACGTAATTGGAAAAAATGCATCAAAATAAAAGAGTGGCTTTATTCCAAGGTCATTCTTCTCAACCACTGGGACGCAGATAAAAAATAAATAAAAACGAAATAGGTGAAGCCAGGACGCCCCCCTCTTGGTTCTCATCTTTGTATGCATTTTCTCGTCTCATTATGAGGAGGATAAAAACACAAAACCAGGGCCAGAGGGAGGTGATCGGGTCCCTGAGACTGATGACATTGGAGAGACTTCTGTGTGTGTGTTTCTGGCATGTGTACACACAGGAGCACATTGGTGCTTGCGTTTGTACAATGCCTGTATCAAATCATAATCTTTCCCCCCCAGTTCGCCCTTTAATTCATCCTCAGATGACATTTACTTGTGTGAGATGGAGACACTGAGCGTGTCCCTAAGATCCCTCCGTGTATCAACTTACCTCATCATCCTGCTCCCACTTTGATCCTTCAAGACAGTCCTTATCTGACATTTTCCAAATGTTGTCCGGTTCTTGCACCATGTGTGTACATGTAGTTTGACACTTGGTGTTGGTGTACTTGGTTCACTTTCTCTTAAATTATATCTTTGCCTTCACTGCAGATCTCTTATTTGCTATTCACTGATGCATATTTGAGCAGAAGAAGAAAAGGAACAACAAATTATTCACATTGGGTTTTAATGAAATTCAGCTTCAAGTGTCAACATGTCACTGTCTCTGTTGAAAGAATATTTCGGGGACCCTTTGCTGGTTCACTTGGTAGGGAATGTGCCCCGAGACTGTGAGGCAGCAGCCGTGGGTTCAACTCCCGGCTGCAGCTCTTTGCTGCATGTCACCTCTCCAGCTCTCTCTCCCCTTTCCCTGTCCTCATTCAGCTGTCCTATCAAATTAAAAGCCCCCAAAATATATTTAAAAACAAATTCTCTACTGCCACCTGCCAGCTACGCATCTGGCCAAGAAATTATCTGGCATATCACCCCCAGTGTAAAACTGCAACGTGTCGTTTTAACTCTTGCACTCTCTTGCACTGATTGAGCAAGCAGGATCTTTGTCTTTGTGTGTTTGTTACCCTGGAATGAGCCCTTTATATTTAGGGTGTGGGTCCTCAACCATGGAGGCCGGACACTGGCTTCAGGTGCAGCCTTTCACATTTTTTGCAAGCTCTGCATGAGAGTTTCTCCCACATGCTTGGAAGGGGAAGGTGAGGAGAGCAGTATTCAGGTGGTTGCAATCTTTAACTTTACTGCTAGATGTTTTAAATTTGTTGGTTTTATGATGTTGCTCCTCTCTGTACATTAACCAATCAAAATGTCTTTACTTCCCATCTATGTAGATGGAGAGCTTGTTTTCATACAGCTAGTTGGATCGTTTTATTTCAAAAAGTGTTTACATAAGTCAGTTAAGTCACCATCCTGTCACAGGCAGTCAGTCACACAGACAGTTTGACAGCGTGCAGCAGAAGAGTCACAGACTTTGAACAACCAACATTAGCCTTTCTGCCAATGTGTCACTCTTATGTAACTTACAAAAAGGACACACGACTTGTCCTGGTTGACACCACTCCCCTGTCTGTAAATATGAAGTTGCAGCCAGTTAGTATAGTTTTGCAAAACACACGTCTGTCACATTGATAAACCTTTTTCACAGAAGCCACATTGATATTAATAGTAGAGTAAAAACAGGTGTTACCAGTGATGCTAATAAGGGTCTGATTCCATTAAGTGTAGCAGAGACGTTCCAGTGAAGAACCAGGCCTGCTCTGCTCTCAAACACATACAGTGAGGCAATCAATCAGAGGCTGATAAGACAAGGAAACATTTCTGATTTTTTTTTTTTTTTTTTTACCTCCACACCGGTGATAAGCCATGGCTGGAGGCATCATGTTTTCAGGTTGACCAACCGCCCATCTGTCCTTTTCTGTGAATTTGATATGTCAAGACTGTCTGGAGAAAACTTCTCAGTACAAATGTCCACTTGGATTAGATTTTGGTGATCCAAGGTCAAGGTCACTGTAACCTCACATCCGTCCATTCTTGTGAATGGGATATCTTAAAAATGCCTGGTGGGAAATTTCATGAAATGTGGCACAAATGTCTGCTTTGACTCAAGAATCTCGTGGTCAAAAGTCAAAGTCACTCTGACCTCATCAAACACAACTTAATGCCTCTGTGCCAGCGACAGCCGTGGTCAGAGGCATTAAGTTGAGCATTTCTTTAAAACTTGGCAGAAATGCTAAGTTAAAATCAAAGATACACTGATTAGATTTCGGTGCTCAAAGGTTAGACATCGAGGTCACTCTAACCTCACATCCATCCCATTCTGATCAATGCGATATCTCAAAAATGCCTGGAGGATTTCATCAAATCAGGCACAAATGTCCACTTGGACTCAGGGATGAACTGATTAGAATCTGGTGGTCAAAGGTCCAAGGCCGCTGTGACCTCATAATGTGTGGCTCTTTGTCAGTCCTCAGCATGTCAGCATGTTTCTCCATACTTCCATACCACCAAAAATACACTTAATACCTTTTATTAAAGTCCTTCAGAGTCTTCACTGTATACACTATATGAGTCTGGACAGTCATGGATGTAAATATGACGCAACTTGATTGGTTGGTGGTGGGATGCAACAGCAAGGCAGTGATTCTAGTTTTATTGTTTTCTAATAATGGATTGACATCACTATTGTCTGCATAAGGTGATGACTAATTGAAATTTCACCTGGGCTTTCTCAGCCTGTTGCCACCTTTAGTGTTGTGAAACTGACACAAAACCCACGTTCAATACAGCTGTAACATTTATCCGATTGTGATGCGGGCTGAATAGAGTGACATCTATTAGACAAATCTAGGTCAGAGACGTGGAGAAAGGACAGTTTGAGCTCACTGTCTGTGCTCGCAGAGTACAAGCGACCGTATCACACCATAAACCGGTCATGGTCTCATCTCTGCCATGACTATTAAGTCACAGGAGTGTTATGTAAGTGTGTATATAAATTTAAAGTGTTTATGACTGGCCTGAAGTGGGCAAATGTCTCGGTTGTGAAAGAGATGACCTAAATGGCTGACTCTTCTTCATCCTCATCGTCATTGTCAACATTCCCTTCCCACGGTACAGTAAGAATGTTATAGGTTGTCAGTCTCTTTATGTTGACTTAAACCGTCATCTACCCGGAGGCCTGAGTACGTGCGCCGAGGGCAAAATGATGATGAAATGGTCGTGGAGTGGTTTTTGAGATACCAGTGAGCTATTGTGTGGGATGAACTGTGGCTCGATCTGACCTACTTCCCCTAATCTGTCGTCTGGCTGCTTCACTGGTCCAATTCGACGGCAGGCTGCAGGTGTGTGGCTCCACAGAAGTGGCAAATGGAGGCATTAAACTTGATGTAGAAATAAAGAATAAATGAAGAGAAAAATGAAAAAGGAGGTGAATGTATGTAACGATGAACAACGAGCAAGACCGGAAGCAGGGGTCAGAAGTAACTCAGTGTACGGCTTTATCAAACAGAGTGGCCCTAAGTTGTCTCATCTTCTTACTTTTACTCTTTTTTTTTATTTTAGTGAAGAAGCTTGTGTTTTGTGGAGAAGAAGAATTTCCTGTGTTTTTCTGGTTTTAAAGGCTGGATTATAGTAAAATGATGTAGTTTTCTGAACTTGCCAGACTGTTCTAGCTGTTGTATTATTTACATTTTTGCATTATATCTACATTACTTATGATTATTTATCAAAAATCTCAGTGTTAATATTTTGTGAAACCACCTAGAGTCATCCCTACAAATACTGCAACAATATGGATAAACTTACACTATAAAAAATAATGCAGGAATTTTGTGTAACTAGGAACTAATCTTTTCTCATTGTTGAAATTAAACCAGTTTCCAGTATTTATTTTCAGAACATATAAACATGAGTTCTCCTAACTCAAAGTCATTTAACTTGAGTTTGTGTTGAGTGAATGTAGTGCACAGCGTTCAATCAACTCATTAACTTATGTTAATAAAGAAACATATTCAGCATATTAGCAGTCTTCTCAGAATTTCAGTGTTTGAGAGTTGCAGCTCTTTTTATAGTTTGAAGAACACATATGTTGGAAACGAATTTGGTTGTAACGTTCATCAGTGTGAACTCAGTGAGTTCTTGGTTCAACTTTATATCTTAAGCTTATTGGACGTGTTCTCAAGTAAAATCAAATTTATTTGACTAGAAAATGTATTTGTTTTGAATCATTGCAAAATTACCACAACTTGTCTTTTCAAATTCAGTTTGAAAAATACCCAGGCAGCATGGACACTAACCTTTCTAAGTTAAAACAAATCTCTTTATTTATTTATGCATGCATGTACAGCATACATGTCTAGATTTTTGGTCAGACATGTTGTGATATTTGATTTTTTATCCACATTTCTCAGCCCTACTGTCATTATTTTACTATTATTTATGATGTTTTTGGATAAATATCACTGCTGTATTAATGTGTATGTTGCATCTTACTGCTGTACACGGTTGAGATTGATCTAATTCTAGCTACTTTAAGTACTGTTGGGTAATTTGATCTACAGCAATGCATCATGTTCACAAGATCATCATACAGTTTGTTTTCCTTATTTAAGAATTTATAGTTTGTTTAGTTGGAGGAATTTCAATATCGAAATCTGTATCATATATCATTGAATAGCCCAAAAACATCAAGATACTTTGTGATATGCCACATCGCCCAGCCCGTAATTTTAAGTCTGAAAAGAAAAAAATCATCATGTATCATTTTTAACTATTTAATAATCTGATTCCCTGAATGTCTTAAATATTAAGCATCATTTTTACTTTTCTTTCAGTGGACCAAGCTGACCCATACGCCCATGTAGCCGCCCTACATTTTGACCAGATGCTGCAGCGGTTTGGCTCGCCTATCATCATCCTCAACCTGGTCAAGGTAACACGCACACTCACACTCACACACACTCACACACACACACACACACACACACACACACACACACACACACACACACACACACACACACACACACACCTTTTTGAGTTTAGCATTTTGACTGTCGAAAATGATAGATGCAGTATGGACAAAATGTAATGACACAAGAAACTGAAAAACATTAAAAAATATACATGATCCTTTTATTAACATTTGGGTGATTAGAATCTTAAGACAAACAGTTTAGTACGTTTGCAGAGCGTCTCTGATTGCCTTGACATTGTTGAAATATTTCGCTGTGGCTGTGGATTGTGGATTGAATTTTAGTGCTTTGAGCTTGCACATGCAAAACTTGATGCCAGAGTGAATTGCAACGATTTAGCAGAGGACATGCAGCAAGGACGCTTCTAAATAATACATTAAGGACAGTTTCTGCAATAAAAATGTGGAATTACATTAATGGAAATCGACTGATGCAGTCATAGATGCTGTCCCACTCAACAAGTCACTAATATCAGTGGCTTAGGATTTTTCTTCCCTTCACTCCTTGTCTTATTGAATTTGTAACTCCATCTATATTCTGTTTTGTTTAAAGGTCCTGTGTGTAAGATTTACAGGGATCTTTAGCAGACTAATTCAGAAACTATTTAATATTCAAAGTGTTTAATCACGACCCCGAGCTCAAGGGTCCTCTTCCAAGGAGGACGCCATGTTGCACTGCCACATTTCAACAGCAGCCCAGAGCGGATAAACCAAACACTGCCACTAGAGAGGGCCTTTTGCCTTTTTCACATTGTTGCTTCTTCTATCAAAGAAATCTTTGACAACGTTTGAATTTTAATGTAATATTTTCAAGGTTTGAAAAGTGCTTAGATTTCGAATAAAGTACTTGAAACTGCTTAAAATGTAATTGCATTGCTTTCAAAATAAATCACTCTCACTGAATAATTGCTTTTTAGGCAGCCTAAAAAAGTGTTTTAGATGAAATGAAGATGACTCTGCTTGAGCCTTGCTTCCACAATAACACCTGATTTAACGTAATGAAGAAATGAAATAGGGGCCTAATCATTTTGAGCATATGTAATTTCCTGCAGCTGTAACGTTTTGGGAAAGCTTCAAAATGCACCTTGGAAATGCATAAAAAGTGTTTGAATTTGACTTTGGAAAAGGTGTAGTAGAGAGAGATGAGGTGTTTGCAATCTGCAGCCTCACTGCCAGATACCTCTAAATCCTACACACGAGTCCTTTTAGGTGTCAATAAGAAAAGATGACAAGATGAGAGGAAAATATACAAGATGAAGAAAAGGAATTGTTTTCTGTGAAACTGTGTTGTATTAAAGGAAACATCAGTGTCTAAAAACATGAACACTGTTCTCATCATTGTCACTGGAGTGACAGCAAGTGAGAGCACTCTGCTGCAGATGGCTGCTAACTTATAGATATACAGAGGTCATGGAGGTGTCACGAGGTCTGGGTTGTAAGATGCTGGACTTTTCTCAGAGGACAGTCATCTTTGTGTGAGGATTATATAAGATGTGGATTTCTGTGGATTGTTCAGATTTCTTTGTGTGTCTGTCAGTGAAATCACTCAACAAGTTGTTATCTAATAGCACGTGGCTGTGATTGTGTAATTGGCCAAATGCTGGATTGATATTGGGGGTTAATTGTTGCCGTGGAGACTTTAATAATTACAAGAGATTTTCCTGCTGGTGGGTGATTACTAGCAGTTGAAATTCTAACTTGAATATTGATCTCCTCTGTATTTCTCTGAAAAGCCACGCAGCAGCCGATGAAAGGGAAGACATCACTGCACACACACACACACACACACACACACACACACACACACACACACACACACACACACACACACACAGACACACACACGTGGCTTTTAGCACCAAGTCCCTTGTTATGTCTGCATTTGTCATCAAAAGCAATTATAATATGAATCCAAAGAAACAGCAATGATGAAGCTTTGAAAGGTTTGACACTAATAAAATTCTTCAAGCCATCTTAAAAGAAAACACTCTTAGGAATAAAAGTGTTAACTAGAACCATAAAGGGTTCTACGGCTTGTCCTTATAGGAGAACCATTTGTTGTTCCTGATAGAACCTTTTATAAAGGTTCCACCCAGAACCATCTACGAGTTGTGCTACAGAGAACGCATATGTGGCATAATGGTTCCACCTAGAACTGTCTGTGGAGGCTCTATCCAGAACTGTCAAGCCTTCCAAGGGTGCCAACAAGAATCCATCCAGGAGGTTCTACTGAGAACAGTTCCAAAGTTCTAACAAGAGCCCTTTTATATTTCAAGTGTTTCATCTAGACCACACTCATGGGGTTTCACCAAGAACCTTTTTATATTCCAAGGGCTTTATTTAGACAACACTGAGGGGGTTCTACCCAGAACTCTTTTATATTTCAAGGGTTTTATCTAGAACACACTAAGTGGGTTCTACCACGAACCTTTTATATTGCAAGGGTTTAACAGAGAACCTTCTTATATTCCAAGGGTTTTACCTAGAACCCACCCAGGGGTTCTTGGTAAAAGTTCTGCAAGGATTTCAACCACCCTTGAGGGATGCTTTCCTCTTAAAAAAAAAAAAGGGTTCTCTTGGATGTAAAGGGTTCGTGGAACCTTTAATCTCACAAAGAACCTGTGACAAACTCTATTTTCAGAAAAGCAAAAGCATATGGTGCAGGGTAGAACCTCAGCCCTTCAGGAGGAACTCTTGGAATCCTTATTTCTAAGATTGCAGAATAAAGTAAACAAAAGGCTGCAGGAATTACTGGCTCTTTGTTTTTTTATGCCTGTGTGCATCGCTGGTAAACATTTTCTCATTCGAGCCAGCGCTCCTGTAGTCAGTTTTGCATTGCCTTTTTGGCAGACACAGACTCGGGCACTCAGCCGTACACTCTGTAGCTTGGGTTTCAAGCTCACGTTGTCGCTCCCAAGGGGAGCCGTGAGACGAGGGACCAATCGCAGACCTCGGAGGTCCGCACAAGCTGCAGCCATGTGATGTGTGGAGACTGTGGGGAGTAAGGGAGGGGACGCCCCGCTTACACACCGCACCCCTCCCCTCGTATCCCAGGGAAGACAGAAAGAGGAAGGAATTGGCAATTAACCATGAAATCATGACAGTCCATCTCTCCATGGTGGTGACTGGGGTCTGCGCGCAGGGTGTCAACTCCAGGATGGCTGCGTGGTTTTGTCATGGGTGGGTGCGTGTTTCTGAGCGTGTATGAGGAAGAGTAAGGCTGCACATGGCTGAGCATGTGAATGACTTTTCCAGCCAGCTAACTTAATTAGAGTCCATTTGTTTTGACTGCTGGAGATAACTTTTGCTCTCCCCACGTTGCTATTTTTGTAAAATATTGACTTTATTAATGTTAATTTAATCAGGATGATCTCTTAAGATCAAAATCTCTGTCCAGAATGGCAGCAAAAACCAAAACATGCAAAGGGAAGATGAATAAAGATTAGCTGAGCATAAAAGCAAGCCATTAAACACTATTACTGCGCTAAACTATACATTAAAATAATTACAGAGCTCGTCCCCTCCATTAAAATGTCCATTGCCAGCCCCCACCTGTACGTACACGTGCATGTGTGACTGTTTGGACTCATGTTCTCATTTCAGATCTGTGGCTGCATCTTTGTACATCTGCAACAATCTTTATTACTGTTGCATGCTGGATCATACAGCGCATGTGCGCTTTTGTAGGAATATGAGGTGTATATTTCTAGTGTCTCATCTGTGCCTAGAAGGTGTGAGTGTGCGTGTGCCAGACAGTATGACACGCTCTGCCTGAATGAGCGAGGAGATGCATCAGTTATTTGTTTGGTTTCTGTGTTGCTTTGCCCCTGCTGGATGCGGTGGATGGAGATGTGAGCTGCTAAATGACGCATCCAAGCCCATTATCACCCAGGGTGATCAGTCAAAGAGGCACAGTGAATGGAGGCATAACTTCATGCAGAAATAATTTAATGGGCAGTTTGACTACGGGTCACAGTGGCAGACTGGGAATGTGTGCATGCATTCTATCAACAAAACAGATTTTTTTTGTGTGTGTTAGGCATTGTTTTTTTCCCCTCAATTAATTAAAACTTGGGTAGGCAGTTTATCTTTAGTGTCGTTTGGCAAAAGCTCTGCAATAAACTTTAAGTGGTCTGAGAGAAATCCAGACTGCTGCTTGTCCTCTTGTCTGTGTTTTCAGGGTTTAGAAAGTCTAGTCAGTGGCGGGAGACTTTGGCCAGTCACAGGTTGGTGAGGGAGTTGAATATTGAGTCTCATTCTCAAACAGCCAGTATTTGATGACCTGAGAAAGCACCAGAAAGCTCCTTTAAATATCTTGACTTCAGAAGCGATAAAGCCAGCAGCAGTTCAGCTTTTCAGATGTGTCTAATATCTTTGGCAGGAGATGTCCTGACATAAGCCACACCCATTTTCCACAAAGAACATTTTTAGGCCACCTTGTCGTCCGTTCCATTCCGGTGAACACGATATCTCAAGAACACCCTGAGGGAATTTCTTCAAACTTAGCACAAATGTTCAGTTGGACTCAAGTATGACCTGAGTAGCTTTTCGTGATCAAACGTCAAGGTAATAGTGACCTGTCCGTCCTATTCTCATGAACACAATATCCTGGAAAGGCCTGGAGCTAATTTCATTTCACATGCATAGATCTTATCAGATTTTAGTAGTCAAAGGTCACTATGTCCTTCCCTTTTTTTAAATATGATATCTCAAGAATGCCTTTAGGAAAGTTCTTCAAATTTGGTACAAATGTCTACTTGGGCTCAAGTATAAACTGATTAGATTTTGGTGGTCAAGGGTCAGAGTTCAAGGTCACTGTGACCTAGTGACTGTCCCATTCTCAGGAATGCAATATCTCAAGAACACCTTGAGGGAATTTCTTTAAACTTGGTGTAAACATTTGTCTTAAATAAGCAAAAAAAAAAAATCACTTCATAATCATTTTGATTTGTTTTTCAAAGAAAACGAGAATAATAATGTAAAAATTATAATTCTCTGTGATATTGCAAATCATATCGCTATTGCACTATAAGTGAAAATATTCACAATTAGATATTTTTGAAAGATCTTCCAGCCCAGGTGGAAAGTAACCCCACTGGTAGAGTGGTTTGGGATAGATTTGGTGTGTTCTTATTTTTTTTTAAAAAAAGCACTTTATTCAAATATAATGAACAAAAAGGTGATATTTAGACAAAGCACTGGTAAGACAGACATATGCCACATGCTTTAAACTCTAAAATTTGCTGTACTGCATTTTGATCACAGTAAAGAATTATGGTCTTCATAGACATACATCAAATGTGCACTAATTTGCACTTTTACTCTATTAGGATTCAGCCCTTAATCCCACACAATGTAAGATCCCATTTGCACAAATGTCCTGCAGAGCTGCACCTCTATATTCCCCATCTATGTGCAGCATTTGTCCTCTTCTCTGTGCTTTCTACTACATATGTTCAGCTCTGCGTGGATCCTATAAATTGATTCTTGCAGCTCTATCTAAGGTCACTCAGAAGAGAAGGACGAGACCTGAATGGGTCTTTGTGAATACATGAAAGAGGACGTGTGTGAGGACGTGTGTCACATGTCTCTGACTGTATGTGCTGGGATCCCCACGGGACCTTTAAAGCAACTGGAATCTTATTATAAATGTAACACCTTTAAAAAAGATTTTCTCAGCTCCTTGGTGATAGATTCAGTCACACAGCACCTGTGACTGACGTGTTTCTCTCTGTTTGTGCTACAGAAACGAGAAAAAAGGAAACATGAGAAGATTTTGAGTGAAGAACTCTACCCGGCTGTGATCAACCTGAATCAGTTCCTCCCGCCAGAAAACTGCATCGACTACATCGCCTGGGACATGGCCCGCTACACCAAGAGGTGTGACGTTAAATGTGCCCCTGTAGTGAGCTAAACTAGCTTCATTTTACATGCACTTTTAAAGATTCAAAAATGCCATTAGTGAGAAAAACAAGGGCTGAAATTTTAGTAAATGAAACATAGGATTTATTTTTGCTTGAATTAGACATGATGCAACTTTTGCAGCAGATGAGAGGTTTGCATTTTCTTTTGACAGTTTCTTAGCATTCATAACTATATAAACATTTAATGAGTGCTCGATATTACAGTAGTTGTAGTGATTTGTCTTTAGCATTTTAAATTTAAATGTGAATTAATTGTACATGGGTATAAATCGTTCATAAACATTATTTGCACACTATGAGATGATATCAGCCTCATAATCATTTATCAGAAAGCAGAAAAAGCCGAAGCACGTAAAGTTAAAAGGAAAAACATTTTATCTGAACAAAAATTGCTGCACACATCAGATATATTATTTAATAAGGGACATTTTTCAAGTTGTAATTTTTCTTTGTTTTTTAACGTTGTGATAAATATCGTATTCATGAGTTTTCAGTATCGTTACATCTTTTTACAGCATCCCGTCGTACATGTGTTCTGCAGGTCAGCGTATTTAAGATCAGAGTTACACTTACTCAAACTGAAAAGCTGAATAACCTGGTGGAAAATTTAGAGCAGTGTTAGCAGCCACCCAGAAGAACTCTGCTGCTCTCTCCATAGGGAATAATGACCTGGCTCTATAAAATGTCACACTTGTCTTGTTGTGTAAAAGCCCTGTTAAAAAACTATCCCCAGATTTTGACCTTGCTTGGTTTGTGTTGCTGCATTGAAAATAGTAAATATGCACATAATGAAAAACAAAATTTTTTGTGCATCGTCACTGTAACTCAGCTACAGGAGCACAAAAATTGATCTCTTGAGCAAATATTAAGATGATTTTCTCATTTCTCTTTCTCTTAGTAAGTTGTGCAACGTTCTGGACCGTCTGAGTATGATAGCAGAGAACGTGGTGAAGCGAACGGGTTTCTTCATCAATCGGTCCGACTTCTACTGTCACACACTCAGACCAGATGACAGGTGAGCCTTTGTAACATTAAACAGACACAGTAGGATTTGTCAGAGCGGACAAGAAAGATAGTTGTTGTGTCTCATTCCCAGAGTGTCAAATACCGATGTTTTTAGGTTAATAAAACGTCCCGATCTCAGCAAAATTATGAAAAATACAGGCAGAGGGCAGGGTCTCTGCAGATACAGCCACCACCTCACACTTCTAGAGGGTCATGACTGATGGTTGAAAGGATGTTTCTGACAGGCCTCATGGAAACCCTTGAAGACACTTTGATTTTAATATAGTTTTTTCAAGGTTTAAAGTGCCTGAAATTACAATTACTTTCATTTTAGAATGAATCACTACCTGGCTTAGTTTGCTTTTTACATAAAAAAAAAAAATAAATAAAGTGGATATCGTCTCGGCTGGGTTGCATAAGATATCATGTCTATTTACAGACAGGTGACACATTTTGAAACATGAAACTTTGTGTTGTGTTTTCCTTTAATTTGTCACCCTCCTGTAGAATGCTATCATGAAACATAATTTTTGTTGTTTATAGCACAATAACATCTGGTGAAATAATCATTTTGAATATATGTATATAAATATGTTATTTATCACAGCTATAAGGTGCTGGGAAAGCTTGAAAATGCAACTTGAAAATTTTTAAAAAGTACTTGAATTTGACTTTTGAAAAGTAGGAATCCTGTTCTGAGTTAATTCATTACTTGTTTTCAGACAGTTTTGCAGATATTAACCAAAACAAGCAAACCACAATGAAGCAACATAACAGGCATGAAAAAAATGAAGATTAAAGTGAAAACAAAAAAATATAAAATAAATAGAATATGAAGTAAGTAAACAGAAGTGGTAGACAACAAAATTAAATTGCTAAATGATTGTATTATAATAGCTATATGAGTGAATTTCCTATTGTTAATAATTTGAATAGACACAAAGTTCTTCTTAAAGTCAATTTTATGGATGTGAAATTTTCCCCACACCTGCTGTTTCTCTTAAAAACAGAGAGTCAAATTAAACTTTTTCAGGAACTGCTTTTGACAGACATCTTTGGGTTCTTGGTAGCACCCTAATTTTTTCCCAGAAAACTGTTTAAATAATCAGATGTCGCAGTGGCTCGAAGTGAGAGAGAGTAGCAGATTATGCACCAGAGATGTGAGAAAAAGTTTGAGAGACAGGAACCATGTGCGAGACCGCACCACCGTCTTTCCCTGCATTTGCATATCAGACTTATTTTTTTCAAAGGGAGGATGTATTACCCATTTTTCTACTCATACATATTCAGAATCATACATTTATCGACACTTCTTAATTTTGAAACTCTCCCAGATATGAATTCTTAATGGAAATTATTCCTGATGGCAGTTGTGTCGCTGCGAGTTCTCTGCTAACAAGCTGAGTAGATTGCCGTCCATGTACTTAACGCATGGCTCCTCCATTGTCTGCATGTCTTAATCCTTTTCACCCAACATTACCATTCTGTTACATAACCCAACGACCACACCGTGGCCAGTATTTATTGCCCTCTCTTTGCATTACCGACTGCTAGCTACTATTCTTTGTAATACACTCTCACCTCACACTCATACACATGTGCTTTCATATACACACACACACAACCAAATCCCTCAGAGGCGTTGATGTAGATGCACTTTCATTTTAGCACCTGTAACCTTCACCTCATGCATGAATTCATTTGTGAATAATGAAGTTGATTAGAGAGATTTGTTTGTCTTTTCCATATCAAATGGTTCTTTGTGTGTTCGTCCAATCACAAGCATACTTTTAACTGTGATTGCTCACTGGTCTCAGTCAGGTCGTTGAGTTCATCCCGCAATGAGATACACTTTGCTTTAAACCCCTCAACAGCTATTGTATTTGTCTCCAAGGCTCCCCATCCGAACAATTAAGAAGCAGTTTTTCCTCACAGAGTTATTCTACCTTTGCCGGTTGCTGTTTTTTTGTAAAGCACTTTAAGAAGAAAGTGATGAATGAGAGTGGTGTGTTGAATTGGAGGAAAAAGAACAAATAAAGACAGAACCTCGAGCCAGAAGTGGACTGTGCTAAAACCTTAAATTCATCATGCTTGTATTTTAAAGAATGTGATCAGGGGATAAGTTTTAAGCATTTTGAGAAATCAGCCTGTTAAGGTTGCTGCAGTATGCTGGTGTCACGGTATACTCTGATATGAAAATTGATGGTTATACCATGAACATTTGCTTATCTACGGTATTGAATTCTACCATTTTAGTGTTAATGAAAAATATTTCAAGTTAATATCAAGTTTGATGCTGTCAGGACATAAATATTTGTGAAAATACAACTCCAGTTCCACAAAAGTTGGGATGTTGTGTAAAATGTAAATAAAAACAAAATGCAATGATTTGTAATTTATTTTTAACTTGTATTCAATTGAATAAAGTGTAAAGACAAAATATTTTAATGTTTAAATGTTTAAACACTCATTCTGAATTGCAACATGTTTTTAAAAAGTCAGCATCTGTGATGGTATGGGTTGTGTTAGTGCCCATGGCATCATGGGTAACTGTTATATCTGTGACCCCATTAATGCTGAAAGTTACATACAGGTTTAACAGGCCGTTAAATTTCATGCCCTGTACTGTATTCAACTGAACAGAGGTCGAAACGTTTTTGAAAATCATTGCATTCTGTTTTTATTTACGTTTTACACCACGTCCCAACTCTTTTTTAATTGGGGTTGCTTAATATAGCGTTTGTTTAAACAGAAAACCCTTCTGTTTTTATTGCTCTGACGCAGGACAGTCTGTGCAGTTAATGAAATTATGGCTGTAGCACAGGTGCGATACAGCTTTGCAGTGTGTGTGTGTGTGTGTGTGTGTGTGTGTGTGTGTGTGTGTGTGTGTGTGTTTGTGTGTGACAGACAGAGCTGTTTGTTTGTGTGTGAGGTGAACCAAATACATATGATGACTCATTTTAACATTTGTATTTAGATTTTTTTTTTTTTCTAATCCCTCTGAGGGAACAGCGTCATCCACAATCAATTAACCAGTAGACAATCTGCCCTCAATTAACCTCCCGTACCTGTTAGCTCCGCTATTCAAGAAGAGACTAACAAGTTCCTTAACACCGGGCTCACCTGCTGTTGTGAAAATGGATAGCGGGTGAAAAAAAAATCTAAAACACGAGTTGTGTGTTTTTCGGCGACTTTATAGAGCATCCTGCTGAGAAAGACAGTCAGCAGGTCAGAGACAGCCTCTGCAGACAGAGAGGAAGAGACGAGTTTGAGTAGTTTGTGAGTAAACAGTAAAATAAGGTGGAGAATTAAGTAGATTTAAAATGGTGAAATAAAACCTAGGCCTAACCTGAAAGAAATCTAGTTTTTAGTTGTTACACTACTTCCTTTGTTCGTCTTATTTGTTTGTTTATAAACCACTAATCAGAGAACAAAAACCCTTCACAAAGTTATACTATATGATCAGGGTGGATCATATTTTTTGTATGGTGCTGTAAATTGACTGAGATTTTTTGTAGTGCTCAGAATCAGAAGTGTAATATATGGACATTTTTTATACAAGAAGGTGTTACAGTCTCACACTTTACCATTATGCGCAAATAAAGACAATATTTGTCAAAATTGTTTCCCTGTGTGCAACATTTATGTCTGCCAGTCTAATAAAGTGATGAACTTGTGGTGGTTTGTAACAATGCTAACAGACGTTTTATACTTGTGTCAGTCTGAATCGGTAAATGTCAAACTATTCCTTTAACACTAATTAAAATGTGCGATTTATACTTTTATATTTTTGCAGTAGTCTGTTCTTTAAAGGTAGAATCAGTAGGATTTGTCTGAGCTGTTCACCAAAAAGGTAATTAACTGTTGAGGATGTCAAATACCAAATTTTTCGTCCCGAGCACAGCAACAATAATGAGAAAATAAGGAAATACAGGCAGAGAGCATGGCCTCTGCAGATACAGACGCCACCACACACTTGCAATTCAGGAAAAAGTTGCATATTATTCCTTTAAATTGAATTAAATGTCTTGTTTTTTCAGGTGGGGAGATGTGGGTGGACACATCACGGCGAGCGGACGGGCGCAGGTACGACACATAGCAAACGGGTTTGGTGTAACTTTCCTGTCACGGTTCTGTTTATCTGACAATTTATCACTTGAGTTATTGGATGTAATAAACCCACATATCGATTCACGGTACTGAGATTTCTCGGCCAAGGAAACAGCTTTTCTTTTTTGATGTTTATTCAAAAGAGGATCAGCTTTCATTGCTGTAGCTACCAAACTAGGCCAGTGCATTTAGCTGCTCATTGAGAGATGTTATGAGATTTCATGGAGACCTTGATCGCACAAACAACAGCGATCTTCCTGACATGATCCGAGCGGTTTACTGTAATATAATTGCAGCCACTTACATAAGGTGAATACATGAAGAGAAGCTTGCTGTTGATGCTGTAATTCCAGTATTTGCCTTTCAATATTGTTTGTGTCTGACGCTCTGAAATACATAAGCATCCTGTGGATTAATGATGTTGAATTAGTAAATTTCATGAGTGTTTGGTGTTGTAGACGGGCGTGTTGCGGACCAACTGCGTGGACTGTCTGGATCGGACCAACACCGCCCAGTTCATGGTGGGGAAGTGTGCGCTGGCCTATCAGCTTTATGCCCTGGGAATGATTGATAAGCCCAAACTCCAGTTTGATACTGACTGTGTGAGGTAAATCTCCTTACTTTATGAAGTAAAGCATTAGGGTTTGTTTTATTTTCTTTTTAAAATACTGTATTTTCCATTAGAGAAAGGTCACATCGTATCCAAAGTGGTTGTGCTACAGACAAGTAGTTGCTCTTTTGGGTGTAATATTTTTTTTTTTAAAAAGGCGTGTGTGTGTGTGTGTGTGTGTGTGTGGCCCAGGTTGTTTGAGGAGCTGTACGAGGACCATGGAGACACTTTATCACTGCAGTACGGCGGCTCCCAGCTAGTCCACAGGGTCAAGACCTACCGCAAGATCGCTCCTTGGACACAGCACTCTAAAGACATCATGCAGACACTGTCGCGTTACTACAGCAATGCTTTCTCAGGTGTGTTACACGGACACATACAAGTGCATAACATTCTCCTTTTGCCTGCACTGTGCCTCATTAATTTTTCCATCCATTTTATCCCTAAAGATGTCCATATTACATCCCCAATTTGCCAGTACACCACTGTGAAACTTGAACCCTCATGTTCAAGGCCATCATAGAAACATAAGCCCATTTTACACGTTTATTTTTCAGATTAATTGTCTTCCTTTCTACCAGTGTTTACTTGCCTAATCGCCCACAGCTGCATGCTGTCTCTTGTTTGTGTCTAGAAGAGAAAAACTCTGTATGCATTGATTCTTCATTATGCATCTTGTACAAACTAATAATGTTTTATAATGTGCAATACTATGATTAAAATATGAGCAGGTTTAAGGACAGAAAACATTTGGTTAGGGTGAGGGAAAGATCACGGTTTGGGTAAAAATGATAATTCTCACGAGATTTTTTGCGGGTTTGGGATTCCCTTCTAGACACAACGGTGTCTCTTTCTGTCTCCCTCACCACTCAGCCAGACTCACTCTGCACATACCTTTTATGTTTTCACTGTTTAATCAATGCTAAAAATGCAGATGCAGTAGTAACACACTTTCACTACATTCATTTAAATTTTCTGATGCTACAAATTATATCAAGCTACAAAAAAATCCTGAACATCATCTTAAGGAAGATTGTCCAGTCACATTGGCATAAACTGGCAGGTTTTAGAACTTTGTGGAACGACAGGTTCCGACTTGTTTAGAGTCTTTGGTCTCAGCTGGGATTAAGTCACCACACAGATGGACCTGAGACTCAACTTGGACTTGAGATTTGGGACTCATGTACAATCTTTTTTGGCTCATTAACATGAATGAAACGATGAGCTGAGTGTCTTTCCCTCCTTTATCATGATGCGTAACTGTGTGTCCGGTGCGCTCAGCCACAGCTGACTCAACACATGACCCTCCTCTGTGGTCAGCACATGATCCTTGAGCTAATATACCTTATTGTTTTAATTCTACAGAACATGTTGTTGTTGTGTAAACTCGGCTCTGATCGGTGCTATATTGCCACTTAAGGTCACTTGCTCCATCTTTAAAATTATTTCTAATTTTGCAAGTAGATTATGTAACCCAGCACATTACATGGATTTTCTTTGCACACCTTGAACAGTAGGTCATACAAAACCATACTGTACAACCAGTGTAAACCTTTTCTTTATCCAGCCTGTGATGTAACATCCACAGCAAAGCACACACTGTCACCTCCAGCATAGCTCCCTGAGGACAGTCGATACCAGTAAAAACAGCACATTCAAAGCAATTTCTATGACATGAGCAACATTTATAACAGAAACTCTTACATTTATTGTCAACGGGGATATTATGAAAACACCTGTTTTTAGATATTATTATCTGGAGAAATTTTTAAGTTGGCTGAATTTATGTTTTCCTCTCTCATCCAATTTGCAACCAGGATCTAATTGCCAGCCAGTGCTTGATAAAGTGGCCTTGCTATGCCAGCAATTCAGATTTTTAATAATTACAAATGATACCCGAGTTTGTAGTTAGATACAGCGTGCCAATGAAAATGTGCATGCGTGCACATAATTGTTTTCATAACACACTAGTGACACTTCCACATCAGAGTGGCATTTGTAGCCCCAGAAATGAAGAGTAAGTTTGTGTGCGGCGTATTTAGCCAAGAGTAATAGAGCTGCACTCCTTGACCTACTAAGTCGACCTGCTTTGCTTTCGACTCTTGTCATTTACTTCCTTTTGAAAAATGGGATCATTGGTTGGTTGCGGAGCAGAACCAGGAAAGTAGCAGATTGTTTATTCAGACTGAAATGTCAAGTGAGAGAGGCTCATATAATGCTGCACACATGAAAAGGGTCTGTCATACGCACAAGCACTCAGTATTCCTCGAACTACACACTCACTAATGCCGTGACCTATATCAGGTCTTTTGATTTTAAGTGGTTGACCAAGACGACTGTCGCCCTGTTGCTCCGATGACTTTTGCCTCTGCAGTGCAACAGAGGAGAACATCTAAGGGCAAAGAGAAACAAACAAGTAGTCTGACAGGCAGTGTCTGCTGTCAACCTGCCCTTTAACCAGGCCGAAACCATTTTCATGCACTTACCCATGATTGCATTTTCATGTCCTGTGAAACAAGCTAGTTATTCACAACTCTTCAGCCGCTTCCCCTCTGTCAAATTGATGTTACTAAATTGAAACACTCTAAATCTGGTCTTGTGTTGTTCTATTAAAGTCTGTAATTTCAGGTCCTCTCCTAAATTGTATTTTAAGCATTAAATTGACCTTTAATTGTCCAATTAAAACCAAGATTGTAGTCAAAGCCAAAAATGGCTGACTGACATTATGATTATGCAGAAGACATCTGAACTCATATCCTCAGCTCAAGAGCTTTTAATATCCCTAGAAGAGTCAGCAGCCAAAGAAGTGGGTCTAATGATAGATGCCAAGAAGACAGAATGCCTGATTCTGAGCAAAGAGCCAGATCATCCAACCGTCCGCTCCCTAAACGGCACTGACATCTAGGACTTCAGATAACTAGGGTCATATGTAGTCAGCAGCAAAAAAGACTTTCTGACAAGGAAAGGACAGGCTTCGAGTGCTTGTAATAAGTTACATCCAGTATGGCAGTCCCATCCTTTTGAAAGCCTGTATGGAAAATATCTGTCTTTACCGTGCTGAAACATAAACAATAAATAAAGAGCTTCAGGAACATCCTGACAGAACATACATAAGACTTCTCACGCATGTCCAGAGCCTCTCGTGGATGAATCATCTCACAAAAGCTCAGATTTATGGTGGCATCCTTCCCATCTCAGCTGTTGTGGCACAAAGAAGAGTCCACTTTGCTGGACATCGTTACAGAGCAAAAAAAAAACAAAGACTTCCTTGCCCATTAAGAGGAAGCAGACTACTCACATCTATTGACAAGGGAAAATGGACATTATCTCGCAAAGCAGCTGGATTCGCAAGATCTGCCTCATAATGTAGGTTAATTACTACATATAATGTGCTTAGTACATGCTGGATCAGGCATCCCGACTACATTTATTTGGCAGACAATCCAAAGTACATAAATATAAGTACAGTAGTCAGTGTACCTGTCAGTACATTCATCTATAAGAGCAGCAGACACATGACCTGCACAGCAGAGGGGCTTTAATTTAACAACAAAACCAGCTGACTTGCTGAAGAATGAAGTTCCACAAAAAGTAATGTGGTGTCCCACGTCAGCCTACTAGTCACTACTAGTTATTTATCAGGCTTGAAGTTAGGCATAACTTTCACACGATTACTCTTGACTGTCCCTCAATATCATAACAACGTATGTCCATATCGTCCCAGCTCCCTACACACGAGGCATTAAATGCGCCACGTTTTTTTAATGCCACATTTAAAATTACAGATAAAATTCCAAGTGAAAACCAGAAGCAGGATTTATAAACACTGGATTTATACTTTATCCAGGACACTTCTGTTGTAGAAGTAGCTGCACATGATGGATTCACCTTCAACAGTAGGCTGTAGCGAAATGCACGTCTCTCAGAGCAGTGAAGAAAGACTGTAAAAATCTTACCAAGAAAAACTCAAAAACTCACTTTAAATGAGGGAGAACTCTTTTATAGCTTTGGTTTTTAACTTTGTGATCACTTACTAGGCCAATTGTATCTGATCGCATGTGGGCGGTGTGCAGTTTTTCTGCTGGACTCTGACACCTGTCGGCCCTGGGGGCAAGCAGAATACGGAATCTGTCTGAATTTCGTTAGTTTATAATATGAAGAATTGTAAAATATCACTTCCATGAGTTTGTTCAGTCAGACAGCGACAGATCACAGCCAATAAACTTGGCAGCTGCAGCAAAGTTCGAGCTGCTGCGCAGGTTATGTTTGTTCTGAAGTTGATCAACATAGATGTAGTACTTCTGCCTCAACAGTTATTAAAACCACGAAATAACACACCAAAGGTCAGGTTGGGAACCCACATTTCTCCTGTAGTTGAGGTGTTACCTTAAGGTGCGCTTCTGTTCAGAGCTAGAAAACGTCTCATTTTCGTGAAGAATATCAGTCCCTACTGCACATCCCTTTACCTGCATGTCACAGTAAAGCATGTTAATTTTAATATTCTAAAACATTTTCCACGGTAATGACGGTATAGCAAAATCTATGTCATTGGCGAGGGTGACACTGGTGGCAGTGACATCACCAGCATAACACACACCTCTTATCTGTTGGCTAATTATCAATACAAAGTAGATGATTGGAAACCAATTTTTATAACAAGAAAACGGCAGAGTGCCATCTAGTTTCATTATATTCAAAATACGGCAGACATCTCTACGACCGTCCCTTCAAGGCTTTTTCACAAGACTGAAACAAATGTATCGTTCTTAATCTGAAACTTACTTTGTTTCTTGTTTTGTTTTGACACTTGATCATATATTTGGAGATGCATTTTTCTGACACTTACGAGAACACACACACACCAGCCATCCTTCAGTTCACACTGAATGACGTATGCTTTTTCCATCTCTGCCAAGAACTCTGACAGCTTCTCTCTGACTCATAAACACATATTGTACTCATGAACATACAGTACACACTGCCATATGCTTTGCAGCCTCTTGTGTTTGTTTTGATGAGACCTGTGAAGCTGGGCGTAGGGTAGTGGGAGCTGAACCTGGGCAGACCTGAGTTTTAACATTTCATTTCAATCACGGACTAAGACATCTCATGAGACAGTCCTTCCTGTCAGTGACTTCCATTGCACGTGTATATTACTTTCACACATCATCCATAACTCTTATCTGATGATGTATCAAATGAATCTCAGGCTAAAAAATTACTTAGAGAAAACGCTTGGTAGCAGGCTTTAATAGGAGCCAATTTAGTTTCTAATTATCTAATGTGACTGTCGGAGCTGCATGCACGGGGCTTCACAGTTGGGGGATGGATTAAATGGCACCAAACTGCAACATGCGAAACACGTGTCACACATTGAGCATACAAACACTCACACGGATTATCTTACCACGCTCCCATAGCCAAACATGCTGTTTTGTGGTGGTTCAGAGAGTTTTTACTGGTAAAATTCCTGTTCATGTGAAGAGAGCACATGGTTGAGCAAGCTGAGCTTCGCCTCTAATTCATTAATTGGCACCTTTGCTCTTTTCTCCTCATTACTCGCTGGTGAAGGGTGTCTTGAGTTCTTACTATGAAGAACTGTGGTTTGATATGTAATTTAGTTCAGTTGTTTTAAGTGGCAGAATCCAAGCTGATGAACCTGATGAAGCTCATTTAGCTGAAAAACATTTGGGGCTTTATCTTGCACCGTAAGATGTCTGTGGCAGTTGTCATTTTTTGTCCAGTGCCCACATTGTGTAGGTAGCATATGCACTTGCGCCCATTGATGTGTTAGTCTTAAGGTGTGCTCTGGTGCATTGCTATCTTGAGGCAGCAGAAAATGATTGCACCATTGACCAACTGCCCAACATTTAAAGGCAGCACTATGCAGACAGTAAGACATGTTTGCATAGGCGGATTCACAACGGACATACACTCTGCTGTGAGGGCACTGCAGTTAATCCACAGGTCATAAAAATAAATATTCACATTGAAATTGAATGGGTTGAAGGAGTGCATTTACGCACAGCATCTGTAACTTTACTGATTGTTTAAATCCGCCAGGATTGGTCAGGATCCAATGTTAATTAATCTTCAGTGTTCTTCTACACATCCAAAAGGTCTCACACACAAGTTCATATGGTGAAACTGTTATGAGCAAAGCAGCCGTCCTCCTGATAAGTTCTAACTTCATTCAGAGATGTTTAAAAAAGGATTTCCTCTGTTTTCTGTGGAGAGCTTCTTTTGTCCCGAATCAATAAACCATCGTGCAGTGCAAGCTTTTCACCTCATTTCTTTAATGTGTGCAGTATTGGTGTATTTGGCTGCTCTCAGTAATTAATGTAATGTTTCCATCCAGTAATGTCACAACAGTCATGCTAATGTACCTCAAATTGCATATAAATACACACACAGCGTCTCTTGCTTCAGACTGTCACCCACCCACAGCCCATCCACTGTTAATCAGTGGTAATTTTTATGAAATGGCCCATTTGACCCACTGATTAACTGCAGTGCCGCAGTCACGACCAGTGGGTCATTTCAGCATACCCGTTTTTTCCAGCTTTCCAAATCCACCAGAGGCAGGCGCACCTGGTTCTTAAAGGGAGTTGGAGATGACGCTCTGATTGGTTTCATTCATGTTACGCCCAAAACACACCCACAGTATGATTAATTAAGAGACTAAATACCACCCCTTTGTGTCTACTTTTCACCTGTATTATGTATTATTATTTTGTGTCCACCTCGCTCCTCCAGACGCTGACCGACAGGATGCCATCAACCTGTTTCTCCAAGTCTACCAGCCATCAGAGTCCAAGCCACACCTGTGGGAGCTGCCCACAGACTTTTACCTTCACCAGAAGAACACCATGGCCCTGCCCCAAGAGAGACGCAGGTAAACACACACACTTGTACACAAACATAATCACATCTAACTATAGAAATACAGTTGCCAAATTCATACTGATATATATTTGAATACTATTTGTGTGGCTGCCTTCAGTCCAAGGTGCTCTTTTGTTTGGCTGGTCACTTCTTCTGTCCTTACTCATGATTCAGTGCTGCTTTTTGTATTTCATTAGTTTTCACAGTCGTTCTGTCCTTGTCATTTGAGTGTGCATGTTTGTGGAAGGATACTAGTATGCAAGTTGTTTGCTTACCATTGTCTTCATGCTTACATAAACCGTAAACCCAGTTGTTCAGCTACATGCAACTGGTTTGTGCAGCCACAATGGGCCAAGGTAGGTCAGCCATTATTCAGAGAAATTTGAATGGCTGGAGCTGAATTCAGTTCGGCAGCCACACACTGCGCTTTTTCTCTCAAACTCAACTAAATAGAACATCACACACTAAATCATAATGAGTGCATTCACTCAAATTGGGCATATTAAATAAAAGCCTGATGTATTCAGGAGTTTTACAGTAGGTGGTCCAGCCAAGTCAATTTTCATATCTAGGTTATGTTACGTCCCAGGAGAGACCGTGTAGTGCTGCTGAAGACACATCAGTCAGTGGAGAGTTTTGTGGGAGGTTTTAACACATGTCTGTATCTTGTCTGTTCCCAGTTACACTCTGTGGTGGTCAGAGGGGATCCTGTCCTACCTCCCTGTGGCCTATGATGAAGGTATCTCTTCAATGTGATGTAATAATATATCCATAATATCTAGCAGAGATTTATCTGCTACAGATTAATGCCTTGGTGACTTTATGAGAAGTAGAGGGGAGTCAGTAGCCCATCTTGCAATTGCTAGCATTTTTTCCAACATCTTTTTTATTTCCAAAGTGTACAATAACCAGAACCAGAAGGTGAACATGCAAGCATAACAGAGTATGCTGAAAATCCTCATATTCCCCATCTCTTCCCTCCACTCTCATATGCCTAATTAAACAAAATAAATCGAGAAAATAACAAAAAAGAGAAAAATATCTAAACTTTAATATATTTTCTGCAACTGCACTTTATATACCTTAGTTATCACTAAAAACAAAACAAAAATAGTTGCAGGGTTGCAAGTGACAGCAGTTAATTTATGGTGTACCTATTTCCATAAAGGCTCAGAGCCAGAAATTGTCCAAGTCTGTTATTGATCACCTTGAGGAAAGTGTTTAAGAAAGAAAATCACAGGAACGTAAGGTATGGAAAATATATCCATGGTTTTTATTTTCAAGGGTTAATCTCTCTAATGACATTGGAAGAAGGACAAAGGCGGCAGACTTTCTTTATTTTTTACAAACAAATCCCCAAAAAAGACACAAAAAATACTTTTATCCATCGGGCACTGTAGTTTTTTGCAATCATCACTCAAAGAGGAGCAAATGGTGTGTTTGTTGGAGTGTTTACAGCTGAAAATGTTGCTTGTTAGCGAGTATTTATGGCAGCAGAACAGTGTATGGTACATGTATGAAAACTCAGTGTGTATTTAATAGTATTTGAACAACAGTGGAACTGAATGGCAGTTTAAAGGTCAGTGTGTAAGATTTAGGGGCATCTTTTGGCAGAATAGGGCAGAAATTAAATATAATATTCAGAAATATGTTTTCATTAGTGTATAAACACCTGAAAATAAGAATTGTTGCATTTCCATTATTTTTCGTAAGAATGAGCCATTTTTATCCACAGAGGGCATGGGTCTTCTTCCACAGAGGCCGCCATGTTGAACCGCAATCTTTCTATGGTAGCCAAGAAGGGACAACCAAGCACTGGCTCTAGAGACGGCCTGTAGCACATTTTGCGAGGTTTACTGCCATCATACTTTCTCCTACATGCTTCGAAGGGGCAGGGTGAGGCGAGCAGCATTCAGCTGGTTGCGATCTGCAATCTCACCACCAGATGCCACCAAATTGTCCGTTCTTACTGGTCCTTTAAGTGTGTGTATTAATATCTTGTTTTTTTTTTTTTTTCTGTGTGTGTGCTTGTTGCACCATTTGTGTGCTCCTGTTTGAATGCAGTCCCCTGTGAGGAGACCATGAAGAAGGTCAAAGTGAAGAGAGTGAACCGCTTCGATGAGAGTACTGACATCTACACAGAGTTCTTCAAACCATATGAACTGACCTCGTTTGATGACACATTCTGCATCGCCATGACCAACTCTGCAAGGTGAAAACACCATTGACATATATACATATATATATATATATATATATATATATATATATATATGGAACATTTAAAACATCAAAACATCAAAAATACAAGTCAGATAATTTTTTTTCCAAAGCTGATTTCCCTCATTTTATGTAGTTATTTATTTATTTGGATCCCCATTAGTCTCTACCAAGGTAGTGACTACTCTTACCCCTGGGGCCACACAAGTAAACATTACATCATAATGTTAAACAGTTTTAAAAATCCAAGGCAAAAGGAGATAAAACAACAAAAACAGACTACAATATCCAAAAGTTCCAAAGTTCTCATTTCTGTTTTCATTTTTCTTTTTCGTTTATTTTAATTTGCTATTTGATGCTATAAAAAGCATTTTTCCACGTCATGATTGACAGATGAGCTCTGCTCGCGATTGAGTTGGCGGCGTGTTTGGGCGGGACCTCAACTGTGCGGCTCAAATCGTCATCGGTTCCAAGTTCCAAGTTAGAGCTGCAACAATTAATCGATGAATCGATTGTTGTCAACAAGAAAAAAATGTCTAATATTGTCTGATTGCAGCTTCTCAAACGTGAACATTTTCTGCTTTCTTTACTCTGTGACCGTAAACTGAATGTCTTGAATGTCTGAACAAACCAAGGCATTTGAGGACGTCACCTTGGCATTTTTCACCATTTTCTGACATTTTATGGACCAAACAACTAATTGATTAATTGAGAAAAAGGTCCACAGATTAATCGATAATGAAAATAATCGGTAGTTGCAGCCCCACTCCAAATCACATCACTAGTGCAAGATGCAAGCTTACTACAGTGTTGAAGTTATTGCTTTAACACTGATGAGATTAATTTGAAAATCCTTGTGTCGACGCTGCCAAGTCGCCCCACATTCAGTTGATGAGATGAGAAACACCTCTGGTAAATGGAGTATCAAACACTCATCAGTTATTATTGTGATGGTACTGCAGGGTGTCAGCTAATGGGTTTCATTCTGATTTGTGTTCATAAAGGGAATTTATGCCCAAAACAGTAGGAGTGGATCCAAGCCCGTTCACAGTTCGCAAGCCAGAGGAAACAGGAAAATCAGTGCTGGGGTGAGTGCATTTTGTTTTTGTTTTGTTTTTTTTGGTGGGGGGGGTGTTTTAATTCCCATGTCACTTTGCCCTCGTGCGCAGCTTTATCTGACGCTGTGTTCTCAGGTAACCAAAAACAACTCTGTCCTTTTTCATGTCTTTGTTTGGAGCACAGCTCTGTGTGTGTGCATATATTTTTTGCAATAATCACTCCTGCACACTCACACTGTTAGAAAATAGCTTAATGCAGAGCTTCTCTCTGGTTAGAAGCCTTGTGTGACTCATAATTGTTTTCACATTAATGCAGCACAGCGTGACCACTACTACACTCCACCTGACCGCTCTAATGTTCTCCACTGCTTCACCATTTACCTTTGATGCTTAGTCCTTGTTCTCTTTATGGATTCCCATTAGCTTCCACAAAGTATCATGAAAATAACAATAAAAACTAAATAAGAATTTAAAATCACTCAGTGTCTGCTGTATTAAACAAGAAAATGGTCACTTCACTTATTTTCTGGCCTTGCCTGTGAATCTTTAAGCAGAAACACCCAGGAGTCGTCATTATCAGGAGCTTAAAAAGTCTCTAGTAACTTTTTTTCAGGAGCAGTGGGTGAGCTTAGACTATCCAGACTAAACCATATTTTCCAGTTTATACCATTGATGTTATTCTTCCACCAAAACTCATGAGCATAGGTGAAATTATTACAATATGACTACTAGGGATTAGTAGTTTTCCTGAAAATTAGACATTGCCCATCCAGGGTACAGAAGCATACGATCCCAGGAATTCGTGGAAATGCTCTTGTTTAAAAGGTTTAACTTCAGTGACAGTCAGACCACATTGTTCATATTTCCAGCAACATTAAATACAACAAGAAGAAATATGGGCTCCCTGTCCCTCAAAAATACAACCCCAATTTAAAAAAAAATTGTTGTGTAAAAAAAAGTAAATAAAAACAGAATGCAATGATTTGCAAAAAACCAAAAAAGTTGTGACAGGGCAGCAAACGACTTGGAAAGTTGTGGAAAGCTCATGAAACACCTGGTTGGAATATTTCACAGGTAATCAGGTTGATTGATAACAGATGATAGTACTGGGATTGGGAATTAAAGAGGAAGCCTCACAAGGCTCAGTTGTTCACAAGCACTGATGAGGTGAGATTTCACCATCTACAATCCATAATGTCATTAAAAGATTCAGAGAATCCAGAGAAATTTCTGCACCTAAGGGGAGAGGCTGAAAGCCAACGTTGAACGCCCGTGACCTTTGACCCCTCAGGCAGCACTAAACTGTATCGAGAACCCACATAATTGCATTTAGGATATTACATGGGCTCAGGAAGACTTTGGAAAATCATTGTCAGTAAACACAGTTTGTTGCCGCATTTACAACTGAAAGTTAAGACTCTACCTGCAAAGTGAAAGTCACATATCAGCAACATCCAGAAACGCCGCAGACTTTTCGGACATCGTAGACCTAATGTCCTCCAGGCTAAAGAGGAGAAGGACCACCCAGATTGCTATCGGCGCTAACTTAGTGGCCACGGCATCATGACTCACTGTCACATCTGTGACGGTCCCTCATTTTTAAATTCTTCTTTAAAAACTACGCTAAACTGTGTCGTCTTTGAAGTGTTGTTTTTTTTCTTCGGACAGTATGCAAAATGCTGCGAGTAGGCAGGGGTGGGAATAAAACAAATACTGGCAGAATCGCTGATTCTGCCTTTCAGTTAAATTCTTGAAACTGAAAGCTTATTTCAATCAAATTTCAATTTAATATGGAAATTGTGACTCCCCTTAGACAGGCAGCAGTATCCTTTATCCAGGAACTGATCAGTCAGATACCACTATCTGTTTAGTGCTGATACTCAATACCCATCTTCATATATGCCTGCTAATTGCATGCCAACTTACCTGTCATTGTGTGTGTGTGTTTATGCACATGTTAATCTGTGTGGATGTTTGCAGCAACAAGAGCAATAAAGAGGAGACCCTGCTCCAGAGGAAGACTGCAGCCAGCGCGCCTCCTCCCCCGAGTGAGGAGGCCATCAGCAGCACATCAGAGGACGACTCAGAGGAGGACCGCGATGACGATGGATCCGTGTCTCAGCGCTCTACCCCGATCAAACTGTTAACAGAGTCTGGAGAGAGCACTCGCACCCAGGAGGTATGAAAACACAAAGCCACAAAGCCAGATTTAATGTTCAAGGAAATACATTTACAGTGCAAACAGTGAGATATACAATAAGAAACATGTCAAGGAGGAATTGACAACACTGCAAGTAAAGCAAAATCTAAATTTGTGTCACTTTAGAGTCTTATTGTTTGATATGGAGGAAATAAAACAGCCTATCAAATTATATCCTCTAACGATTCGAGGATATGTAATCTCCTCTAAGGACCTCAGGGAAATGACATGGCAGTTCAGGCAGCATTGATGCCACCTGCTTGTATTTTGGACCACAAAAACATTTTGCATTCCAATTTGGGTATGTCTCCTAATTGCGTTTTCTCATCCCCACCTCCCCGGAGTCCTCTAGAAGAAATTTTATTCTTTTTCTGTTTGCGTCAGACGGAAGAGTAGACGTCAACTTAATCAGCCTCAGTGACAGGGGTTTCGAGGGGCTAAACAGTGTGGGTTTGTGTTAATTGTGTGATAATTCCTCTGTTTTGTTTTGTTTTCTCTCCCTTTCTAATTTCTAACTCAGCGATTGTGCTCTTGAGAACAAACCCCTCTGCACTCTCCTGTCATCTACGCTCCCACATGTTGCTTGGTAAAGGATTTGCGGTTGCTCTACCAAGTTGAACTGACTCCTCTTGTGTTGAAAACTAGACCAGTGTTCCATAAGGAACCCAATTTTGTACACATACAGTGCTGAACACATGATGTGCACAAAGCAACTTCGTATGCATCCCTGTATGACATTAGTTCTTGATCCATGTTGCCATGGCAACAAGTATGTGTATTATGTTGATCTCTCTATAAAAGTGGCCCTTGGAAAGCTGGCGAGAAATGGAAGTCTGAATAAGCTTCTTGATAGCAAATGGTATGGCATGACTCAGACGTGAGATGAGAATCCGGCTTTTTGTTCTGAAACCTTTCAATTAGTTTTTTTTTTTAACCATCCCTTTTTTCCCTTCAGTGATAGAGCTGTTTGTGTTCTTGAGTAAAATATTAAAACTGAAATCTATATATTTTTTTCTGAAATATATCGTCGTATACATCTTTATGCTTTGCTTCATTATACTTCTGAGATTTGTGCAAGTTTTGAATTTTTAGATAAAATGTTTATGATTTTTCCTCACTAAAGATGGCTTTTCTTAAAGTGGATCAAAACCCATATTTAGTTGTATGTATGAAATCATTTTTGACCTCCACAGGGTCTTTATGTCTTAACTATTGAATACTTTTGTGCCAAATTGGTGAATCAACATGATATCATGGGATGGTGTCTTTATAACACAACACTCGTAAAGATATTTTGTGTCACTTAATGCTTTTTAAAACTGTCTATTCTGGTGCATTTTATGAACGTGTTAACAGTAGTCAGGTGACCTTCACCATCCTTGTTGATCGTGTCTAGATGGGAACCCTAGATTTGCAAAACTTGCAAGATTTCTTTGTCCTTCAACCTCCCCTGTATGCAGACTTTATCTGTCTTTAGATTTTGTCATCTGACTTCTTTTTCTCTTTTTTTTTTGCGTTAAATGACAGTCGCCTCTGCATGAAGCAAAAAAAGACAACATTAGTGTGTCATTCATACGCCATTTGGTGAGAGCACATGGTTGAACAGGCGACCAGTTAAGGCACAGTGACGCTATTTTCCACCTTCCCTTCGTGTGGAGTTCAACTTTGGTAAACTTTGACAGGAGAAGCCGCAGCCTCGACCAACAGCAAAGAAGGGAGTGTGGTTGACTGTGTGCGTTCGCCATGGCAGGCAATGGTCAGAAAACAGTTGCTTTTTTCTTTTTCAGAGCAGGATCACAGTGTTAGCTGCCACACAGTGTGGCTAACATCAGCAGTTTTAGCACTTGTAACATGCTCTCCCTGCAGGTTAACGTTCACATGCCTGTGCTGAATCACTCACGTCCGTAATTCCCTAATTGTGACAATGCCTTGATTCAGAAAGTTTTTAACTAACATCTTCTGTACAAGAACCTCTCTTGCTGAAACCATCGGCCGTGTCTGCACCTTTATATGCCGCACAGTCATTATTCTGCCCAGGATTTTGCTTGGATTAATTAGAAACATCACTCCTTACCTGTTCCTGTGTTCACTTTTGTTGCTGTCATGGGAAATGTAGCAGGATGGTCCCTTCTTAGATGGCCTCCTCCTCCGAAGGCCCAGGTATCATTAAGGAGTGTATGTAGGACGTGTGCGGTGGGATTTTGTCTGCTTTTAGTACATCAGGTGATTTGTGGTCACCTGCAGGTGTCTTGCCTGTCTTAACACTTTGGTGCTTCATTTAATTTCTAGTTCTGAAAAGAGATCAGTTGTGTAACAAATGTTTTCTTGTCTGTCTTCTTGCATCTATGTCACAATGTTCTTTTGTCAATAGTCTGTAAAAGATTCTTGGTGTCATCTGTGATTTTGTTCAGTCAAGTCAGCTAATTTAAGTGAGACTGTCACAGTGCTTCCCTTCAGGTACTGTCCACCACTGCTGTGTTCAGGTAAATGAGAGTTGCTACAGCAAACTGAAAACATCCCGAACCTGGACTAACCGTAAGGCAAGCTGTGACAAAGCCTTAAATCCAGTGCTCACTCTCCTGTAAGCTCTGTTTAGGTCTCCACCAACTCCTCAGGGAAATATGTGGCTCTTTAGCAGCTAAATTCTAGCCTGGTATCACCAATTCTCAAAAGCAAATTAGTCTGGAACCCAGTTTGTTTTCGAATATCGTCCCACGTTCTCTGCAGAGAAACACTAAAAGACTCTCCTGTTTAATGTATATGTCTACTTATTGATTGACGTAATTGATGGCCTGACGATGGCTGGTTGGAAAATTTTAACATATCGCCCAACCCTATTCGGCACCATGCTGGTTTTGATCGTTTTAATAGGCTCATTTCATTAACAATAACTCCTCTCAACACGTAGCTCTCCTGCTGCTATGAAAACTGACTCATGGGTGGAAAAAAACAGTATGTGATTTGATTTTTGAGAGATTTTATTAAACTGCTGATGAAGAAAGTTAACAGATGAGACACAATCTGTTCAGGTAGAGAGAAACAGTGAGACGTATGTGTGTGAGGTAACAGACATGCAGCTGTTTCAGAGTGTGGAGGAAGAAGAAGAAGTGAAATGGTTAAATAAAATAACAACCAACTACAAATTGGGTAATGTCGTGAAATGGGCCGTGAAACGGGCTATAACGTAATGTTATGATTGAGGGCAATTGTTCCTGCCACAGTACATCTATTAAAAGTGTTTTTTTTGCCAGTGACAGGCTCAGATTGTTATTCTAAGTGTCTGACAACTTTATGGAAAGGATCCCTACAGAGGTAGATCTTATTTTGTTAGAGTAAGATACATTTTGTTTAAACTAAAACAGCTGTTATATAATTCTCCTCAAAGCGACCAGACTCCATTGACAGAGGCAGTAACTTTTCCCCACAGATAATCGCAAAACGCACTTCATTCAAACTCAACAGAAACTAAATAAACTCACCAAAACCATCTCGGTTAGTCTTGTGTGTTCCAACAACCACCAACTCAAAAGAAAAAAGAACTCAATTCACCGAGTTAGGTGTGAAAATATTCTGACTTAAGGTTAAGGTTACTTCATTCAGAAATTTGTCTCATACAAAGGTAAAAATGCTGCATCATGCCAGACAGCAGGAGCTCTCCCCCATCTTGCTAGCAGTGCAGCGCCATCTAAAATGTTGTCCCCCGCTGCCTCTCTGATGCCTGACCTCCCTCTTGCAGCCATGTTGGTTGTTTCGCATGAAAACTTCCCCAGGTGCGAATGTCCCAACCAGATTAAAGTTGGCTGGAAAGCGTCGGAGGCCAGACGCATGAGCTCGCAGATTCGTCTGGTTCCCAGGCTAGCTAAAAGCTCCGCTAAGTTTACCAGCTAGTCATAAACAGCTGCCTGTTTTAGCTAAAACAAGGTGTTTTACATAACACATAGTCACATTGAATTGAATTAGCTTTCAATTTCAGTAATCAAAATCAAGGGCAAAATCTAGTATAAAAGTATTTTTTTCTCTTCACTCCTGTCTACATCAGGCGCATATCCAAAGAAAAAAAACACTACAAAGACAACACAGCATTGCTTACTAGCGGTTATATCACACTTGTTACCATGTAGAGCGTTGGTTTCCAGCCGAGGGTCTGGGCCCCCTTAGAGAAGCACCAGAAATCACAGGAAGTCCCCAGACTTAAACTAAACTAAAATTGCAGGGGGAAAAAAAAGTGTCGATTGAGTCGTGATTTTGAAATCAATGGTCATGTCCAATCTTGGATTTGGAGAATCGTAACACCATCAATAAAAAAATATAGAGTCGTATATGTTTCAAGTTCTCTGCCATCAAACTAGCGGCCTCATTCATCATCACAGTATTCTTATAACTGACTCAAAATATCCCTCCTGGCATCATCATGTTCTCGCTCATGACAGAAAAGAAAAATGTAGGATCTTTTCTTTCTTAACTGTGCCTCTCACTACATAGTTCAATAATGCTGCTACGTATATATCTAGAGGAGAGAGTGGGTTCGACAAAATCCCAGAATTCGTCGTCACTATATGTGTATCTATTTCACGCCCCAGGTGGACTGGTCGCACGTTCACATCCGTTGACCCACATTCCACGCCACGGCACCGAGAAAGGAGCACATTAATCAGCGCAGGTAGTAGGTTAGTGTGTCAACAGCATGACTCAAATGCACCAGAAGACAACATCCTCTTGGAATTTCAGTTTATTATGTTTTAATGGTACACAAGGAGCCCACAACGGTATGTAAAGTATTACTGCAGAGGCCACAACGTAACTATGGTTACAGGCATTTTTCACAGACATTGTGACAACAGCAGGAGTGAGGTGACTCCTCCTGCTCTTGCTTTGCCCTCCTGTCCTGATACGCACACGTAATGACTAATTCAGTCTCACAGTTCGGAGACGCAATTGTCATTTCCAATCGATGACTGTGTTTGTGGCCACAGTCTTGAGAGCTCTGTTGGCTGGTGATTCTACAACCAAGCAGCCCTGTGAGAGGAGTTTTATTCCTTCCACTGTCAAATTTGGTGATCCCCTGACTTTTTATTTAGGTTGACATTTGCCGTTCTGCAGCGTCTCAACAACACTTGGATGGATTGTAGTGAAATTTTGGAAGAGACCTTCATTTTTCATGGCAACATCCACAATGTTCCTGTCTGCTTATTCTTTGAAAGTGTTTGATTTGATTATCTTGTGATGATGCTTGTGTTTACTTGTGTTTAGCTTAGCATAACGAAACAGCTAGCATGGCTCTGTCAACCTCTCTAAAAAGTGGCCCAGCAGCACCTCTTACAGTTGCACCTTATATCTCATTTGTTTAATATGCGCACAAACAGAAATTTAAACCCAACAGATTTTACAGCGTATTGCAGTAACTATTTCTTGTGACATAAGAAATTAGTTTCCTAGTTTCTGCACCCAGTCTTTATCCTGAGCTATGCTAGTCATCTCCTGGCTTCAGTCTTACATTTAAGAAGTAGTATATCTAAAACAGTTTGTTTGCATGATGGTGCCTCGAAGAACGTTGTCAAATGGCAAGATTTAATCCTTATTATTATGGCTGCACGATATGGTAAAAAATAAATCATATGGTGATTATTTTGACTCAAATTGTGATATTGTGAAATTAGGTTTTGCATCACAATTGTCATTTTTACTGACAAAGAAACTATGATGTGATATTCATTGGAATATGTTCCAAACATGAGATTTTTAGCCCAAAGCATCTGCAGAACTACAATATTATTATTAATATTATACTACTGTTTTTCACAATTTTCCTCTTTCAAAAAATTGGTATCTGCAGCTTGGATATTATACATATTGAGAGGTCAATAATATTGTGATTGATTGTGCATCCCTACATACTCTCTGTGACTCTTGTGATATAAAAGGGTTCTCAGTAGAATCCCCTCGATGGGTTCTAGCTAAACCTCTAGCTCAACCGTTAGAAGGTTGAAAGGTCCTGGATAAAACCCTCAGACAGAACCTCTTGAAGGGGGTTATGGGTGATACCTTTCACAGATGGTGAAACCTTTAGAAGGGTTTCTAAAAGGAACCAAAAAGGATTGTCCTATGGGGACAACCTGGAGAACCCGTTATGGTTCTCGCACTGTATTTCTCAAAGTGAAATCACACTGCACAGAAACAGGCAGTGATAATAAAAAAGGAAAAGAAAAATGTGTGAAAATTTGTCATAAACTGAGAGAAATGCAGGAGAATTGTGCTCACGGGAGGATGCGGGGAGAAGTTAATGAAAAACAGGAGACACCGGAGAAAATCCAGTTGGCAAGTGTGCGCTCTGACCTTGCGAACACATCAGGGTTCATTTTAAATGAACCAAGCAGGGTAGGTCTGAATGCAGCCTCAGTATGCGGGTGCTTGGCTTGAGAGCTGGTTCAAGTTCAGCCCGGACCTGACGTGGAGTGTGGACAGGTAACTTTAGAGGTGACAGTTCACCTCCTGGGCTCTTGAGTAAGGCACCAAAACTCCAAACTGCATCTGTCCCCTCAGTTGTTTATGGGTCCGGTGTGTGCATGTCTGTATTTTGGCACTGTGTGTGTGTGTGCGCGCGTGTGTGTAAACTGCACAATGGAATGAAAACATTTAATTTCCCCCTTGAGGATTAATAAATAATAAAGTAATTCTTTGTTTTGATCTTCAGAGTTCGAGGCGAAGGCTCTCCGTCCTGCTCCATCCGTCTCTTTCCCCTCCTGATTTATGATGTATTTTCCGTGGGTTTTCTCTGGTCTGTCTTCTCGGGGCCTTGAGCAATGAGCTGGTCATGAATATTTCGGGCTGGACAGCTCGCTCACGTGTTTGGAGCACACACTCGCTCTCGTGCGTCTCGTGTTGCTGCCTCCGAGCCTATCCCTGAGAATGGATTGCCAGGGTGCCAGTACAACACAAAACTGCTGAAATATTTAAACATCAGATCATTACGCCGTTTGCCATGTAATTACACATGCTCATTTCATATTCGCCTCAATGTGAGCGTACGTGCGCCTGCATGAACAGGGGTAGATTTGCAATGTGTGTGGGTGTATGTATAAGCAAGTATGTGTTTACACACCCGTCTGTGCTCTCACACACCATATGAATGTGTATATGCTGCAGTCGGTGTGTGTGTGTGTTCCCATTTATGCCGTGTTTGTGCGAGGCTGTGTGTGTTTTTGTGATTGTCCATAATGCCTGTTTGTGTGTGTGTGTTCACAGCTGCTGTTTCTTGGACATGGTCCTGGAACACCCTCATTCGTTCTCCCCTCCCTGCAGATCAATACAAATACAGTGAAAATTTAATGCATTATGTTGAGCGTATTGCTGCGGTGTCAGAAAACAGTCAAAGAGAACAATGGCGGCGCTGACTGCTGTACGGCCAGTCATGTTACATAACACGCTTACCTTGTTCCTTTGTAGGTTTAAAGAAAGATTAATACGAAATAGATTTTCTGATGATTATTTGCAGAATATTCAAAAAGCTGGACAGTAAAAGTTTAACATTTAAGCTGTGACCTATAGAGCTGCAGCTAATGACTGTTTTGATAATCAATTAGTCAGTGATTATTGAACCAATTACTCAGTGGCTCTTATTTACCTTCATTGGCTTCCTGTGCGTTTTAGAATTGATTTTGAGATTTTACTGATCACTTTTAAAGCCCGTCTTGGTCTGGCCCCAGGCTACACAGCCGAAATGTTGCCCCCATATGAGCCAGTACGCAGCCTTAGATCCTCCAGCGGGGTCCCCTGGAGGGGCCCTCCTGGACGGACCCTCCTGGAGGGGCCCTCCTGCAGTTGTTCCAAAGTCGAGGCTCGAATCAAAAGGTGGCCGTACTCTCTCCATCAGAGCCCCTCGACTTTGAAAGATAAGGTTTGCAGAATCAGTAACATCTTTAAAATCTTTAATTTTTATAGACCTGCTTTTATGTGATGTTGTCGTTTAAACCATTTTAATCTTTCTTTATGCTTTTATTCCTTTTATTTGTGTTTATTTATATTGACATTATGTAATGTCATCTTATTATTTGTTCCATCTTTATTTATAATGAAAATACAACATCATGTGATGCCTCTGCATTCCTATCCCTTTATTTCTTTTTGACATATTTCTTATTTTTCTCACTTCTGTGTCTTGTGTCTCATTTTCACAGTCTTTTAGTGCCCACTTCAATTTCAGATTCTGTCTGCTTTTAAAAGGTGCTCTATACATAAAGTAATGATTATTATTACCACCAGTCAGCTTTTAAATTTAGCTGGAGGTTGTTTAAGGCATGTGCTAACTAACAATAAAGAAAATTAAGATGACTGACTGCTGATTAGATTGTTTACTGAAAATATTTCGAAGAAAACATTTATATCACCCTCTTTATAGTTGGGCATTTCTTATTTCATCATTTTATTTCTGCTTAATTTGAAACATTATTGCTGTTTAGTCACAAACTACTTAAATCAGCTCACCTCCCTCTTCTTTCTCCCCACACACACACTCCCCTGTTACTGCACACACACACACACACACACACTGTGGCTCGCCCCGCCCTGCCTCTGTTTCTCTCTCCCTATACAGTCTGTGTCTGATCTGTTGACTTTCTTCATCAGCACACATTACATTTCTTGAGGTCAGCTGCATTTAGCATCTTTTTGATGCTTGAACTTTATGTTAAATGTGATAAAGGGGCTGATGTCGCTGAGAGCTGCGTCCTGACCGTCAGTCTGTGCTGCTCGCCAGTAGGGCTGGAATGATACACTTATCTCTTGATTCTTAAGTATTTGTGATTCTACATGTGTTGTTTATTGCAATTTTTACTTGCTTTTAGAGACTATTTATCATGATACCTGTGGCTGTTACAGTGTGTCACGTGACTGATAAATCACCATGGATACCAAGTATACGAAACAACATTAGTAGTATCTTTGTTGAGAAAATTACTAATTCACCGGATTCGTCAAAAATACATCTATAAATGGTTTCTCTAGTTGCTAATTGTCGTGTCTCCCAAAGTCGTGAAATAACAACGTGGATTCACAGAAATGTCCCCCAGACAGTGACGTAATAAGAAAATAAGAACCTCCAGGAAGAGTCTCTACAGATACAGGGTGCTTTTTCTGCCTCCTCGTCTTGTCTCTCCTCCATCAACCCAGAAGTCGTTTCCCCTCCGCCATGATGAAGGATCTTCCAGCTGCTTAAATGCACCCGGAGGAGACGGGAAGCGAGGAGAGAGGGGGCTTCAGGAGCAGCTCAGAGCGAGGAAACACCGGTGTATCCTATGCCAAATCTATCTATCTGATGTTGATCGGATGGTTTCAGCGACTGTCATCCTGCATCATCAGCACCTACCCAGGGAAATCAAATTCTGACTGACAGAAGTTTATGCAGCATTTTCATGATTCTTGTTGGATGTTTATGTCCTTTGGTGTCACAAAGAGCTCATGAAGAAATAACTGATTATAAGCATTATTAGTATTAGAAATCACCACATGTTCTGAAACGTGACGCAAACGGGTAGACACAGCGTGAAAAGGCATCTGATACAGTGATAATTCAGAGATTATTACTGTGGAATCACTGTCGCACACTTTTTAATGGACTAATCAGAGGAAACACCCGTGGCAAGGTGCTGACTTTGTAGTGTCATGTACAGGATCTACACTTAATAAAATAAAACACAGTTACATGATAAGATGTGATGTAAAGCACTTTCATGTGCCGGCATCTAATGCTATAAGTTAATGTCATTGCAGACAATTGTTGCGTCACACAAAGCAGCAGTTTGTCTTTTTTTTTTTTTTTTTTCACAATAAAATCAACACATATTTTTACACAGCTGTGTGTGTCTTATTGTGCAGATAACAATAATGTAAGTAAATAATAGTCTAAGTAAACGAATAACACTGATCTGTAGCCGATATAAATGATAAATTATTAAATAATGATTAAAATCAACGTCAGGAAGAGTGCTACTAATAATCACCAATTTTAAACACTTAACACGTCTAATAAAATGCTGTCAAGTGTTCTTAAATAAACATTTCTGTGGACATTTGTCCCAGTCAGTCTGACAGTTGATACAGCTGTTATCAGCTCGTCGTCAATAACTGTCATCGCTTCAGACTGACGCTAAAAGGAACCGAGGATTTTTCATTTCTGAGTTTCGGCTCCTCTGTCCTCGCGTCTCTTCCTCGCATCCCTCTTTCATGTCCTCTCTGGGTGAGGCTAAGACGCAAGGAGAGGAAGCAAGTGGAGGAGACGAGGAGATCAACTTACACCACCACACACTTCTTGTGGGCCATAGGTCATGATTGAGAGGGATTTATTATATCCTTTATTAATCCTGTATTGTATGCATTTAAATTTTCTGGTGTTTTGTCCTCATTGTACATGTGTTACACTGCTGTGTTCACATCATGCTCAGTTGCTATGAAGTGATCGGATGTCTGCCAAGAAAACAGTCACAATCACAGTTTAACACCATCCCCGCAATCTCGCACCACAACGCAAGGCAACATGGATTCATGCTGCTGACACGAAATTCCTGGCCTGCTACCACCAGCATGTGAGCACAGAAACTGTGCTTAATCAGAGCAGACAAGGTTTTCTCACTCCTCTCTCCACTGGTTTTGATGAGCACGTGTCCACCGGAGCCTCATCGTCTTGTCCTCAGCGAACAGGAATGTAATTGGCCTCACTCTGCTGCTGTAGAGCGGCAGTTTGTTTCAAGGTTCAACAAGTCGTGCGAGTCTTTGAGCTTTCATTTGATCAGCAGCCTTGTGTTTAATAGGAAGGCTTATTAGGTGACAGCAGGACTTAATGTCATCGCTGGTTTAATAGTGACTCTCGGTAAACCTTTATTAAAAGAAATTCTGAAATACCTTTTTACTTATCATCAAAGATTAAAGAAACATGTTGAAATATTTGCTTTTCTGCCAATGCTGCAGCCACGGTGTCCTTTGAAGTCTCTATTCTGGACCGGAATAACTGTTTTTGTTTGCCTGTTTCACGTTAATGAGTTCAATTTAATGCTGAATGATCACTGAATGACTAAGTGCCTGTTTATGTGTCGTAAGAAATCATTAACAATCTTTTAAAATGAGTAGATGTTCAGTATTGTCAGTTGACAGTGTCGCACACGTCTGGCGTTTCTGCAGTGTTCCTGCAGCCTGCCTGAGCCTCCTCAAGTCTGGGTAGGAGGGAGATTTAATAGGATTTCAGCCTATTTTAAAATGAGTACAGCAGTCCAAATAGCTAGACTGTATATGAAATAGTTGAAATCCTATTTAATATACAGTCTTTGGATCAAGCAAGTTGTTTCCCTCCGCCCCTCCTCCTCCTCAGACTCTTGGTTATATTTTCATTATCCTCCAGCTTGTTGCTTGTTTGCTACCACTTATTTTCGACTGATGATTTCTCTTTTTCAGACTTCCTCATCTCTTTTTAGAACCTGCTTGAACCCGTCTGACCTCTTTTAAACCGATCATCTCTTGTTTATGGTGGTGATTATGTCTCTACCAACTTTGGACACCGTGTGCGAGAACCCCAGGAGGGCAGTGTCCCCGAACATGAAGCCACCTCATCAGACACCAACAATCAAATTACATTCATAGATGCTTAGATTACCCTCCTTTGGCCATCCTAATTAAGGAATCAGTTGTAGAGAAGCAGACGATCCTGATGACCCCTGTCTAAATGGTTTTATATTTTGAGGTGCAGCGACCTGATTTTCTGTTTGAAAGAGCTGGCTGTTAGCACGCAGCACTCACTTTCATCTCTTTGTCTTATTCTTAACAATAATTTCAAAGTCACAGTGAGGCTTTTGTTAAGACCTTATTGTGTGTTTTTCTGTCTCAGACACCTGTAGCTTCTTACCTTTTCCTTCTCACCTCTTCAGGAGATCCAGCAGCAGCAGCAGCAGCAGTCAGTTAAGGAGCCCTACGGACTCAATCTGGCTGAATTTCCTGCAGAGGACGACATGCTCATTTACGAAAGGTGATGCACCCACCATGCATGCATACATGCATTGTTTGATATCACAGTTAATGCGCATATTTTAAAATGTTTGGAGACAAAGTGTAGGGCTTTTACAATCTTAACAAGTTAAGACATTGACTTGTCAAGCAGGGCAGGTTACATGTTGAGAAAGATAATAACATCTGTAATAGCATATGCTCATTGGCCACTTTACTACGTACACTTGTGAAATATAATGTAATCCAAGACAACAACATTAACCATAAATTTGACCTTAACTATGATAATAATGTTCGGTTTAGATTGACACTGTCAGAGAGGATACATTAAAATATACTTTTATTATTGAGGTCAGAGTTTGCAGGGATGATGAGATGGAGTAATATTGTGTTCTAATAATGACAATAAATTTATTTTCTTAGTTCCCATAAAGATGGCATCAAAACGTTGTGGTCAGTAGTCATAAGAAACAGGATACTACAGCCATGCTACCAGCTCTGTGAGCTAACATGCTCACAGTGACGATGCTGACAAGCTGATACACAGCTGTATAACTGATGATGATGGGAATGACTTCAGTTTTGTAGTCTTCAGTTGTAACCTGGCATCACTAGACTGATTGACAAATGAAGCCCTGCCCTCCTTGGTTACTGTTGCTGCCTGTCAAGCTTTCCATTCTTGCAGCTTGCAGCACAGATGCAGTTTACAGTAATAACGGTGGCAGATTTGACATCAGAATTGACTGTAATTGTTGAAACACGAGGTCTTTATTTCCACAGAGAGGTAAACAGAAGCAGCTTCTCATTTCTAGCTGATGACTGTGGATTTTGTCGTCTAAAATGAGGACCCTCGCTAACAGATTGATGTGTAGTTGGCTAATGTAAGCTAATGCTAATACTTCAACTGACTCCTTGAGTCAGCTGAGAAATCTGTCTCCAGCTGACTTTTTAAAGTTACCATCTGACACATTTTAAAAGGAGAACCCTGTGAAAGTGTATTAAATATGTGAAGTCACATAGGGGCTTGGCAAAGGCTTATTCTGGTATCTCCCAGTTTATTTTTGATTTACACGGGGCGTTATCAACGGGCACAATTCAATAGGCCTACAACCAATTAGAGCAATAAAAGTTCAACAAAAAGAAACTGGTGGTCTTAACCTTTCTCAAATTACAGCTCAAAAGTACACTAAAGTGTGTTTCTGAAAACATTTGAAGCTGGAAATAGAAAATGCAGTAAAAGAATCTCCATTCATCTTTGATCAGCGCTGCCTAGTTTGACAGTTTGATCTGCGGTTCATCAGCCTGGGGAGTTGCTTTGGAAACTTGTGAGTTTTCTAATCTGGAACAGTGACGCTCCTCTATCAATCATCATATCAAACCCACCCTGTATCAAATAAATCGTTGCCAGAGTTGATGGAAATCTGTCCGAACGTGGGCAGTGGCCACACGAACCTGCCGGAGCAAATGAAGCATGAGCTCGCAGATTCGTCCGGTTCCCGGGCCTCAGAAAGTATTGGGCAAATGGGAACTTGGAACTGATGATGGCACTAAAAAGTCAAATTATTGTCAAAGTGATTACAATTCCTCCTGATGGGGACAGGGACATCTGCACCGAATATCATGGTAATCCATCCAGTAGTTGTTGCTGAGATCCACACCACAGTTCAATGCATTAAAGTGTTTTATATGGGCTGCATAATACATAACAGAATAAATGATGGATGGATGCCATAAGACAGAGAAAATTCTGGGTGCATTTTGTTGTGTCTCGTACCGACCAACTTGAGCTGGCCTCTGTTTGTTTGTTTGGCCTTCAGCTCTCAGTGTTCTGTATGTCTAACGTGTTTTTTTTTTGGTGCCACATTGAAGCAAATGCCAGCAAATTGAAGATCTCCGGTCTTATTTTCTGCCTCCGCCCCTTCAACTAGTCCTGAGGAAGTCTTTTTTTTTTTTTTTGATTGGTATGGACAATGCATCCGGCGCCCAAGACAGAGGGGGGAGTAACAAGCAGTGAGTGTCAGCAGCCCCCTCAGGGTGATCAGGGTCATTTATAAAAGGGGCATTGTCAACTCTGCCCCGCTGTGTGCATCACACTCCTGACCTCACTGCTCTTTGTCCACCTCTCACTTCCTTCACCGCTGAGTTTGGTTTTTTTTTTATTTTGTCTGTCCTTTCTGTTTCATTGTGTCCTCTCTCCCCGTTTCCTCTCAGCCCTGTTGATGAGCTGCGGTGAATAGCCTTCGTCAGGCTCTGAAACTGAACACAACTATCTGTTCTTTGGCTGCGAACTGCACGTTTGATACAGTGTGATGCTTTTGATGGAGCTTTAATAGCTTTTTTTTTTCTCCTCACACTCGGCTGTCCTAAACCGACTGAGAAAAACTGGCCCAGCGTCTTATTTCAGTAGTCAGCGTACACTCTGTCACACTGTCTTTGAAGCAATAACTAACCATTCGTAAATTAACAAGTGCAGTTTATATCTCAGCAGATGTTCATAATTTCATTAAGTGTGGTGTATCACAAAAGCATAATTCTCTGGTCTAGGGCTGAGCAATTAATCAAGATTTTAACAAAATCGCAATATGATCTACTGCAGTTTTCACATTGCAGGAGGTGCAATGATTGTTAAAAAACAAATTTTTGTTTGTAAAATGACTGTCATGCTGCAGAGATGTGCTGGCCTACAGACTTAAGATGTCTTCATAGGGCTGCAACTAATGACAATTTTCATTATCAATTACTCTGTAACTGTTTGGTCCTTAAAATGTCAGAAAATGTTGATCGGTGTTCCCCAAAGTCCAAGATGACGTCCTCGAATGGCTCGTTTTGTCCACAACTCAAAGATATTCAGTTTACTGTCAGAGAGGAGTGGAGAAACCAGAAAATATTCACATCTGAGGAGCTGAAATCAGAGAATTTAGACAGTTTTCTTCGAAAAAAAAGATCCAAACTGATTAATTGATTATCAAAATAGTTGCAGAGTAATTTGATAGTTGACAACTAATCAATTAATCAACAACTCATTGCTGTTCTACATCGTTTGCTACAGACGGCTGCAAAAATCAGACTTTTATTATGTTTTTAAAAGAAAGTGAGAATAATGATGTAAAAATTATCATTTACTCTAATACTGAAAATCGTATTACAATTGCACTATCGTTAAAAATGAATCACAATTAGATATTTTTTTCAGAATTGTTCATCCCTACTGTGGACCATTCATTTGAAATTGGACTACATGAAGCAAAAAGAGTAACATGTTTGATATTAAGCAACATTTATATTCACTATACAGCTAACAACCCAAGATCGCATAGTTATCTACACTCTAAAGGTGCTAACTAGAACCATAAAGGTTTCTTTGGCTTGTCACCAAAGGAGAACCCTTTTTGGTTCGTGGTAGAACCTTTTATAAGGGTTCGACATGGAATGCTGTCATAGGCCTTTTTCACCAACAAAGAACTGCTCCTGTTCTGGTTCAAACACCATAATATGAACCGTTCTGAGCATTTCCACTATAAAATAACCTGGTTCAGAACCTAAATGGTTGGTTTCCAGCTGGAACCAGAAAAGGTGGGCGTGTCATCTTCTGCAGGTTGCTGTGCTTCCTGCAGCGTCCTCTGTTGATGACATCCTTGGTTACAGTGGTTCCACTAAACACTGGTGGAAATGCAGGCAGATTCACCAGATAGCACCAAGGTTTCAAGAACCTGAGCTAATTTGGTGAAAAGGGGTCCTCAGAGAGTTCTGCTTGGAACCAGACATTATGAGTTACAGCTAGAACCATCTCCGAAAGGTTTCACAAACTCTTGTAGGGGGGTTTCAGAACCAGAGAATAGGGCTGCATGATTTGGCTGACTGCCTGTAGGTAATACACTGACTATAAATAAGTACCTCATACTGTACAACCCCACCTCAAAAATCCTGGACTATCCCTTTAACTTTGATTGTAATGAAGTCCTGTGAAGGAATGCATGCTGAGATGTAAAAAAAAAAAAAAAAAGATTAATTTGTCATATTTGTATTTTTGTATTTCTGACTTTGATGGCAGGTGACGGGACCAAACTTTAAAAAAAAGGAATCCAAATTGTAATGAAGAATGTTGTTCATATCCTCCTACTGTAGTGGCACATAATGAGAGTGAAACGGCATTCATTATTGAGGCTGGATGTTGGAATGGCTCCAAAGATGTTAGCTGCAGCCAGAGCTCCGCTAATCAATGCATTAATATTAAAAATCATAAGCAAGAGCCAGAGGGGAACTCTCAACTATTGCATATTATTGTGTCTTTGCAAGAGAAAAATAACCTGTGGGGAAATTTGAGATTTGGCGATGATGTGCTCTGAGCATTAGAGATTTCAACAGACGTGTTTAGCTCATCTCTGAGTATTTATGTGGGAAAAAAAAGACAATGTGAAACTAAAATTAAGGAGCCATTAGAGATTAATTACATGGTTACCCAATTACCTTTTGTTAGTGGCTCTTCACATGATGAAGCTGGAAGGAGACAGACATATGTGTTCAGTATGTGCATATACTGTAGAGTTTGTGCATATTTCGCAGTCGTTTTTCATTTTGTGTGGTTTTTTTTCGTCTGCAGGTTTGCACATCTGGGCGAGAGCCAGCACAGGGTGGAAAGAACTGAACACATAAACTTGGCCAACATCATCTGCTTGTAAGTAAAACATGTGACACATTAACCCAAACACACGCAGAAAAAGACAAAAAAAAACATGTGCCCAAACTCAGTAATCCTCAGTCACATGTAATGTTAAGCATTATATTGTACTGTTGGTTTGTAGTTATAATCCAACCCTTTTAAATACCACTCAGTGTTTCCAGTAGCCTTGGGACAAGTGAACGCAGTTGCTTGCACTAAGTGGTCTCCAGGGAGGCTTCTAGCTGTGTGCTGGTAAATCTTCATCTCTTATAACCAAACACTCTTTCTTTACCTCTCCTCATCCCTGCTATTTTCCCGTCAGTCCGTCCCTACGCCTTCCTGCTCGCTGCGGCCGTGACCCAGTGGGTCATAGACGAAAATATTTTTTCCTCAAAATTCTGCTTCACGTGCGATTGCAATGTGCAGCCGTATATAGACGCAGAAGAAAATTTGTTCCTAGTCTTGCTTTTTTTTTTTTTTTCCCTCTCGCACACAGACAACAATCACAATAACTGTCATCAAGATCCCTCTGAATATGTATTCTTTTGTAATCTGTCCTTCTCTCTTGCTCTTTGCCATTATTCTCGCCCCCCCGTCACACATATTGTACATGTCTGTTTTACTAATGTTGCAACAAACGCAACAACACCACCGGGACTCAAAATCAAAACGGGCTCCAGTGTTGTAATTAAATCACATCAGAGAGAAGAGATGGAGAGGAGCACTGGCAGCTCATGTTTACTTTATATCAGCCTCTTTTAATTCTTCTCATGCTTCTTGCTTCGTATTTATTAAATATTTACATGAATATGCTTATACAGATGAGGACGAAATGATTAGCCCCGCCCCCTATGGAAATTTAAAGTATTTCCCAAGTGCTGTTAAACAGAGCAGCACAGCTTTTCCAAACATCCTAGATTTATTTTGGATGCTTATATTATTTTGCTTTGCACACAGAAACAAAATTATTAGCCCCCCCGATGCTAATAGTCAGTTGTGTATCCTTTTTGCTGGATAACAGCCTGCAGCCATTTGTTGTAGTTTTCAACACGTCTCAGACACGTCTCCTGAGGAATCCCAGCCCGTTCTTCTTTGGCGAATCTCTCAGGCTCCTCCAGACTTGATGGTCTTCTGGCACGGACCTCGGTCTTCAGTTCACCCCACAGATTTTCAGTTGGCTTTGTGCAGGCCAGTCAACAACGTTCACTTTGGTCTTCTGAAGGTAGTTCTTCACCGGGAGCGATGTATGTTTTGGGTCGTGTTGGAAGACAAAGCGACGACCCAGACCCAGTTTTGCTGCTGACTGCTTGAGGTTTTCTTTCAGAATCTTCATATGTCCTTCTTTCTTCATGATTCCTTCCACCTTGACCAGATTCCCAGTTCTAGACGCACTGAAGCATCCCCACAGCATAACACTCACCGTGTTTCACTGTGGGGACGGTGTTATTTGGGTTGTACGCCTCTCCCTTCTTTCTCCAAATATAAGCAACATCTCTATGGCCAGAGAGCTCTAGTTTCATCTCATCTGACCAAAGGAGATGCTTCCAGTATGCACAGTCTTTCTCCAGGTTATCTCTTCTGCAGAAGTGGAGTTTTTCTTGGTCTGCAACCTCACAGTCCATTCCTGCGCAGGGCTCTGGTGATTGTCTTCTTTGAGACTACAATTCCCGACTTGGCTAAGTCATTCACTAGTGTCTTGGCAGTTGTTCTGGGGTCTTTAGACACATCTCTCACTAGTTTTCTTTCCAGTTTCTTTGAAATCTTTCACTTCCTACCTCTGCCAGGCTTGTTCTGTACCGTGTGGCTCTCTTTGAATTTCTTGATGATACTTCTCACTTCAATTTTTGACACTTAGAAATGCTGTGATAACTTTGCATATCCTTCTCCTGCTTTGTGAGCATCAACAATTATTTTATTTCAAGTCTAAACTGATTTCTTTTGTTATTGTCATGATGCTTTCTCAAGTGACAGCTCAAACCCTTACTGAAGTTTTTATACTGTGTGTAAAATGGAAGATAACCCTCAGTTTTAACTTGATTTTACAAGCTTTGAGCTTTACAAAGTTAAAGCACATCATTGTACAACAGTGGTTTGTGCTATGAGTTGGCATTCGAGTTATAAATAAACAAATCCTGTGCAGGTTTTTATGCCTCTGTGCTGGTGACAGCATGTGTTCGGGTTGTCCATCCATCCCATTTTTGTGAATGCGACATCTCCAGAACGCCTCGACGGAATTTCTTTAAACTTGGCACAAATGTCCACTTCGATTCAAGGATGAATCCTGTAGATCTTGGTGATCAAAGTTAATGGTCATCTCAAAAATGACTTGATGTAATTTCTTCAAATTTAGCGCATTTAGCAACATTCACTTGGACTCAAGATAAATGTTAGACTGCTTAATGATGTGTCAGACAGAAACTGTCATAACAGACAGAAAAAGAAGTGAATGAAAGATAAAACCTGTGCTGAGAGTTCTCTGAGTTGCTGTCATTTATGATCATGCTAGCTCCTCTGTTGTGTCCATCATGTCCTAGTCCACAGTTGTTGTTGTTGTTGTTTTACACAACCACAGACTTCTGAGTTTATAGCAAAGTGTTTGTAAATTGTTAAGATATTGTAGTCATAGAAACAACAGCATTTTGTCCCCTTCTCTCTTCATCCTAGCGCTCTGCCAGCAAGAAAAATGCTCTATGTACACAAGCTCTTTCCTCATTTAGTCTGACGAATCACGTTTTTCAAACTGAGGATTTTTTGTTCAAGGATTTTGCATTTTGTGTTTTGTTTACTGGGTGACTTTTGCAGCTTCATTCAAAACCTGCAGTAGAAGTTTCAAATGTAAAAAATGACATTTTCTGCAGCCCTAAAGTAAAAGACAAACGGCTTATGGTGCTGAGAATTATAAGAGAAGATTGATAACACTCTCATGTCTGTACAGTAGATATGGTGCTTCAGCAGCCATATTTGGCTATAAAACAAAATGTCTTTTAGCTTTTACATTTTAGTTTTTGTACGTTACGAATAGTCAAGATATTATGTGTTACTTAATGAGCTTTAGAGGTGCTGATACATGTATTATTACTTTTGGACAGAGCCAGGTTAGCTGTTTCTAGTCTTTGTGCTAAGTTAATCAGCTGCTGTTATAACTTCAAATATGAGAATGGTAATAATCTACTCGTGCCACTGTCAGAAAGCAAATAAATACTTCCCAAAATCTTAAACTACTCCTTTAAACATACTACAATACAGACAGTTTGTACAGACTTTAATTGATCAAATTGATCTAGTGCATTGCAGAAAACTGGTCTACCCACCACTTTGGCACACATTAAAGGGAAAGCATTATTTTATTATTAGAAAGAAAGAAAAAATAGTATTTGTACTTTTATGGAGGTTGTCTGTGTGTGTGTGTGTGTGTGTGTAAGCGCAGTGGTCTGCCTGAACATATAACATGGAAATAAACCTTTTCACTGAAGAGATGTTGAAGCAAAGTCCTTTGAAGGAGACAGAGCTCAGAGGCAGCAGAGGCACGTGAGGAGGCAGAAGTGGTTGTTTCTATAGCTCTAAGAATACAAACAGCTAGACACTGAGGTTTAGCTATGTGCATCATGGCTGCATAAATAGAAAGTGGTGAAAAAATACCTGTTCAGAGTAAGAAAATTGTAAAGAGAGGTCAAAAACATATCCACGTGTCCGAGCGATTTCTTCACCAGCCTTCACGAGTCTTGCAACTCATGGTTATCTTACCTCAAGGTGTCTGAAAAGTATGCCTGGGTGATAAATAGTGCAAACATATAATGATCTACATAGACTATGATGCATTTCCGTATAAAACATTATATAAAATAGTTACATTTGCTTAACTTTAAACATCAACAGCAGCAAAATGCAACACACACATTAATGCAGCAGTAATATTAATCCACAAACATCAGATAAATAATAGTAGAATACTGACAGGGACGGTTTCATTGCACAGTGACTACTTTAATAAAAATTTGCAAAATCAGATATCATCATCATTTTTTACCTCAATGTTGACTAAGAATATGATGTGGTGTTTTTGCAAAATATTAACACAAAATTGAGATTTTTATTTTTAAGTGGGTAAAAGCAAATAATAGAACAGCTAGAACAGTCTGGTAAGTTCAGAAAATCAGATCACTTTAATGCAACGCATCCTTAAAAGCCAGGAAAAGACAACAGCTATATCAGACCATATCAGGATATAACCGTATCAACAATCTGTCATGATATCTATGTGATATCAATATGTTACCCAGCCCTAATGAAAACCGTGAGTTAGAGTTTTTGTCATGGCCGAACGTTTTCCCAAACAGCCAGATGGAGCTTAAGGTCAGTATTGAGAGGAAGACAGGTTGAAGGTCATGTGAAACTGAAGACGACGATAAAGGCAGGAAAAGGTTAAAGTCACTGAAAAGGTCACATAAACATGGAGAGAGAGAGAGACGGACATTCAGGGCAGTTAAAGCCACATTATGTAACTATTGTACCTTAAAACTACAGCTGCAGGATCATTTTGATGCAACACGGACTTATAATATGGAAGAATACTGACTCTGTCATTCTCAGTCCGCACCTCGTCATCAAGGGTTCTTTGTTCCAAAATATAAAAGTGATCTCAGTACCAGAACCCCCTGGAAGAGTTCTAGATAAAACCCTTGGAATATTAAAGCGTTCTTGGTAGAACCCCCTGGGCATGCTCTAGATTAAACCTTTTTTATATAAAAAGGATTCTTTGCTAGAACCCCTTTGGTGGGTTCTTGTTAGCACCTCTAGAAGGTGGAAAGGTTCTGGATAGTACCAACGGACAGGGTTCTGGGTAGAACCATTACACCATAGAAGTGTTTTCTGTAGAACCTCTCTTAAGGGGGGTTCTGAAACCTTTCACAAATGGTTCTAGCTATATCTTGTAGGGCTTCTGGTAGAACTTTAAGAAAAGGTTCTACCAGGAACCAAAAAGGGTTCTCCTATGAGTACAAGCTTGAGAACCCTTTAAGGTTCTAGTTAGCACTTTAATTTCTAAGCATTTTTTTCCACCAACTTGGAACCATCCCTGTTCTGGAACATGATTTCGAACCGTTCTTAGGATTTCCACCAAAAATGAACTGATCCAGAACCTTGAAAAAAATGGTTTCCAGCTGGAACCAAAAAACAGTCCAAAGTGGGCATGTCTTATTCTGCAGGTCATTGTGCAGCTTCATCTGTTGATGATGTTCCTGATTACAAAGGTTCCACTCAAAACCGGTGGAAAAGGCGGCTGGTTCATTAGAAAAGCACCAAGGCTCCAAGGATCTTGAAGTGAACGGGTTGAAGGAACCAGAGATATTTTGGTGGAAAACGGCCCTCAGAGTGTGAGATTACACAGATATGTTCATATCGGTTCCTTCAGTCTGTGTCAGGACTGTGCTGCTGTCCTGTAGTAGTAAAGTGACACAGCAGGTACATTATTGATTACTCAACTCTCTGGACGTCTTCTTGCAATCATGATCAGATAAAAACTGGTGACTTGAATGAGAAAATGTTGGATTAAATGCCTCAAATGTATCTTCTAGCCTCTGCAGAATGAACACTCTTCGACCATGTAATTCTCTTTTCTGGTATTTATGTTGACTGAAGGGGAAATGACATTCCTTTTTTGAGGTGAAAGTTATTACTCGTCACACAAAGGTGGCAGACGTACAGGTACTGGCTTTTGCGTGCAGGAAAGACCTCAGCCAGCGGGGAAACGTACCACCTTTTCTTCCCTGTTCGGTCTGAATCTCCCGTCGTCCGCCTATATCTTCACCTCTCATTGCTCTGGCCTTTCATCAGTCCATCCATCCGTCGCTCTGTTGTCCTCACGTCGGGTCCACAGGGTCTGGCAGGTGTGTCGGCCGTTGTGCAACAGTGCTATTCTAAGACACTGTTACAACACCCAAAACGTGTTTCTGACCACTGTTAGGGGCCGTTTAGTCTGTCACCTCCCTCTGTGTAGTTCCTCTGTTGACCCATCAGGCAAAGCTGACTCAGTTGGTGGAGATAAAAGCAGAAAATAAATACTGAATGTTGAGAAGCATCAATGAGGTGAGGAGATTTGTTTCTTCCTTAAATTATAATTTAAGATCCGGATTAACACGTCTGAATGCATGTTGAATGCACATTTTAGCATATAAAAAAAATGGTGAAATTAGCTAAAACTACACCCTAGTTCCCTTTGTACTGTAATTTATTTATTCTAGTGCATGTTTCTCTCCCACAAATGTGCACAGACATGCACTAATTAATGGCAGACCTTTAACTTTGTAGGTTTTATGTTTTCTTCAAATGGTTTTGCCAGGGCGCATTGCATATTAGTGCAAACTGAGAAAAGTTTTGATTCAGATGGAGAAAAATGTTGAAAAGTGTTGAGAATCCTTTTGGTGTGAAAGGAGAAAGTTTTGGTACAAATGTTTTGAAAACTACAGCGCCAGTATTTATCTGCTTTCCTAATTTCCACATAAAAAAAAGGAAACAAGGTGCAAGGTAGATTTATTTATCATTATACAACACAGCGAGATTAAGATGTTGTACCCTTTTTCCTCACTTGCAAAAAAACCCCAATGTAAAATGTATATACAGTAGATTGGTTGAATAAATAAAAATAAAACAAACTATTTTTTACGTGGAGGAGAGCTGAGGATGAATCTCATGGCCGGAGGGAAGTAAAAGTTTTACTGCTTGACTGAGGTGAAAAATGTCGGGTATTGATTTAAAAAAAAGTCCATAAATGGCAAATTTCTACATGTTTTTTCTCTGATGTGTGACTAGTGCTCTTTTAATTACATAATCTTGTTCGGCTCTCTTCTTCTGCACTGGGTTGAAGTTGAAGTTGGCAACAGTCGAACACACACAAAAAGACCCCGGTCACACTCACTGCGATGCCCCTCCGGCGCTTAACAGCCTCAGGGCAGAGGGCCCGAGACTTCAGAGGCAGCTGCAGGATGAGAGACTAGTACAAAACACACACACACACACACAAACACACGCCGCTGTCTCCCCTCAAAAGTTATCCCCCATTGTTTCTCCTCACGCCTCTTTGCCGCTCCTCAATACGATTGCCATGACATCGAGCATGATGAGCCCCAAGCTCCGTGTGAAGCCGGGACATGTTCGCACACGTGTCTTGTTCTTTACGTCGTCGTAGGCAAAGGAGATAGCGGAAATTTTAGAATCCGGCTTTCACCATCTGAGGGGATGTGCTTGGATTCTCTGACATGAGCTGTGATTGGCCAAAATCTCCTGTCACAGGCTGAAAACAGAGGCAAGAGGAGGTGCAGAAGTCTAGTTATCTCTGAGACTACTTGAATTACGTTGTGCTTAAAGGTGATTATGGACTTTTTGCCCAATGATGCTAAAAATATGAACAGCTTTAATGACACTCGACTACCAAATTGACCCTTCCTAAATTGAGACCCCACTAATACCATATAAGGCTGCACTTCCTGCCCCATATGTCAGGAATTATTCATGAAAATGGCATCAAAGTGTAAAAAGAACTGTATGAGTTCAGAGTTTGATATCCTGCTTTCAGAGATCCATAAAGGAAAATCTGCCAGGGAAGAAATGGGAAAACCGAGTGTTGTTAATGCCGCGTTACCAGAGGGTCGGACTGTCACTGAAATAAAAAAGAAATGTCTCGATATGAAAACGGCTTCAAAGAAAAAAACCACAGCAGGGTGATCGATAACTGCAGTGGGAGGAGGAGGTCGAGGGGAAGTTTCCAGCACAGAGACAGAGCACTGAATAAGTGAGAATATGACTTCATAAACTTGCGATGTGAAGGGAATGTAACTAAACGTAATATGAATAAAACTTGTATATAAACTGAGTCATGTCTTCTAGCAACCCCAAATTTGTTTTTCTGTTCAACATAGACGAACCTGGTACAGAGCATATGTAAGTTGCAGAGCAAAAAGATATTGAAAAAACAATTCTTAAATGAAAATTGAACTGGATTTTGATGGAAACATGATCAAAAACTCAAAGAAACGTGATAAACCATATTTTTAAGCCCTCTTCTTTGATTGTCTCTTCACCCTGTGTCACTGCATCGGGTGTGTGCAGGCCTAGTCATAGCTTTAATATACATTAAACCCTTAGCTGACAACTCCTTGATGACACTCACTGAGTTCATAATTTAATTCTATTGTGGCTTTGACACAGCCATAATCAAGGATGTGCATTAGCAACGCAGCCATGTGTCTGAGCAGCCTCTCACCGGGGCCTCAGCTGCTGTTGAACTAGCCGCCTGAGTGGATGACCTGGCAAGCAGGCTGCTGATAATCCACTCTTAAGATGATGAGACATGCTAGTTTCCCTGGAAGTATGAGTAATTCTTCTGTAAAAAGCGCCCATCTCTGCCATCCACGTGTTGTTTCCATTAACAGTCCTCTTAATGACCTGCTCTCTCCAGCAGAGCTGCACGAGATCTCGTCGTTTGTGTTCAGACATTTTTCAGGTCCTTGGTGCATTTTTGCAAAAATCTCGTGACAGCTATTGATAGAAACCATTAATCCCCGATGCTAAAATTAAACATCATGGTTTGTTTGTTGTCTGAGGTTAGTTCCTCGGTACATCCATTATTTGAACATGCTTGAGTCCATCTGTCTTCTCCCCCCCCTCTCCTTTTGTTCGTCCCTCCCTCTCAGAGAGCCGGTGTCCTGCTTCCCGGAGGACAGCGTCTACGCCGTTTCTCCTCCGCAGGTCGACAGAGACAGCCGCGATGAGTTCGAGAGCCATGTGATGACGGGTCAGGGCCAGGTGAGGGGGCTGTCCAGGGACGACATGCTGATGTACAGGGAGTACGTCAAGAACAGATACATGTGAGACACGGACAAACTGGATCAGTGTCACCAATCCAGCGCAAGTTCCCATCTTGAAGATTTGGCATTTTTGTTTGTAGCTACACCACAGCACAAGAGACTTTTTTATGCATTTGTAAATCCAATTTTCTTCTTCTGCTGGGAGTCTATAATGAAGAATGAGCGTCCTGTATTTGGGCTTAACGATGCGGGTTGATTTTCTTTTCTTTTTAATCAAAGTCATTTCTGTGTTTTAATAGCTTCAAATGTTATCCAGTTATGTTTGTCATTCGCCTTAAAAGGATACCCATATGGTGCTTTTTATTTAGTCCTTGTGTTATTTTAATTGCAACTCTTTTAAGAAAGTTTATTTAACTATACAGTATGTACTTGCATTTTGACCACGTATACTGATGTAAATTGTTTTGAATCTCACATGTTGGAACCACTAATATGAAGGCAGGCCCAAAGATTATGATGATTGATTCTTTGAATTCCATCTCAGAAGTGTTTTGAGTTTTGATTTTCATTTTTTGTCATTTTGTTAAACAGGTTTCAGCACATTTCAGGCTTTAAAATCTCTTTAAAAAGCATGACTGGGATATACGCTGTGGTTTCAGTTTCAAACAACTGTCTTACACAATGTCATACATGTACTGTAAACGTATGTCCAGGTATTTTGCTTTTTCTTTTTTCCCCTTCTTTTTTCTTATTTTTTTAAACTTCTCATATGTTGCACATTGCATTATTTGATTAGGTTAAAGGGATAGTTTGGATGTTTTGCAGTGAAGTTGTACTTGTCAACAGTAAGTGTATTAGCTACAGTAGATTGCATTTGGCATCAGAGGTACCAGTATTTTAGCCACAGTATCAGTTTAAGTGTGCGCTATTTTTTAAGATACTTTCACCGTTTTCTGATGGTAAATTGCCATCATGTAAGCTGAATATCGTTCTCTCCAAAGCAAAAAGACTCAACTGTTAAAAACAGCTGACTTTTAGCTTGCAAGGTAAAACATAATTTTACCTGACGGGTTACCTTTTAACTTGTGACGTATCGCACAGTATGTCAGTCTTTTGCTCATGAAGTTAGAAAACGATTTGTTTTGGCTCACGAGAGTGTCTGTAAACTAGGGATAATAATACAGCTAACTGGCCAATATGTTTGAAATAATATGTAGCTACCACTACACAGTTATTAAGTGGGTTAGCCAGCTCACCTGACTGCACGAGGATTCGTGGGTAGCCTTTTATCAGTGTTTTGTCAATGTATTTTATGATTCTTGAACTGATTTTTGGATTGAATGCTTTTTGTAAATTCTTGTTTTTCATGTTAATGTTTACTTTCAGACATATATTTTTTTAAACTTTAAAAGAAATTATTAATTATTATCAATAATTTGGGGGACCCCCTGCAGTAACTCTGAGGACCCCCAAGGGGTCCTGGAGCCCCTGTTGAAGGCCCATGTTTAAGTGGCTAAAATACTTTTTGTTGCAAACCTGTTCTTATACAAGCCAAATATCACTCTCTCCAAATCAACCAAACTCCATTGGCGAAATCAGTAATTTTACCTCACAGAACACAGGAGCTGCCGGTCTTCCGTTGCCTTTATTAGTTAGTTTGTTTGTGTTATTTTTTGTACTTTGGTGAATCCAAATTAACCCTTAAATACATCAACGTCACACAATAACACAGACAAACCAACCGACTGAGGAAGTGGTGGACCAGCAAAATGACTGATTTTGCTAATGGAGTTTGGTTGGTTTAGAGAAAATGCTATTTGTCAAGGCAAAGCTGTGAAAACATTCTGAATATAGCATACATCTAAATGGATGTTGATTTTTTTTTTTTTTAGGTGGCTAAATATTTTTTGCGGCTGAAGTACCTCATACAACCTCACTTCAGATAATCCAAAACTGTACCTTTAAACCTGCAAGACAAAACACATTGTTGTTACCTTGATGTTGTGGGTTTGATCAAACCCCACTCTTAGTTTACAAAACTGCACACTGATTGTGTTTTGTATAAATGCATTACTGATCTGTCAGCTGATTATTGTAGTTCTAAATTAAACATTTATTTATTAGCATGATGTGACAGATATGATTGCTGTTTTCTACGCTGCAGTTTTTCTCCTCTGCTTTGATGTCTGTGCTCTTTTGCTCTCACACCAAAAATTTGAATATTGTTCCTCTCATGCTGCCTCTGTAGTTTATTTCATCTCTCATCTCCGCTCTCCTCCACTGTCGCTCCCTCGTTCCCTTTTCACCCTCCGTGCACCCTGTTCACTTTATGTTCTGTCTATCACACTTTCTCTTCTCTCGCTCCTCGCACTCACTCTTTTAGTAGTCCGCTTTCAGACACAGGTGTCAGAAAAATGTGAAATGTGAAGACTGCCTTTCCTATAATACACATACACGTTCGGTCGGCATACTGATTGACCACCGGTCTCTGCATCAGTGCCTCGTGAGCCTGAGGACGAGGGTGGGAGGGGCATCAGCATGTGATGTGTTGGAGAGAACGACAGGGGAATTAAAGACAAATAACTCTTCCAACTGTATTTAAGACCAAATTAAGCCAAGGCAGAGCAGAACAGGGGAGACAGCATGTGTTTTGTCCGGCTCTGATCATTTTCAGAGCTTGCAGGACTGTCATTGTAATTTATAAGTGCTGGATGATGTCCAGAGTAGCACTACAGATATCTGCAACACAATCCAGTAATAACACATCTCACCTAAAGTGAAGAGAGCCTCTCAGCTCTTGATCGTTGTGCTGCAGTCGCCCTTTTTCCTCCCTCTGGAGGCTCTTACCTGACTCAGAAGGCTTCTTCTACATTTCTGGATTGTTGGTTGTTTGCTTGATAAGACCACTGCGGAGGGAGGCTGCTTTTATTGTTACCCAGGACGCTGTCTTTGTCTTCACATGTTTTTCCAACTAATACATTAAAGGGATGGTTCAGATCTTTTCTCCATCTAAAAAAATCTATCAGTGTAAATGCACACTATATTTTTTCAGCACTTTACCTGGATTAATTTACAGAAGAGTATTGGGGTCAGGCATCAGAAAAAAAAATGGCAAGACGATAATTTTCATTTTGCATTTTGAGAATTAAGTCGAAATGTTGGGAATAAAGTCGAACTAATACTGAAGAGGTAGGATTTTTTGTTAAGTTTTGCATTTTGCAAATAAAATCAAACTGTCAAGAAAAAAATTGAAATTTCAAGATTAAAGTTGAACATTTGACAATATATTAAAACTACTTGCGTTAGTGTACGTGACTGCCTCTACAAAATGCCTTGTGTAGATGGAATGGTGAAGTTTTGCTTCAGAATCGGTTTTAGAAAGAAGGAAATTCTGTCTCTCTTAGCAGAAAAACACACTGTGGTAATCATTATTATGACTTGATGTCGAAAAATGCGAAAATGCAGAAGGAGAAACCACACGTGCTTGGAAGACGTGGTCGCATTTGTGCAAACTGAAATAGCTGCCAACAGACAAATGCACGAAGAGCTATAGTTAGACCTGCATGCAATGCAGAGAGCATATGTTGTGAAGAAGAAAGAAACAAGCGTCTGAGACACAGGAATTACCGAAATAAAGGTCCGAAGCGTGCGCTGTGGCCTGTGGATTCATCCAATGAGCTGAAGCCATAAGACTTTTGCAGCAGTAATTCCTGCGTTTCAATTGTTTTATTGTGTCTTGTGGCACAACATATCCTCTCTGAATTGCATGCAGGTGTAACCATTGATACCCTTGCATTTGTCCATTAGCATCTATTTCAGTTTGCGTGAGTGTGCCCACACCATCTCTTTAAAATCCTAATACTGATGACCACACTGTGTTCATGTGCTAAAACAGACAGAATTACCTTTTACTAAAACCAGTTCTGAAGTACGACAACCAATTCATCTACACAAGGTAATTTTTAGAGGCAGTCATATGTGCTAATGTTAGTTTGACATATTCTCAAATGTTGGACTTTAATCTTAAAGTTTATTCTTGACATTCTGACTATATTCTTCAAATGCAAATTTTAAAAAGAAAAACTCTCTGATTCAGTTTGCTTTTATTATCAACATTTTGACTTTATTCTTGGAATGCAAAATGAAAAAAATATCATCCGCTTATCATGTTTTTTCTTATTGTTGGCCATGATACTCTTCCCTGCTTAATTAAACCAGTCTAACCTGACAATTTAAGACCAGTCCAAGTCCAAGACAACTGGCCCTAGAATGTAATAATCAAATATGATTTGTGAAACAGTTAAAACCTGTATATTTCCACTAAAAATAAATAGGATGACAGTTTGCACTGTGTTAACATTCAGAAACTGCTGATCCACCCTGAGGGTCCTCAGATCACACGTTAGGGATTCATGGCACCAGTTCAGTGCTCAAATCTGTTCCTGAGAAAACCACTTCCATGTAAACGAGCCTTGTGTGAGACCTATAGAGAGCTGTTGAGCTTAAAGGGATAGTTTGGATTTTTGAAGTGGGGTTGTTGGAGGTACTCATCGATTGTCAGGGTGTTGGTTACAGTAGTTGGTGGTCGGCACACGCAGTGCTTAAATCAGGAGATCCCGGAGCCTGTAGGGGCCGTTGTTCCAGCAAGTCGGTGGGGAAAGAAACACCCCGGTCCAGATTTCACCTGTGGAGTTTGGTTGGTGAGGAGAGAGCGATATTTGGCTTATATAAACAGAGGTTTCCTGGCTGTCTGACTGCGAGGTAAAGTGGTGAAAATATTCTAAATACGAGCCCACACTTAAACTTTTTGTGTGTTCAGTTGGCTAAAATAGCTTTCGTTGCTCACCCTCTCCACAGCGGCTCGTTGCTTCTGTGCTGGTGCTCCTCTCTGCTTCTCAGCAGCACACTGATTATTGATAAGTGCCTCATGCAATCCCACTTCAAATGATACGAACTATCCCTTTATTCTCAACAGCTCTCTATAGGTCCCATACAAGGCTCATTTATTTGGAAACGGTTTTCCCAGAAGCAGATTGCAGCAGAAAACTAGTGCCATGAATCCTTAATGTGTGATCTGAGGACCCTACAGGGTGGATCAGCAGTTTCAATTTTAAATTATTTCTAGTTCCTGAAAGGTAGAACAGGGATAATTGTTGTCCTATATGTCCTTTGGTTTCAACGCTCAGGTTTATAACTCTTCAACAAAACATATCTAATAATTAAGTTGTGGGGCCAGGCTTAGCTGTGAGGTTAATTAAGCCTGTCTGTTGTAGGAAAGTCTTAATATTGATATACAGCCATCAGTCGAGCCTAATCCTGAGGTGAGAGCTTTGTTGCTATGGCAACAACAAGATGGCAAATGTTTGGCTTTTAAGTCCCTTCAGTTGCATGAAAAAAATAAATAAATAACAAAGCAACAATATGACAAATAATGTCTTTTTTTTTTTTAAATTATTGTTATTTTTATAACTCAGGTGGTAGAAGAAAACATTTTAATTATTAAAATCTCACAATTTACATATGCATATTGTGTGTAATGTTCATTCAGCTATTATGGGCAGGCGATGAGCAGTTGAGCAGTGGTAGATGAAACTCTTTAAATAATACAACGAAAAGAAATATAGCCCTTCAATAGCTGTATAAATTCAGCATAAAGATGAATTCAAGTTAAAATATGACTCCAAAGGGGGAAAAAAGGGTCTGCAATAGCGGGCCATTTTACTTCTTTTTTTTTTTGCAAGGAAACTGTATCAGAGCCAGTTTTTTAAAGGTTTAAACAGCAAATAAGGTCCACAAAGCTGTTGCTGTGATTTTAAAATAGCCTGCCAAGTCCAGATTTCCTCTGCTCAGCCCCTCCCTCCTGAGAAACGTTTGACTGGACATGAAAAATGTCACTTTGCAGTCACAATCACTTTAATAAAACTGTGGGACTATATGATGTCTGATATTAAACGGCCTCTTTGGACGACATATGCTGCACATCTGTTCCGATCCAGCTGTTTACAACCAGCTTTTAATTTCTTAACTCAGTGTTTGAAGCTAATTTGTTTTGGGCTGTCTGCAGGTTTTTATTAGCAGATGTAATTATCATAAAATCGAGGTCACAGTGACATCTGCAGAGAGGCGGTTACGCTGACACCTCCATCAGATCATTTCTCTTGTGATTCCCTCTGTGTGTGATCCACGGTGTGTGTGTGTGTGTGTGTGTGTGTGTGTGTGTGTGTGTGTGTGTGTGTGTGTGTGTGTGTGTGTGTGTGTGTGTGTGTGTGTGTGTTTCCTCGACAGTGAGTGTAAACTGAGGCCTTAACAATAAATGTGTCTGTTCAGTTGTCAGAAACACATTTCACTTCTGTGTTCCACCAAAACCTCCACTTCAGTCACCCAGTGTTTCATCCTGTGTTCTCCAACATCTGTATTCACCTTCTTTACTTTACTGTCCTCCACACACACACACAAGAAATAATGAGAACCATTAAGAGTTCTTCCGCTTGTCCCCTTTAGAGAACCCTTTTTGGATCCTGGTGGAACCTTTCAGGAAGTTTTATTAAGAACCTAACAAAGGGTTATGCCTAGGACCATCTGTGAAAGTTTTCACCCAGAACCCTCTATGATAGGTTCTAAAGGAGATCCCTGCTGTGGTGTAATGACCCAGAAACCCAGAAAGCTCTCTGGGCGTTCTATCCAGAATCTTTCCACCATATAAGGGTGCTAACAGGAACCCACCCAGGGGCTTCTACCAAGAACCTTTTCATATTCAAAGGGTTTCATCTAGAACCCAGCCTGAAGGTTCTACAGGGAACCCTTTTACATCCCAAGGATTTTATCTAGAACCCACCCAGGAGGTTCTAATGTGAACCCTTTACATTCCAAAGGTTTTATTTACAACCCAACCATGGGGTTCTACTGAGAATATTGTTATATTCCACTGGAATATATAAGGGTTATAGAAGGATAAAGAAGGGTTCTACCAAAAAGCCTTTTATATTATGGTACAAAGAACCCCTGACAAAAAATTCTTCAAGGATTTCAAAGAACTCACTGTCTTTGGGTGGAAACCTGTAGTCTTAAAAGGAACCTTTGACAAACCCTTTCTTAAACAAAGGGTTCATCAAAATCTAATGGTTCCAGGTTTAATCTAAGCCCTTCTGGAAGAACCCTTGTGGAACCTGTATCTGTTAGATTGTAATTTGAACTTTCTTTGCCACGGCTGCTTCATTACTGGCCTTTCCTCCGTCTAATTAAGGACATGCTCCAGTTTTCCTGAGCAAATATTTCCAAGGGAATTAAGATAAAGTGTGTGTTTGTGTTTTCGAGCACGTGAGAACATGTGTGTGCACTGTTGACAAAGAGGGTTCTGCTGTCTGTGTGTGTGTGTGCAGGCAGGGGGATTGTGGGCGTTTAGGGATCGTCTCCCGAAAAGGGGCTGTTTTTGAAGCCGGGAAAAGAGGTCTTGTATAAAAGGCCTTGTTTTTCTCATGTTTTTATGTTCCTAATGGCAGGTGTCTCGTTACACCGAAGCCTCTCTGCACACATGGATATGGATGAATAGCTGCATCCAGTCGCTGGTATTTTTGGGGCAGCTTGCTGCTGGTCGTCCTCACAAAAACAGAATAAAGATCGCATGGCGCCAGGGGTGCAGCGCTTCTATTTGGGTGGAAATTCAATTTGTTTCACTCAGTCCATCATAAAAAACAATCAGAAAAAGGATTTTGAGGTGTATTTTTGGCCTTGTTGTGTGGTTTGGTATCTGCCTAGGTCTTTGACATGAGTCACAAGGCACTTCATGTGACCGCTTAGCTTATGAATGAAGACAACCCCCTCTGCAGCCCCCGGTCCACGGACAAAAGGTGGCCAAACAGCTGTTGCCTGGAAACCAAAACTGGTTACCATATTGCAATTGCTGCTTTGAATCTCTGCCTACCTCCCACTGCCTCTCAACATGTCATCCACTGTCTATTTTCTAATTGCTACAACTATTTTTGTAACCTAAAATATTAATAGAGCTACATTTTTTTAATGTAGCTCTATTAAACTCTATGAAATAATCTGGAAAATAAATGTCCTAATAAGTCTCAAGGTTTGTTCATCTTCAAGTCTATAAAATAAAATCACAATTGTCCTCAACTACTACTTAACATCTCGTTTAGTGTAATTAATAGCAAAGTTATGATGAGAGAAAAAAGATGTAAAAATTATGGAAGACAGGAACAAATTGAGATGTAGATAAATAATAATTATATTTAATAATCTTATTACTTCAGATCAGGGCCGTGCCAGTATGCATAGATGTCATCTTGGCAGCTGCTGCAACTGATTTAAGCTGAAAATGTCAGATCAAGGATTATCACAAGAAAACAAGCTTTGTTATCTTCAGATACCAAAAAAATTAAGTGGTGGTCACATAAACCTGAGCTTTGTTATACTGAGATAAAAACAGAACCTGTTAACACAAGACAGTGAAATAACCCATTATCACAAGAAAACAATCTTAGTTATGTCAAGATAATGAAAAAATTTAATTCTCACAAGAAAACAAACTTTGTTGTCTCAAGACAACGACAAATTAACTCGTTATCATGAGAAAACAAGCTTTTTGTTATCTTAATATAACGGAAAAGTTAACCTGTTATCATAAAAAAACATGTTTTGTTTTCTCCAGATAACAAAAAAATTATCCTGAGACAACAGACTCTGTTATCTCGACAACAACAACAACAAAAAAAACCCCCTTCACAAAAGAAAATTGGCTTTGTTATCTCAAAATACTTAAATTAACTCGTTATCATGAGAAAACAAGCATTTTTGTGATCTTGATATAACAAAAAAGTTAACCTGCTATCACAAAAAAAACAACATACCTTATCACGAAAAATCAAGCTTTATTATCTGGAGATAATGGAAAAATTAACTGTTGTTACCAGAAAACAAACTTTCTTATCAGGAGATGATCAAAAAATGTGCCCGTTATCAAAAGAACATGTGCTTTGTTATCTTGAGATACTGAAAAAATGAATCCGTTATCCTTAGAAAGCTAGCTTTGTTATCTTCACCCAACAAAAAACAAAAAAAAATGAAATAAGCTTTGCTATCTTGGTATAATGAATGAGTTGATCCATTATCACAAGAAAACCAGCTTTATTATGTCAAGAAAACAAAAAACAAATTTTGTTATCTTGAGATAACGATACATTTAATTTATGATCTTGAGATAACAGCATTGAAAAAATGTTTTCATGTATGACCATTCTCGAGTACAAAATAAACGATTTAACAGGAAAAAAAAGTGATGTAGTTAGATTTTTTTTAGCTCGTAAGGTCTAATAACCAATTCACACACCACTGAGCAACAGAAGATGACTTTGTGTTTAAATAAAAGTAAAACTCTGCACTTGATCTTCAAATTACCTTCCATTATTTCACATCTGAAGCTTTAACAACAGAGTCAAAAAGGTTCATCACGGCTCATTGTCGAATACTTGTCTCAATAGTAAAGCTTTTTTTTGGCAGATGAGAGCAGAAAATAAGGTAAAGGTGAGTTAATCTCTCAAAGGAGAATGAGAAAAGTGATTTGAACAGTCAGAAGAGGTCAGACAGGGAAGATAGAAACAGTAACATCTGTACTATCACTGCTTTTTTTTTTTTTTTGAGTGACAAGATGTTTGTTCCTGGATGAACATTTACCCGACATGCTGAATCACGTGTGTCAGCCTGGTGTGCGCTGACTCCTGGTGTGTGTGTGAGTGTGTGTGTGTGTGTGTGTGTGTGTGTGTCTCAGATACTGTAACTTGCTGCAGGTATGCAGAACACACAGTTCTTTGAAACGGATCAAACTGAGCGTCATCTGTTTCTGCGATGGGAAACAACTTGTTCCGGAAACACATACATGCAGGCGCCGTGCCGTAAAACGGTGCTGAGGTGATTCATCTGCCATCCCCAGAGTTAGATCACATGTTTCTGCGTAGTGTATAGACTTCGTATGCTAACCTTCTTCTTCCAAAGTGCAATCGCTTGTTAGCCAGTCTCTTGTTCCAGACCATCTGCTACACCCACACGAGCTCCCTCTCTCTGTTTACAATGCCTCAAAATATTCCTCTCTTCATCTCCACTCTTACTTTCTTTCATGGCAACACAACAATCACCAGACTCATTATAAACATATTTCTAACATTAGTTATACTGACTTGCCTCTTTAGACAAGCAATCAATAAAGGAATAATTTAAATAACAACCAAAAAAAACAAAATAAAACACAGAATACAAACATAAAATGCCTCCATACTGCTCATCTGCTGTAATCCAAGACTCCAAAAGCCCCAACCATGTTTTTAGCCTGAGTCTTGACTGTAGATCCGTAGCTTGGAGCCACGTTCATGTGCACATGCACACTGTCTGAACTGGGTGTGTGTGGTGTGACGGTGTGCAAACAGCATGTTGGGGCTTTAGGAGACTTGGATTACACCAGCAGTATGGAGGCATTTAAAGTTTTTTTCCACTTGTTTTTTTACTGGTCACCATTCACTTCCATTGTTTGGAGATTCTGCGACACGGTTTTCCAGTGAAACTAGCAGACCAACAAAATAAACCCAACCCTCAGTCGGCACAAAGCTGAGTAGATAATGACTGAATTTTCATTTCATGGGCGAACTATCCCTTTAATGTAGTTGCACCTGTTTTTTTCTGCTGTATTACACATCTGCTGTGAGTAACATCTGCATTAATAGTCATTAATAGAGACTACAGCGTTTTGGGGAACTGATACAAGAGCTCAACTGATTTTTCTTTCATTTTTTATTAATGGGGGTGCTTTTCTGAGTAGATTTTCAAGTCTGTACTTTTACGTGTACTTATGTATTCATAACACCATGTAATCTACTTAGTTACTTCCAAAAACTGTCACTACAGAGTACAAGTTGAATTAATATCCAAAGCTTTTATCTGCATTTTTGTGGCTGATAAGGTGATCTGATCACAAACAAGACAATGAAAACCATGAGACATGGACCAAAAACTGAACACTGCAGTAACACAGGTTTGGAGTAAGGATGTTAACAATCAGTCATTGATCAATTAATCGGCAGCAAGAATTTAACCAATTAAAACTGTAAACATGAATATTTATAGTCTAGAAATGGCAGTAACTACTTGTAGTTTGAGTAATATTTTAGTAATGTAACAGTACTTGCACCTGAGTGCTGATTTTCAGTACTTTTTCCACCATTACACTGCTACATGAGTGCTGAAACATGGCGGACTCCGTGAAAGAGGCCCTGCTCCCTCTGTAGATATATTAAACAACTCAAGGCAATCAAAACACAGTGACTCTTACAACTTTAACATCTCAAATTACATATAGATGCTCAAAATAGCAATAATTAGTGGAATAAATATATATATAATTGTTCAATAAGTGCACTGGAGAGAAGATAAATGATGCTTATCAATAGTTGTTTGGTCAGACTTGATGTAACAGTTAAACTTAAGCTGTAGGGGTTGCTATAGCAACAAAATGTTCAGCTGACATCAGCTGCAGGCGGCAGAGATAGCACATAAAGATATGTGAAGGTTAAAAGTGGCACTAATTAATTTCTGCCAGTAATCATTGCAGATAAATGCCGCGCCTGAGTTCTTCAGAATTTCACGCCCAGCTGGAAAAAAAAAAGGGAAACAGCACGGAGGCCATCAGAGGCACTAGAACGCTGTTAAGTGACATCAAACCGGGTGAACTAAGAAGGCGTTCAAGACAAGTTGACTCACCCCACCTGTTCTGCATGAATTTCTAGAACACATTATATAACCTACCTGTCATTTAATTTAAATAACAAGTGGATGAATCTGCAGCAAAACCGTAGATCTAACAGTTTCGAGGTTATTGAGAGGCGGATGGTTTCCACAGATTCTCCTCTGAAACTTCATCATAAAGTATTAAAAACAAGTTGACTCCACCTGTTTAGAGGGAAAGAAGGCGGAAAGAACGTTACGATATTGTGCACTTACAAAACTAACCAAATGACTTTAGTTTCTTAGCCTTTGTCAGTTTGTTTAAATCTGCTGAGGCCATTTCACAGAAACTTCCCAATTTGCAGACCTTATCTTAACTATTTGGTAACCATGGTAATAGGTTTAGTAATTGATTAAGGTAAAAAGTCATTACAGATGAACAGTTCCCAAGTCAATCTTTGTATCCTAACTGAAGGGAAAAGTCTATAACATAAACATCCTCATTTCATGAAATCATAAATAAACTCCTCTAACTTTAGGATAACCATTAAACTGTAGTTAGCCGTGAACTAACTAGCTAGCAGTAGTGTTTGCTAAAAGTAGCAAACAGTAGTGTTTGCTGACAGAAGCTAATGGTAGTGTTAGCTAATAGCAGCTAATGTAGTGATGGCTAACTGTAGGTAACAGTAGTGTTAGCTAAAATAGCTAACTGTAGTGTTTGCCAATAGTAGCTAATAGTAGTGTTCACTAAAATTGTCATTTTATTTTGTGGTTATTACGAAATACAGCCACTTTTGTCTGCAGGATCCTTCAAAATAAACAATATATGAAAGTTCCTTGTAGTAGCTTTAAATAAATAAATTATTATTGATCTGTTCCTTTTAAAATTGATTTTCACTAAATAATCCCCTGGCTATCACAATCTATGTCATATTGACAGATTCAGATTATATTCACTAAGCTGTTTTTGGCTTCCACATAGCGTAAAAAAAACAATTCAAATGTGGTAAAGTTTCTGAAAGCAATTTGTTGTCATTAAAAAAACTGTAATTTTCATAAATGTCCGTATCAAATATAACAAAATATCATATGTGATTATAATATAGAAAAAAATGGATTTTCTTTTCTTTCTTTTTTTTAAGAAAAAAAGTGAATTTTCTGTCAGTTATTTGATGTTTGATGCTCTATGGTGAGGACAGTAAGTTTGTCTGATGTTTGCCTGAATTCAGATTTCATCACCGGTTTCAGTGGAGACTCGTTCTGGTGTTCAGGTAAGAGGAGAGCAGCAGCAGAAGAAGAAGCTGTAGTTTATTTATTTATTATTATTTTTTTTCCTCGTAGAAAAAGCGCTTCGATGGCAGAGAGACAGAGACTAAGAGCCTGACATCAACTCTCTCTCTCCCTCTCTCTCTCTCTGTCTCTCTCGTGACGTCACGTTGGTTTAAAAACTCTCCTCGCGTGTGCCTGGTCGGTCCCCTCTCGTCGTCCTCCTCCTGCTCCTGCTCCTCCTCCTCTTCCTCCTCCTCCTCCTCTTCCTCCTCCTCACAGTCACCGAGCTGAACACCGGCCAATGCTTCACGCCACCCTTGCCCTGTGTGTCTGTCCCATGCGTGGGAAGCACAACAAAATCAAGGGCTTCACCTGAGAGGCTCCAGAGGAGCGAGCGAGCGAGAAAAAAAAAACACACAGGGGGGAAAAGGGGGACAAATCGGTGTCAAATAGGCTACTTTTTCCTTTTCTACTTTTTTCTTTTTCAACGTTTTCCAGTCGGACGAGGAGCTCTGATTTCAGCGAAAATCTCAGCTCAGCTCACATTGTTTTGTCACGGAGGTAGGTTGTCTAAACTTTTCAGAAATCGTGTTCCTGGTTGAAAAAATTACCAAAAAAAAAACAACTGTTTGTGTTGGCTGCAAATGTTTTATTTACTCTCCATAAAAGCAAAGTGATAGTTATAAGAATGATTGGGAAAAATAACCATATAGTTATGATATAATTTTGAGGATTAACATCACAGTTTTTTATTCCTTGGTGGAGAAAAACACCACAAATTTTATAGTTATTAAGCATCAAACTGTCTGTAAGTCTTGATAAAAGCATTCAAAATTATTTTAGAAGAAGTTAGATGAGGATACTGATGATAAAAATAATATTTTGTTTAGTTTTTTATGGATAGAGTTGTCATTCAGCACCACGGACAGCTCATGTGCCTCCTGCTGCTGCTGCTACAACTTTTACAGAGAAAAGAATCCACCCTAAAACTGCATTTAAATTGTGCTTAATTGTTCTGTTTTTGACTGTTTTTTGATATAAACAAAAAGCTGCTCTTAAAAAAAAAAAGAAAAATCTGAGCATTTAAAGTTGAAAGCTGAGATATTTCAGTTAAACGAGTTTCAGCTCATCAGCTGTGTTTTATAGGGCAAATCCACCCTAAAACTGAAGTGAAATTGTGCCATACTGCTGGTTCTGGACGGTTTATGGACATCTGACAAGAAGCTTTTCGTTTAAGTTAAAAAATCCGAGCTTTAAATGTTGAAATAATTGTGTTTGGTGGTTAACACAGATAGTTTGTTTGAGTTTTAGATGAAGTAGCTGTGGATTCAGCACCACGGACAGCGTCTGTGTCTCCTGCTGCTGCTGCCACTATAACTTTTGCAGGGAAAATCCACCTCAGAAACTGAATTGAAATTGCCATTTTGCTGCTTTTGGGAAAATCTATCAAACAGCTGTTTGTTTAAGCTAAAAAAAAATGTCAATTTATAGTTGGATTAATCATGTTTGTCCTCTAAAACAGAGAGTTTTGTTTGAGATATTCCTTCTAAATGAGTCTTGCAGTAGAAAATTGAGTTGTTTCAGTATTTACTCCCTACGAAGATGAATGCACCACCCATCACTGCAGTGAGTTTCTCTGCTGTGTAACTCAAATACACAAATTAAAGGTGAACTGTGCAGTAGATACTATAGAAATGACAAAAATCTGTTTTAGGGTGGATTTTTCATCATTCTTACTTCAGTTGATCATACTGTAAACTGTACTGTATGTTTTTTTCATATGAAGTTTTGAATTGGGCACTTGTGTATTTAATAGAGTAATAGAATGAGAACGTAGCACAATCCATCAGCCAAATTCTGGTAAAATTTGTGGGTGGTAGAATTCAGGCACAAACAATGATTTACTATTGTGAGTCTTTTTCTCTGCTGTGCAGCCTAAGTGCAAAAATTAAAAGTGGGATATGCAGTTGATGTGGAATTTACAAAAAAATGTTTTGTTTGCATGACTCTTGCATGGGCTGTGCTTACAACTGTTCAATTCTTCTTTCAGTTTATTATACTGTAAAAGTATTAATAAATTAAGCTTTTTTCATCTGAAGTTATGCATCGGCCATTTGTGTATTTCAGTGAGTAACAGCATGGGAACTTAGCACTTGTCAGACACATTCTGGTAAATATGAAAGCGATTGCAATTTTCTGTTAGTGGCTGGTAGATTTTAGAGTTAATTTCCTCACCCTGGTAATTAGATTTTCTGTAACGGGCCTGCTTGCAGGCAGTGGCAAGCAAACATCCTGCTCATGTGTCACTGAGCTCATGTCTTTCATGCAGTTATTCAAAATAGTTGTTAACTGCAGTGAAAATAGAATTAGCCTTCATACTAAACCAATCTACCTGTTCTTCTGCCTCCTGCAGGACAAAAGGACGACAGCGTGGAGACATGAATGAGTCGCTGGTGGTGAACGACTCCTCTGCGAGCTCTGTGGCTGGAGAGGCCCTCCCGTGGATGGAGGCTGATTCTCCAGAGCACAACGGCAGCCTGGAGTTCTCCACCGCCCCGTTAGAATTCCCCATCAACCCGTGGGACATTATGCTCTGCATGTCGGGCACCGTCATCGCCTGCGAGAACGCCATAGTGGTAGCAATCATCTTCTACACGCCGACGCTAAGGACTCCCATGTTTGTGCTGATCGGGAGCCTGGCCACAGCGGACCTGCTGGCCGGCATGGGATTAATCCTGAACTTTGTGTTCCAGTACGTGATCTCCTCAGAGACCATCAGCCTTATAACTGTCGGCTTCCTGGTGGCGTCCTTCACTGCGTCTATCAGCAGCCTTTTGGCCATCACGGTGGACCGTTACTTCTCCCTGTACAACGCTCTGACGTACTTCTCAGAGAAGACGCTGCAGTATGTCCACCTGATGCTGCTGGGGACCTGGGGAGTGTCTCTCTTCCTGGGCTTGCTGCCGGTGCTTGGCTGGAACTGCCTGGACGAGCCGGCGTCCTGCAGCATCGTGCGCCCTTTGACCCGGAGCAACGTCACGCTACTGGCCACCTCCTTCTTTGCCATCTTCGTGCTCATGCTCACCCTCTACTTCAAGATTTGCAAGATTGTGTGCCACCACGCCCACCAGATCGCCCTACAGCAGCACTTTTTCGCCACGTCACACTATGTGGCCACTAAGAAAGGCGTCTCCACTCTGGCCATCATATTGGGGACTTTCGGCGCCAGCTGGCTGCCCTTCGCCATCTACTGCCTGGTGGGCGAGAAGGAGTATCCATCAGTGTACACCTACGCTACACTGCTGCCCGCCACGTACAACTCCATGATCAACCCCATCATCTACGCCTACAGGAACGCAGAGATCCAGCGCTCCATCTACATGCTTCTCTGCGGCTGCTTTCAGGCCAACAAGGCCTACCGGTCCAGGTCGCCGAGCGAAGTCTGAAAAGGCGCCAGAGCTCTTTGTGTGCGTTTGAAAAGAAAGACAGAAAAAACAGTCAGAGCACTAGGCAGCCAACGGATTTCCATTTCAAAATGAGAAAACCAAAATTGGGGTTTTTTGTTTTCATAATAAGAAAAAAATGGAAAACAGAAGACAAACCATTTCTTGTTTTTTGTTTATAAAAAGTACTTGGTGGCCAACAGATTTCTGTTTTAAAATGAGAAAACCAAAATCGATAAATGAGCTGTTTACCGGTTTTCATTTAGAAAAAGGGAAATAAAAAATGGAAAAGAGACATTTTTTTTGTTTTTATAACTAAAAGAGAAAATGAAAATGGAAAATGACCCACTTTACATTTTTGTTTAGAGAGTGTATTTGGCAACCAACAGATTTTCATTTTAAAATGAAAAAACAAAATCGAGAAATGAGTTGTTTACCAATTCCCATTTAGAAACAGAGAAATAAAAAACAGAGAACAACTGCTTTTTTGTGTGTGTGTTCTGTTTTTATAATAAAAATGGAAAACAAACAAAAAATAGACACAGTATCTGTTTTTCTTGGATGTGCTACTAATTGAAAATGGAGAATTGAAATGTTGGTCCTAAACAAAAAGATTATGGGTTCCCTACTAACGCAAAGTCATTACAGGGACATAGTTGCATCTTAACTTTTGTGACATGTGACACTGTAACAATGTAACAACTGAAATACTTTCAGAATACTTTTTACATTGTAACATAGCAGCAGCGTAACTAATGGCAACATAAACTGTGATGTTGTAGTAACATTGTTACGTCACAATTGATATGTCACATTTGTGATGTTGCAGGGACATTCTGTGTTTGTAGGGTGTTTTTTTTTTCATTTTTTGTTTTTAATATCAAAAGGAAAAATGGGAAAGGGGTCGTTTTCCATTTTTTTTGTTTTCCTAAATGGGAATCAGTTAACACCTTGTTGCCCAGTTTTGGTTTTCTCATTTTAAAATGGAAAATCCATTGGCCGCCAAGTACGCTGACCAAAAACCCATCCTGTGACCATCAACAGTCTGCTTTACAACTGACAGTGAACGCTTTACAAACACGACGGCGGGGGTGTGATGCTAGAAACGTGTCTCTCATGCATACTGTATCTGCACTTTACTATGTCTCAACACAAGTTAGGATGAGATGTTTGGAAACGCTGTGAACAAGAAACTTCTGTGAAAAAGACAAAACAAACCTGTGAATGTACTTAAACAAGAAAAAGGAATGGAAAATCTTGCACTTTAGTATGTTTTTTTTTTGGTTTTATTTTGAAATGCCAAAGCAGTATTGTATAGCCCTTATTGTGATTGGACTCGTGAGTAAACTTGTGCCATTTTTCTATTTTGTATGGTTATCGTCTTTGATGTACATTTTCTACAAGAAGAATAAAGGAATAAAAAACACAGCTGTGGCTCGGTCACATGTCTTTACTGTAGCACAAGTCATGGCGCTACGCCTGACTTGTTTTCGTGTTTTCTCTTTTTTCTTCCTCTTCGCCTCTTTCCAGCCTCTTCCTCCGGAGCACAGGTGGGTCTGTTTGAAGAGACTAATGGCACATTGAAAAAGCAAGTACCTTGCCCCGGAAAATAGCTTCAATTTACACCCAGACACATTTAACCCTGTTTGTTCAGTCTGTGTGTGTGTGTGTGTGTGTGTGTGTGTGTGTGTGTGTGTGTGTGTGTGTGTGGGACAGACAGATATATAGAGATACCACAAACGTGTGAAAACATGTGCCACGTGCTCAAGTGTGCTTTGCAGTTTTGTTTACCTCCCACATACTTAATCTTTTTTCTATAACTTAACTGTCTATAACTACTTAATAACCTTGGTATGTGGTTGCTATGATGATATGATATGATGCACCCAACCTCACAGGTCATGAAAAAGATTGTTTAGACTGTCACCTTATCTCACTTTGTCTCAACAACCTCTCCAACAGAGCTGAGGGAGTATAACAGCGTCAGGCACGTGTAGGTGGGTGTGTGTTACAGGGTGAGAAGATAATAAGTCCGTCTGCTCTCGCTGTCGGCTGCTGTAAAGACTCTAAACGAACCTGGCAACCTCAAACACAGCAGTTTATATCTGCCAGGCTGTTTAGACAGGTAGTGTTGGAGAGCATCAGAGCGTCAGACAGGGGCGAGGAGACAGTCGGGGACCAGGAGACCTGCAGGAGTGTTGGTATATATGGACAGATATCCTCGCTTTGTAAACTGATATCAGAGCGCCATGTTGAGACTGGGCTGCACAAACAGGGATTAAATGTAAACTTCTTTTTGAACCTGCTTTCTTGAGATGCACTGATTAAAAATAATCAAGTTCCTTACTGAAAGTTCAGGGACAAACTCAGTTTTGTGAAGGGCTGTAAAGATGAGGGACACTTGAGTTCCTGCATTCTGGTGAATTTTTCTGCACCAATTTGTGCTTTTCATTCGTCACTTTGAAAATCCCCAAAGGTATTTGCATTAAAGCAAAGACAAACAAAACAAAGCATATCTGAGTCTCTGTTACCAGGGCAACAATGACACTGAGTGACAGACAGCTGTTTTGGTTTTATAATTTCTCATGCCATTCCAAGTATGTGAAAATGTAGTGTGATGCATTAGAGTAGGCTGTGCATAAAAATATGGGACAAACTGTGTCCTGTGATTCAGTGAGGGACAATGCATTTTATTTTTCAGTTTTGTGATGCATCTCCTCTTTCTTCTAGGCTAATGAACTCTTGTGCAAGCTTGCAAACAGTATAACATTTTCCCGCCTTTTTACATAGCTAGCAAATAGTGCAACAAATTGTTTTAGTTAGTTAGCAAACAATGAAATGTTTTAACTTTTATAAAGATTATTTTTTGGGCTTTTGCCTTTATTTAGATAGGGACAGCTGAAGATATGACAGGAAAGGGGGTAGACACACAGCAAATGGGTCACAGACGGGAGTTGAACCAGCATGAAAGCGGTCAATGGTGGAAAATCTTGCAGAGAGAGATTTCGGAGGGTAACCGACTCCTTCTGTTTCTATTGTTGTGGGTTTGGTGGGAGGGGCTCGGCGGAGTGACGGAGGCAGCAGAGAGGCGGCGTTGTATATGTTCAATTGTTGCCTACTGCAACTCTGATGATAAAATGACTGATGGCTGAAATCCATTTCAGTTCCAGGATTCTGCTGTTGTCGATGGTGAGTCACCGTCATGACTCACTGGGATGCCTGAATATAACAGAGCCATCGTAAATGTTGTTATCCGCACGTGTGCAATTCCCCAAACTGTCTGCAGTGACAGAGATCTATTTGTTAATATCTCTTTTAAGCACATCTTTAAATCTGTTTGAAAAAAGAAGCTAAGCTAACAGTCCTTCGTGGAGCCACTAAAGGCCACAGTGGAAACCTTTTCTTTAGCGTTCTTTATTGGTCGTCCTTGTGACAACATTTCTTCTCCCTTGCAAACTGTCTCACATTCCCCTGCAATTATGTCCCCACACAATACTTTGCATTACCTCTGACTCATAGTGTCACACTTTGCATTGTGCAGCTTTAATCTACTGTGTCATGGCTTCATTAGCATGTTTATTTAACAAAGATGAAATAAAAAACTAAGTTGAATGTGTCGTAAATGTAAAAACTCCAGACTATAATTAATTAAAATCAGCATGGGAATAAATCAAGACTTTATTGTCTGTATGTAAGACAGCATATATGTTCTGTTGAGATACATATACTGACACACTCTTAGAAGTAAAGGTTCCAAAATGGTTCTTCATGAAGGGCTGAGGTTGTTTGTCTTGCTTTTGAAGAACCCCAAGGGTTCTTTGTTCCATTAAGAACTGTTGTTTTTGAAATCTGTAGGGAACTCTTCTGTCACAGGATCGTTAAGGGTTCTTTGTGCCATAATGTAAAATGGTTTTGATAGAACCTGAGTGGGTTCTCGTAGATGAAACTCTTGGAATCTAAAAGGGTTCTCAGTAGAACCCCCACAGTGGGGTCTACATGAAATGTGTGGCATATAAAACTGTTCTTGATAGAACCCCCTGGGTGGGTTCTAGATTAAACACATTATTCTTTGTCAGACTAATGTTCCATTATGTACACAGCACATTTGGGTTCTAAATGAAACCCTAGGGATATAAAAGGGTTCTCAGTAGAATCCCCTAAGAGGGTTCTAGATGAAACCTTTGGACTTCAAAGGGGTATGGGGTAGAACCTTCAGGTGGGTTCTAGGTGACACCCAAGGAATATAAAAGGGTTCTCAATACGGTTCTAGTAAACACACTTAGAAGGTGGACAGGTTCTGGATATAAGAGGGGGTTCTGTGTGGAACCATTATACCTTAAAATGGATCTCTGTAGAACCTGTCATAGGTTCTGAATGAATCCTTTCATTCTTTATGTTGGGTTCTAGGTAGACCTCTCTGAAAGGCTTCCAAGTGGATCCTACGGTTCTACCAAGAACCAAAAATAGTTCTTTTGTGGGGACAAGCTGAAGAACCCGTCATGGTTCTAGTTCATCTTAATTTCTAAGAGTGTGTGAATCAGAGGTGATGTATACACATGAATGAAGAATATAATTAACCACACAAAATATTTTTTCGCTATATTTGCTACACTGATTATGAACTGATTACAGGTTTTGTAAAATTAATAAAGAGATGTTTCAAAATGTTTCTTGGATTGTAACAAACACTTGCTTTTATTCAGTATTTGTTCAGTTTTCTTAAGCACCTTTGGACCAGATTTCTGTCCAGAATACCACAACACAAAAGCACCTTTTCAGAGGATGATGACGCAGGGCCTCCTTGTTATTTCCTGTCAGCAGTAACAGGCGTGTGCTCTTCACGTGGGCTCTTTTCACGATGGCTGAAATTGATTTTTTTTCTGTTTTTGGATAACTCCTGTTATGTCTCTGTTTGACAGTTCGATCCAACTTCAACTTCCATCTCAGCAGCAGCTTTCACACAACAGTTAAATAGGAGTCAGTGCACTTGTTCCTTGTGTGGACTATTAACACCAATAATCTCCAGTGTGAAAGCTGTGAAGCCCTCAGTCGGTTTAAGGCTCATCACAAACTGGGGGAAAGGTGAGGGATGCTGGAGGCCACTAATGGACGGCACGCTGAGGCCTGGGCGCTTTGAGAGAGAGCGGGAAATGTTTGTTCACCTTGTTTTTGTCTCCGCCTTAACAGATGTTGCTTTCCTCCCACCAAAGAGGCAAACCACCTGTTTGTACACAGGGCTCACACAGTTAACTTGCAGTACAGTATACAGTACAGTAGTGTCACACTGTTTAAAGTACACTGATTAGGTTTATTGAATTAGATAACCTACAAAACCAGTATGTCCCTGCAATGTTGTTGCAATATTGTGATGTAGTGTTACTGCAACATTACACTTAAAACATTACGTTGCAACATTGTTACTGCAACATCACACTTAAAACGTTACGTTGTAATATTGTTACTGTAACATTAAACTTAAAACGTTACGTTGTAACATTGTTACTGTAACATTGTTACTGTAACATTAAACTTAAAACGTTACGTTGTAACATTGTTACTGTAGCATCACACTTAAGACGTTACGTTGCAACATTGTTACTGCAACATTACATTTAAAACCTTATGTTGCAGCAACATTAAACTTAAAACGTTACGTTGCAACATTGTTACTGTAACATTAAACTTAAAACGTTACGTTGTAACATTGTTACTGTAGCATCACACTTAAGACGTTACGTTGCAACATTGTTACTGCAACATTACATTTAAAACCTTATGTTGCAGCAACATTACACTTAAAATGTTAATTGCTGCAACATATGCGCCACCCAAGATGGTTTGGGTTAATTTAAAGAAATACAGACCAGGCAGAGCGTTTTTAAGTGAAGCTAGACCTTTCTCCAGCACCAAGCACTGTACTGGCTATGCATGACTAACAATATCCTGAAACATCTTTCTATGCAACATCAGCTGAATTTCCTGGAACATAATGTATTTGACACTCAACACTCGGGTGCCACTGCTTCCAAACTGAGTAACACATCCATTACCAAGGGTAAATATTCTGTATTATAATGTCTGTACTGTGCACCCAGGACAATCTATAATTGTGTGACTTGGGGTGTTACATTATATAACATATGTGTTTGTGACTCACCAAGAACACGTGCCTCAACATGCTACATGTAATATAAAGTCACAAACAAGATGTGTGGCAACAGTTGGTCCCACTCACGCTGCTCAACAACGGCTTCTGTTCAGAATCACACCTGTAAAGTTCCCCACATAAAGCTTACTGCCTTGACACCTGTGGGAGGTAATAAAGACACGACTTCTGACTTTTTTCCTCTCACCTACACACGTGTATTTATTCATTTATATATCTGTATCTTCTGGCATCACTAGAGCCTGATTACAGAAGCAGGAATTGCATTTAAGCAATGTCAGGAATGCTCGTCTGGTATCTGAACAGATTATTTCATGAGGAAAATGTCATTAAATATATTTATAAGTCTGTGTCATCCTTTTTCAGCAACAGGGTGGACTGTTTATTGTTGCAGAGGTTGATATTAACAACACTGAAATTTGCCCGTAGCCCCTTCACTTTGATATTACGTCCATTAGACTAAATAGGGGCTGGTAGCAGTGTTTGAATTATGTAATGGTTGATCAGAGCAGACCTGAGCAGCTTTCCAAGCAATTACCGAAGTACACAGTTGAATGATTCCCTCATTAATAACATTAATTACAGTGGCGTAGCAAATGCTTTCCATAGAAACATTACTATTACTCCTTCAGCTATTAGCTGGATGGAAAAGGCTTTGGTGTTATTGATTATGTAATCGCACAAATTGGTGGTTTTCGTTCCCCTCCTGCGCCGTCATTTTATATTCATGTGAAGGTGATGTCACAGGAGTGTTTGAGCTACAGATGGTGGAAGTAAAGACAGACATAAAAATATCAATGGCAGCATTCATTTCTGATCTCACTCCACATAGCGTGAGCTGTGATATCCTCACACACACACACACACACACACACACACACACACACACGTTTTATCTCTTAGACAAGCAGACACAAGCCGACATCGGCTGCATAAAATCTGCTTTGCAATAGAAGTTATCGTCATTTGCCTTTGTTCCCTCTGTCTGCGGCCTGTTCAAACACCTGTGTGTGTGTGTGTGTGTGTGTGTGTGTGTGTGTGTGTGTGTGTGCGTGCACGTGTTGTCCCAGGATTTCTCTGTATGCGGGTGCATTCTGGTTCACTGGCACCTACCACAGACGTAGAAATAAAGGTGCAACCATATAGGGTTCTTCTGCTTGTCCCCATAGGAGAACCCTGTCTGCTTCTTGGTAAAACCTTTTCTGAAGGTTCCACCTGGAATCCTATCTAGAACCCAACATAAAGGGTTATACCTTGCGTGAAAGCTTCCACTCAAAACCACCTTTGAGTGGTTCTACAGAGAACCCTTCTCAGGCCTCTATACAGAACCTTCTAAGGATGCAAACAAGAACCTACCCAGCAGGTTCTATCGGGATCTCTTTTATATGTGAAGGGTTTCATCTATAACCCACCCAGGTTGTTCTAGCGAGAACCCTATATTTTTCATCCAGAGCCCAAAGACAGGGATCTTTTTTTTTAGATCCCTGTCTTTGGGCTATTTTTAGTCTTTTTTATGAGGGTTTTTCATATTACATATAACCGTTCCACCTTCAGAGGGTGCAGACAAGAACCCACCCAGCAGGTTCTACCAAGGACTCTTTGATTATGTGAAGGATTTCATCTAGAATGCACCCTTTCTACAGAGAACCCTTCTATATTCCAAAAGTTTCATCTAGAACCAACCCAGGGGTTATTCCCGACCCTTAGGGTTCTACAGAGAACCCTTTTATACTCAAAGGGTTTCAGCTAGAACCCAAACACAGGGATCTAAAAACAGCACTTTTAAGGGTTTTACCTATAACCCTCTGTTCTGTGAAGAACCATATTGTGTTCTACAGATGAGGACAGGAAGTATTGAATCTCATACGTCCCATGATGGATAAGCTCTTTGTTCAAAAGGGGTTCTTCAAAAGCAAATGGTTCTGAGGAGAACCTCAGCCCTGCAGGAAGAACTGTTTTCAACTGATTTTTTTTTCTAGGAGTGCAGGGTTTCATGGGTAATTTCCCAGATTGTGTGTGGGTGTGCGGTGCATGTGCTGCCTGTATGCTGTCTGTATTGTTCTCTCTATATGCTGCCTGCATGCTCTGTGAAGGTGTGTGTGTGTGAGTGTGTGTTTAGGAGAGAGAGAGAGAGAGAAAGAGAGAGAGAGAGAGAGAGCAGCCCTAAACCAGGCCGAGGGGACATTAACTCCTCTCCTCCTCCCGGCTTCTCAGAAAAACACTGTGTGACGTGGCGAGTGTGGGAGAGGGACATTTTTCAAGGTACAATGAGCTTAATAAGCGTTGCGGACAGCAACACGCTGTTTAAAGGTTTTCGCTTTGTACTCCCACTAATTATGTTTACTTTAGAAGTGAAACCACACATGAAAAGGGCAGAATGACCCTCTTAATGAAGACACATTAATAGAAGGTTAAAAGCAGTTTTCACCTTATTTCAAAGTGATTTAAATTTCTGGGCAGATTTAAATAGTGTAAAGTATATGTGTACTTTGCTGTCTGAAACTCATATTACTGGTGAATCAGCTCTAAATCAGCCCTGTGTGGTACTTGAATGTAACAAGGCACTGCATTATCAAATCAGTTTAAAGGGCGACTCCATCTGCAGTCTTTTTCCGGATTTTTCAAATGGAAGCTCCCACTCAGTGACATACATTACATCGCTGATTTCTTCCTCTCCCACATCTTGTGGGTTTAAATGCACCGTGTTATGTCCCTGATCTAGGCTGCCCTACAAAGGAAAAAAGCAGTAACTGGTTATAATAACTAGTTATAATCATTTTTTGTCCCATTTGAGACATCCTTTGTCATGTGTGGACAAATATCTTCCCTCAAATGTGTTTTATTTTGGAAAAAAAATAGAGGGGAAAATTGCAGTAACTGCAAAAAGCAGGAGAGAAACCACAGCAAACCACTCTAACTTCAGTTACTTCATTCTAACATGCAAACATCTGCATGAAAATGAATATGTCAACTATGTGCATTATACTACTATGTATAACAACAGCATAGAAAAAAATATTAAAATAAGTCCACAGACTCACCACTGCAATGACTGAATTAAGCAATCAGTGTCATTTTTTTATAGGAAAAGGTTTGATGGTACGTTGGAGCATATAGCCTTTTATATTTAAAATTCCAATTTTATTTTATTAGAATATAAATATTAGCTTCAAATTCTCAGATGTCATTTTAAAGGTTACTTGGTGCATAACAAGCAAACCGTGATATCATAAGAAAAGTTGTAAATAAATAATGATAATAGCAATTCGGTCAGACCACTCATATTTAAGACTGTTTACTGCAGCAGGAGAGCATAGTTAGAGTTTGGCGTCTAGGCTCCGACCTCATCACTCCTCACAGGTTATAGAAGGGTGCCTTTATGTACTACAGGGAAGGAGGCGTGTCACATGTGATTGAAGTGCAGCTCGAGTTAGCTATTAGCTCACAGGCGTCTCTACATTAATGTAAAGAATAACAGTAAAAGTTGCAGGATCATTTTATTTTATTATCAGACGAAGGATTTTATATTTGTCATTATACTGACTCAATATTTTTTGGTAAGCTCTACAAAGGCAGAATATAGGAACTTCCAAATAAGGCCAAAGGTCAAATCAGAGGCCTGGATTAATATGTAGAAAGAATAACCTGATATAAAGCTATCAAACTGCCACATACCTAATTATCTGTCTGCAACCATTTTGGCTCGATAACAAGAAAACTTTTAAGTCATTTTTCTCAGTTCTGCACTCTGGGAAGTTACTGCCATTTTCCTTTGTAGGGCAGTAGATGAACCCGAAATGTAACATGAAATGTAGCTCCGCCAGTCTTCCCGTTCCCAAGAAAGGCCAGTACACGTGATCAGTGGACCTGCAGCTTGTCTACAGCTAATCAAGCTTATTACTGGACCAGTTTTTTTCTGCACATTCATGACTGTGTAGTGAAGGGCCTCTGTGACTCAGACACACAAGCACACGTGCAACTGATCACATAATGATTACAAATAACTGCTGTTCAGTATGACACAGTTTCTGAAAAACCTCAAAACCCCCCTTTTGTAACTTCTCCACGCCGGCGACAGCTGTGGCCTGAGGCATTATGTTTTTGGATCATCCCGTTCTCGTGAACGTGACATCTCAAAAACGCCTTGAGGGAATTTCTTCAAACTTGGCCCAAATGATTAATTGGATGCAAAGATGAACTAATTACACGGTGACCTCACTAAACACATTTTTAGCCATAACTCAAGAATTAATTTGCCAATCATGACAAAAAATCACACACTTATCTCACAGGACAAAATGATGAGGTGATGATATTTTATATCCGAAAGGTCAAAGGTCAATTTCATGAGTGAAGGCAGCATGTTTCTCACTGGAATCACAAATATATGGTGAGAACTTCCATTTTTCCAAAAAATACATGCTTTTAGTAAATTCCTTCAAAGTTACAGATCAATATAGTGGTAAGTTCCCATTATATGAGTCTGGACAGACATGGATGTAAACTGTAACTTGACTGATTGATGGAGACGAACAACTGTGAGGCAGCAATTCTATTTTTTAACCGTTCTGTTTTGTATGACCATTGACGTCTCACCCAATTTTTAATCCGGCTCACACCAGGCTCAGCTCAGAAAAACGTACGTGGAGGTCACGTTATTGTTGGCAGAACTTTGCAAATCTCTGCTGGTTGCATCTGGCAATTTTGGTGGCATTGCAGTAGGTGCTTCACTATGTGTTGCCTGGCAAGGATCAGCACTCTACTGCGTGATCTCTTCTAATTTGTCGTGTGTCATAAGTGAAAGACGGGGGCTTTGGGATTCCATGCTGTTAGACAAACTGTGTGCCTGTGTGTGTGTGTGTGTGTGTGTGTGTGTGTGTGTGTGTGTGTGTGTGTGTGTGTGGTGAGTCTCCCTATTTAGCCTCAATCTCTGCAACCAAATCGACCAAAACATTATTTCAATTATTTAAAATGGCCAGGCATGAAGAGGCAGTATCATACTGAATGAAACGTCCTTAATAATTTTCTGAGTGAAACAGGTCAGTTTGACCTGGAACATAATAAGAAGTTAGAAGGCAGATAAAACCGCTGATATTACACGAGTCAGTTTCCTCAAGACCTGCATGTGACTGTGGCTGCTGCCAGTTCACTTACTGTCTGATGCCCTTCTCTAAACAACTCTTTATTACCAAGGATGGGAAGAAGTCATTATTTTGCAAGTTGCAAATCAGAGCGAAGTCACGAGTCGCTGAAGTTAAAATCCAGGTTTTATGTGATTAAAGTCTAAAATCATCTGATTTTTTTTTTACTTTAGTGTGCCCCAGTAGCTCGTTTGGTGAAGAAAAACCAGTCCTCTGCTGCCCTTTATAATAAAAAGGAACAAATATAAAATATATATATACATATTAAAAAAATCATTTGTGACTCACACCTCTGTCCACTACTCACACCCTCATTCAGCTTCATGACCTGCCAGCTGACACCTTCCTACCCCAGTCTGGACAGCAGAGATTGTAGTGTCACTTTTGTAACCTGACAGCTCAGCTCTGAAGATACTCCTCTGTGACAAATTAACTTTCCCCCTTCATGCCACCAGTCACTCTCCTGCCCCCCCGCCTCCACTCGACTCTGCTCTCATCTTCAATTCAAGAGAAACTCCTTTAACTTATTAAGAGATTCATCACCACTCTGACCACGGCGGCGGTGACTAATGTAGAAATAAGGTGCAGAGGGGATCGGTTCAGTCATGACCAGCCTAAAGGCTCAGGAATATGAATAGCATTATTACATGATGACTTAACTCTGCACTATTAGCTGCTTTTAATGCCGGCAGTGTCAAAGAAATGAGCTTAAGATACTTTCGCTCATCACTCAGGGTGACTGTGGGGTTAATGCATTAAGTGCAGTATTGTTTAAATGTAACAAGAGCAGGACGGCAGGAGTGATTCAAATCCCAAAATGTACTGAGCCGAAATCATGTGTCATCGTTTTAAGGAAACATGAGAGCGAGATTACAAGAATAATGGAGTTCATTACATATTTTGTTGTAATGTGTGGAAAAAAAATATTTTCACTATAAAGTCTTACAAATAAAAGTGCTAACAAGAACCATAAATGGTTCTTCAGCTTGGCCTCATAGGAGAACTCTTTTCGACTCCTGGGGAAACCTTTTATAAAGGTTCTACTTGGAAACCTATCAGAGAGTTCTTCAAATAACCCGACATAAAGGGTTATACCGAGAACCATCCATGAAAGGTTTCAGCCAGAACCCCCAACTAGAGGTTCTAGTAGGGGGACCCCGTCTTGGGAGTAATGGTCCCACCCAGAACCCTAACTTGGGGTTCTATGCAAAACCGTATTTGCCTGTTGAGTTTGCTGTGTAGGTTTATTGAACTCTATTTGTTTTTTTTTGTTTTTATTTATTTCTATTATTTTATTTCTTTTTCTTTCATTTTTTTTTTACGTTTGAAATAAAGAATTTTAATTCTTTCATTCCAATATGAAATTTCTGTACCGTTTCATCTCTAGATACATGTGGACTACATGGACACAACGTATGTGTTATTTCTGTATAGCAGACCATTGCTATGACTAACAGACCATTGTTATGAAAAACAGACTGTTGCTATGGATACAGTTCTAATCATAGACTCTGCAGGAAAATTAGAGTCACTGTTAAATTACCAAAATCACTTTGAAATGAATATTTTGTGTCAATTTTTTGATTTTTTTTTTTTTTTGTGAATAACCATGTATCGAGCAGGATAATGTACAGTAAGCAGGTCGTTATTGTGAAATAAATCATGACAGTGTGATGCAGAACCCTGCAGGATCCCTTACATAGCAGTGTTTCCCAAACTTTGTTCTTTAGGATCCACTTTTTAAAAATGATAAACCATCAAGAAACAATCCACAATAGGCCTTATCAACACATTTTGGTAAAAGTTAATATGTGCATAAATGAATGGCCGTGACCAGTTTTACTGTCATTTCCAGATCGTCTTATATTATGTTGACCTGTGTTCTCGAGAACATATTAAGTATTTAAGTTCTTTAAATCAGAAATAAATGCATTTAGGCCGTGTAACAATATAGGACCTTTTAGCCATATATATATACCAGACAAAATAAGTGAATTTAAGCAGAATTAACAGGCTCTCATTTTTTCCTGTCATAAAAAAAACAATATGTACACATTTGAAATTCTTTTTAAAAGGTTTACTGCAGATATAAATCTTAAATTTGCATTAATTCTTCAATGGTCTTTAATGTATTTGATGACCCAAATAAAATCTTCCGTGACCCACCTGTGGGTCACAACCGAGTTACTGGGAATGACTTGTTTGCTGATTTGTAGTGTAGTTTCAGTTGGGAGGCAGCTTTCCCAAACCATAACCTCTTATTTCAACAACATATATTTTATTTAAAATCATGAGGCTGTATGTAAAAAAACAGTCCCACATTCTCATGTCACTACCAAAGCAGTGTAAGGTCCCATCATTTTAAAGTACATGTAGTATTTTTTTTAAATCAGGGTGTACATTTAAGAAATGTCACAACCAAACCACCATTGTTCAAACCATTGTTTTCTGCAATCAAGCAACCTTTTTCGGGTGTTATGGCAGATCTTTTAGCATGTATGTGTGTACAGAACTGTTCAGAACTGTAACTGACCATGTGCTGATGAGCATCTTTGAGATCTAGTCAACAAAACTGACCGATCTCTGTTTGTCCCTGATTTATTCATCAAACAAACCATTTAATATCAAATGTGACACACAGTGCAACTTTAAATTCTAAAAAACAAATGACCAAGAAACATGACATTATGTATTTTTTATTTTTTATTTATTTTTTTGATGTACAAAAGTGATGTTCATTCATGTGGCTGATGGTGTTTAAATGTGTCTCGCAGATCCAGCTCAGGAAGAGGCGCCCAGCCCAAGCTCTCCAAGAAGACGAGGAAAAACTCCCCATGAAGAGTTCTTAAGACACAGGGGAAGAAACCTCGGGAACGGCAATTCAAAGAGAGATCCCCCTCTCCACGGACGGCTGGGAGTATATATGTGAGTATGTGCAACTTTCTTTGTTTTTGTTTTTAGCGTGGGGAAACCAGAGCTCCTGGAGGAAACCCACGTAATCACGGGGAAAACATCTGACCTCCATGCAGAAAGACCCTGATCCAAGTGGGTTTAAGATTCAGGATCTTTCTGCTGTGAGGGGGGGCAGTGCTGACCACCGTGCTGCACGAACGTAAAGTCTTGACCCTCAAACAGCCGTTTTCAAAGTGCTGTTTGGGGGTTAAAACTGATTAATACTCACAAATACCTGTGTTTGTGTAAGTCCCTGTCCCTGAGCTGGAAGTCTGTGTGTGGGCTTGTAGATGATCTTCAGACGCCACACATGAGTACACGGTACCACTTCTTCTTCTTCTTCTTCTTGGCTAGCTGACTCTCGAGAGCTGTCAGCTGGGAGTTCAGGGAGAACTCTTTCTTCTTCCACTCCTGCTCCTTTTCCTGGAGAGTGTTCTTGATGTCTTCTGTGGCCTGAAGGAGCGATGACTTTTCCTCCTGCCACTCGGTACGATGTTCCTTCAGCTGTTGTTGTAGTGTTTTTAAAGCATCTTCGAGGGTCTCATTCTCCTTCCTCTGGACGTCAAGCTGGGCTACGACAGAAGCCTTGGATTTGTCTGTCTCCTCCAGTAGGGCTGTTTTTTCCTGTTGCCAGCTGCAGCGCTGAGTCTCGAGCAGATCCTCTGCCTTTTTCAGGGCAGATTTAATGGTTTCTGCTCTCTGTTCCTCAAGCTGGGCTTCATAGGAATCCTGGTCTTGCTTGATGGTCTTCTTGGCCTCCTGTTCTTTTTCCTGGAGAGTCTTCCTGAGGTCTTCTGTGGCCTGAAGGAGGGATGATTTTTCCTTCTGCCACTCGTTATGATGAGTTTCCAGCTGCAGCTCAACCTTCTGCAGAGCATCTGCAAGAGTTTTGTTTTCTTGTTTCTGCTCTTCAAGTTGAGCCGCAAAGAAAGTCTTTGATTTTTCTGTTTCTTTCACCTTCTGCTGCCAGCTGCGACGCTGAGTCTCCAGCAGATCCTCTGCCTTTTTCAGGGCAGAAGAAATCTTCCTGGTCTCTGCTTTTTGTTCCTCCAGCTGGGCTTGATGGGAAGCCTTGACTCGTTCCAGTGTCCTTTTTGCATCCTCCTTCTGTTTAGCAAGACTCTCCTCCATTTTGTTCAGCTTTGCTTGCAGCTTCTGAGCTTGATCCCGCTCAAACACAAGATCGGCCTCCAGCTGTTCAGCCTTTGTGCGAGCCTCAAACTCCGCGGTGTCCTTTTCAAAAAGCTGCAACTTAAGGCCATGAGTTGTCGTCTCCATGTTGGTTTCAGCCACGGCACGCAGCTGTTTCTCAACACGGACCTGTAACTTCATGGCCTCGACTTCACTTTGAAGGTCCTTGTTCTTTTTGGTCATGGCCTCCAACTTGACTTCAAGGTCTTTGGTGTAGGACGTCTTCTGCTCAAGGTCACTCTGAGCCGTCCGCAGCATGAAGCAGATTTTCCGGAGACGTAATTTCAGAGTCTCAGTATCTTCCTTGTCCTCTTGCTTGTCCTGGAGCTGATCGATGAGAGCGGTCAGCGAGTCCACGTGGATGTCCAAGTGGAGCCTCTGCTCAGATCGACCCCTGGTCAGCCTTGCCTCGCTGTCCTTAAGCTCGCACCTTATTTCCTCCTCCAGGGACTGGAGGTAGAAATCAAGGCGTCTGGTGGCGAAATCCTTGACTTGATGAGTCTGCTGATGGATCTCAGCGTTGTTTCTCCTCTGCCTCCTCTGCTTTCTCTGACTTTGTGTTGTTTCCATTGTAACTCGTGTTTGAACTTGTAAAACTTCTTTCCTAACTTGTGACGTTGAAATTCGTGTCTGGATACTCGACAGTGAAATTCGTGTCTGATGAAGGTTTGATTCTGAGAAGCCTTTTAAAGCACAACATTCCAGAACTGACTTGATGACATCATCAGAACTTTGATCTTTTGATCTTTGATCTTTGATCTTGTTGTTGCTATGGGATACCATTTTTTTGTTTTACATATTTTTTCAAAGATGGCTGACAGAATTTTTTAAAACTTTATTTATAAAAAAAATTGTAACAAGGCATAGAAAAACATTATAGAGGAATAACATACAAGGCATGGTATAGAAAAATAATTTAACATTTAATAACAAATAAAATTAGCAGAGACTTCTTCTCTGTTTAGCCTTAGATATCCCATTTATTTTAAAATAAATAAATTGGAGGCTCCCTGCAGTAACTGAAGACACTATAGGGGTCACGGACCCCCTGTTGAAGAGCACTGCCTTCAGTGATGTACATCAGTTGCTGCATTTACATGCACACTAGTTTTCCACTAATATTTGGAACATGACAATTTTCTGAATTTGATTAAGTTCATGTAAACAGCATATTCTGGTTGCATATTGTGAATTGGGCCTTATTCTGAATGGAGCATGTTCTGATTAAGACATATGGGATATGCTGGTATTATTCTGGTTTTAGGGAGCAATCTTTGAACATTTAAACAGCAAATCCAAAATATGTCTCAGTCTGGGATTTTGCAGCAGTTTGTGACACACAGCCTCTTCTGCTTTGTGCTGTAAACAAAACAAATAGTCAACAGTTTGCAGGTTAGAGATACATGCACAAAAGAAAATCTCACATTTGTGATCAGAGGGAGCAACAAAACTACATTCAAACATTATTTTAAACATTTGTTATCAACATGTCTTTGGATATGCACAAAGAAGAATGAAAGAGGGAGGCTGAGGTTGCACGCTCAAACGTCTCCGCCACCAGTGTAAAACTTTGACAATAATCCGATTTAGTCAGAAGAAAGCAGCCATAATCAGAGTATGCACAGCTGCATGTCGCATAACAGACACTTATTCATTTAGAGAATATTCAGCAGTGATTTTAACTAAACACTAAACACCAAACTAAACACTTTAACATGTTTTTTTTAAAATATATTTAAGTATCTAAAAGTTCAATGAATTAATGAAACAAATTCAACTTTTGTGATTAGAAAAGTGTCTTCATTTTGTAGTATGTAATTATTCTACAGTTATTAATTAATAGTATTAAAAATGAATACAGTAATGCCTTTTACAGTAATTGAATTAGTGTTGTGATAAAAAAATACAGCATGCTGATTATTACTTCAATAACTATTACAGTACTCTGATTATTACTGTCATACTGTAGTACTGTGTACTTAGGTTTACAGTAATCCTACTGTGAAATGTATTTACAGCAAATTACCAGCTACTTGCTGCCAGTAAGTTACTGTAAATCTTCACAGCATTCTTGTTACAGTGCAGTTTATGTCAGAGATTTATGCAATTGTGTACTGTGTATTCTTTCTGGAGAGTTAAAAGTAAAATTAATGCTGTTACAGTGTACTCATTATTTTGTTATTTTCATTCTCTAAAAGTTGCATGAAAACCGAAATCCTCCACTATGCTTCTATTACTGCCAGACAATACAATGACTGTACACATGTAGCCAGATAATGTGTACAGATGTTTATACAGCATACAAGACACACATTAAATTCAGCTGAAATATTACCAAACACTTGATAAGGTACCTTTATGATGTAATATGGTCCGAGTTAACTGGTCAAGAAGGGCAGCAGGTTCAATACCTGAAGAGATGACCGAACAACTGCTCCAAAATTTACGTAATGACACCTGACCTGAGCGCAGACACTGAACCTCCACCTGCAGCAGGTGAGCTCAGACATCCTTCTGCTTCAGAGCCCCAAGAATTCAAAGTGACATCTGGCATTTTGGCGCACAGTCAGACCTCTACTGAAATTTGGACTTTCATAACTTGAGGCCACTTAACACACTGTGTCATCACAGGCACACAAGGTCAGCGCCTGCCTGCGCAGGAAGTACAGACTCAAGCGAGAAGGACTTTTCCCTTTTTTGTATTTTAGGAAGAGCAATTGTACCGCAGTTGATCAAATGTAAGGATAATTCAAGGAAAGTCCACAATCATTTCAGTTTTCAGTTATCGTTATCACAACTAAGAGCAAACACTTCAAAAGTATTCAAAAGTCAAGCCCGGAATTGAACAAAAGCACTAAATAGCAGTAGTGCTTACCAAAATAGTCAGACTAATTTGTGACTTTGTTACTCGTCACCTCTGAAGTGTGCATTGAGAATGTTTTTAAATGAGCGATAATATCAACCACAACGTGAAAATGAATATTTGAATACATTCAGTGGTCATAATCACCTTTTAAATCCAACAGAAGTGTTGCATAATGGGCTTGTTTACATTTGTTTTACCTGGGGATGAAGATTGAGAGTGTGTAGGTGTGCCGCGGACTGTGGTGGTGATAATAGAGTGTGTAGGAGGAGAGGGCAAACAAACAATTATTTGCTGTGTTGTCCTTTTATATATCTAACCGAATTGCCATCACAACTAGATCTCCCCTGTGTAACCAAAGCAAAAAAAAAAAAAAAGATGAGACTGCTTATATTCTGTTTTTAGTGTCAATAAATGCCATAAAAAGACAGAGAGACAACAATTAATTGTTCCCACCAACAAATATCATCGAAAAAAAAACCCCCTAATATATCTCACAGAGTGTCTGTTTGCATCCTGGTGAAAATAGGCGCATATGACTATTTACATAAATAGCATTGTTGGCTATGGACTCCTGGGTGCTTGTCTCTGCCATGCTAGCTTTTATACACCAAATAGCCACACTGGCCATTCCATCCAGGTGTAAATAGCCACATTGTCTATTCGGCTTCAGGTACAAATAGCCACACTGGCTATTCTACTTCTGGTGCAGTTAGCATTGTTGACTATAGACACCTTGGTGACTGTCTCTGCCATGCTAGGCTATATTCACCTGGGTGTAAATAGCCACACAAACATAAGAATAAGACAATAAATTATTCCAATCAAATTAATTTAAAGATTTAATTTTGTTTCTCGGCCTATTGAGAAGAGGTGATAGAACAGTCAGGAAATGTTTCTCAGCCTAGAATAGTAACAGACAATGGGATACAAGTCATTGATTTACCAAAGTCACACACTTTTTCTGCATGACACAGTTTGACCAGAGGAATCGAGGTGAGGGGAACATCATAACAGCACCGATCAAATCTGTTTCAGCCCTGAATGGGAGGATGGCTAATAAAGAGGAGGGAGACTCAAATGATTCCATGTCACAGGTCTTTAAGAGAGTTATTACAGACAAAGCCATGACAATCAATATCAAGAAGAGAGAGAAGGCCTTGAGATTTTTCAGTCAAACCAAGCACTTCGCTATTGACATCATGACTGTGTCACTGGGTGAAAAATTACACCTCCTCTGCCTCCAGTGTTCTGTTTGGAAACACGTCCGCTCACTGAGCTGGTCTGGTTTGATGCACGTCAGGCGTGTGGCGACTGCTGCCTCGTTGCAGGACGCAAACCGGATTGAAAAAAAGCTCCGAAGTGTCACGTGTTTTGGACGCTGCAGGGAAGAGTTCAGTATCACTTCTTGTCTCCGCTTGGTGGCGCTATTTCATGGTGAAGCATCGAAATTTGCCGCCACCCTTTAACAATAGCCGAATCTGTTGATAACTTTTGATCACAAAGTAGTCTAGATTGCACACATTGATTTCAAAGTCAATCTGGTTTATTCTGTAAGAGGTGTTCACTAAAATACAATGCCTGAAAATCATCAAAAATGACCATTAAATTCAAAATCGCTGACTTCCTGTAGGGTTTAGGGTATGGCTCCAAGACCCTTTTTTCATGCACAACATGCATGCATGAACATGTGCCTGCCAATTTTCCGGGACTCTTATCAAACAAGTGTCAAGTTACATAAACTTCCCACGTCATGGCAAAATATCAAAATTCAGCATCATGCCGTGGCACGCTTAAGGAGCGCGGTCAAGCCATTTAGCCACGCCCACTACTTGAAGCTAAAACTCACGAAATGACTTTAGAAATTAAAATAATAGCTGAATTCCAAAGAGTTGTGTTTGTGTACCATAACTTAAAACAGAATGAAATTATGAATTATTAAATCCCTTCCAACCTATATTCAATTGAATACAATACAAAGACAAGATATTTAATGTTCAAACTGGCAAAGTTTGTTTTTTTGCAAATATACACTCATTCTGAATTTGATGCCTGCAGCATGTTTAAAAAAAAACTGGGACACAGACGTGTTTACCACGTCATCTTTCTTTTAACAACACTCACCACATATAGGTTGAAAAGGATTCGTAAATCATTGCATTTTATTTTTATTTATGTTTTACGCAGTGTTCCAACTATTTTGGAACTGGGGTTGTAAATGAACTGGTATATTGGTATATTTATTTTGAAAATATAATAGAAACATAAACATAGAAGTAACATAGAAACATAGGAGAAAAAAGATATATACAAAAGTTGTTTTTAATGCTATGCATTCCAGATAATTAAACTATGCCTTCAAATTCAATATAAAGTGTTTAATATGTGGAACAGACCCAGTTCTCATTCCCTCATTATTTTTTATATTTGTATTAAAAAATCATTTACGAACTTTCAGCTTTTATTAGCAGATGGATGCATGGCCAGCATGAGTATAAAAACAACAACAAAAAAATTTACATTCTTCAGGTTCTCTGTTTGTTGTAACAACAAAACTTACTGTACAACCTCACTTAAGAAGAAAACCAAATGTATCAAATATTTTCATTGGCACCATTTGATGAAGCATCTCTTCAATATATTGCATAAAATACAGCAATATTACAAGGTTTGTTTGTAGCACGTTGTATTTTATCCATTATTTGTGAAAAACTGTTACACTGACTGTATACAAGCTGGTGAAAAGATCTTGTTATAAAATCTACTGAGCTGCAGGTGATACCATCCTGTGTCACCTGCCTCTGACGTGTATAAATGTCCAAAGTCAGAGCTGTTAAGACAAGACAGCAGTCTTCTTTCTCGTTGTTTGTTCACATAATCCTGTACAATGAGAAAATTATACACTTGCTTGCATTTACATATGCAAAAAGATTCCCAATGTGATGGAAAAACATTTGACTGACCAAGTACAGACAACAATATTTGCTGACAGATTTAAAGTAAAGGCCATAATTAAGGTTCAGACATGCATAAAACCAATTTTTGCAGTCCAAGAAGAAGCTGTAGTGCGGCTCTGACTGTACAGATAAACTCAGTATAATAACCAGAGGGGTTAAGAAAATGACAATGATGCCATCTAGAGGAAGAACTGAGGTATTTCATCAATACAGCTCTGAAAGTTTTCACATGCACAGTATTGAATCTCTGTGTCCTCATATTTTATCTCACAACAACATTGTCCAGAGGCGATTTCCTTTAAGAGCGTTACAGTGGATCCCTTTAAGATACCAGCTGGTATCATGAATCCTCTTCATTGTAAAAAAAGATGTAGTAGAAGAGAGCGCTGATAATCAGCAGGCCGACTGAAAGCAGCATGTTCTTCCGATTCTCTCCTCTTAACGACTCCAGCTCCTTGTCTAGAAAAGAAAAACAAAATTGATGGAAAGGGACTAATGTGTGGCAACACTGAATGATGTATTACAGTAATAAGTAAAGAAGGTTTCCATCATGGTCCTGATGGAAACTTTAATCACCTTTCTGTGATTTTTCAGGGGTAACAGACAAAATCACTTCTATGACATAAAGTTCCTGTTCCTGTTGTTGTTATTATTAGGGATGCATGATAAATATTGCGGCTGATAAATTACTGACCAATAATGGGAAATGTATATTGTTATTTATTATTCTAAAAATGAAAGTATACCTGACAAATATTGGCTATAATAACATCTGACATGACAGATTATGCCAAAGCATTTCATTTGAATTCTTAGGCAAAGGCATTCTAAAGGCCAAAGTATACCGTTTTTTTTTACTATGAATTTTAAATGACCATTTGAAGAGTTGGTACTGTTCTTTTTTTTTTTATTGTAATAGTGTAACAGTGTCAGTCAGATTTGGTTCGGTCAGAACTGTGGAATATTGTGGTTTCTGAGGTAGAGTGTATGTCAGAGTCTGCACACTTGGCATAATGATACAGTTACAAGGCCAATATATTTCAGTAATATTTAGCAAACTAGTTAGCCTCTTGTTAAAAAAAATCTTTTACATTTTTGACAAATAGATTGATTTATCTTTGCTATGTTGGATTCATTGTTATTGTGTACAGTCACACTTGATCAACCAATAATTTGGGTGTCCCCCTGCAGTTATTCTCAGGACCCTCTAAGCCTCAGGTGAAAAAAACACATGGTGCTAGTTGTTATATTTGACCTTATCAGTGGTAAATGGACAGCACTTGGGTAGTTATTCAGCAGGATGTGTGGCCAGAGGGACATGTCATGATGCCTATATTATGTGTGCAGACTGAAGGAGCATTTTATGATTATCGACTCACCTAACTTTTGCACCCTCTCGTTCATGATTGCCATTTCATCTTCCAGTTCCTGCCTGTGGAGCAGAGAGGATGAGAGAAGGACAAGCAGCACCATTAAGACGTGTACTATTCAATCTCTGGACAAGCCACAAAGTGAGAAAATCAATCATCAGGTTTTATCTTTGAGAGCTGACACCCGCTAATGACACGTTGATTTAAAGGTGTCTTTTAAAATCTCCATCATCATCCTCACCTCTCCTTGTCAGAGAGCTTCTCTTTCCTGCTCCTGAACTCTGCCCTCTCCAGGTTGTCCTGGCAACGGGCCCGCCGCTCCTCCAAACGGTCAATCTACAATATTTAACACAGGTGACATACGACAGGACATTTAGATTGGACAACATTAACCGAGGGAGTTACCGCCAGACATGACAGCGAGTGAGTCAGTGAATGAATGAAACTTGTGTAAACTGAACGGTTAACGATGACAGATGCAGAAGCAAGAGCAAGCTAAAGAGCTAACCTACAAGCTAGCTAGCTAAAAGCAACGTGCCAACGTCTTACCTCAGTGGCGACACTGATTTTCTCTCGTCTTTTGTCCTTTAATTTCGTCATTTTGTGATAGAACCTACTACTGACAGCCTGACTGAAGGCTGAGGTGGACTAAATGCGACAACGCGGAAGTGTTTTTCTTCATTTCTTCCTTTTGGCCCATCGGTTCTCACAGGCTTTCCTGCCCTCCAGTGGTGGAAGAAGTGCTCTGATCTGGTCGTGTCTAGAAGGGAACCCCAGACCCGCAAAAGATCTCGCGAGAGTGATCATTTTAACCAAAAACGCAAGCCTTCTTTTACCCTGACCAAGAGTTTAATGTGCCCTGAAGCTCGCCAAAGTTTGTGTTGTCACATTATGAAACACAATTAGTTTGCACAATGTGCGCGATGAAAAACAACGCATACAAATCTCGCGAGAGTTTCGCAAATCATGGGTTGCATTCTTGACACGACCCTCACATTACTTTCTAAGTACTAATACTGTTTTTATAATCATAATAATAACTTTATTTGTGATAACTTTACATATAGCGCCTTTAAAACAACAGTTAACAAAGTGCTTTGACAGACAAAGCAAAAGCAGGATACTCAGAGGCAATATAACAACTGAAATCCAAATGGTGAGGCCAAACAAAAACAAGATGAAGTTAAGCTAAATGTATGCTAATGTAGCTAATGTCTTATATTATTGGAAAGTTAAAGTTAGGGCTTCTGTTTTTTAACTATACAATATATACCTGTAAATCTTACCAAGGGATCAATAAAGTCGTACTTTTTAGCCATAATAATACATCATTAAGTATTTGTTGATAATTTTGTATTATTAATGTTAATCTGCAAAGTAGCTACAGGTATCAAACAAATGTACTGGAGTTAAAGTAGGCTCATAAAGTAGCACAAAATGGAAATACTCAAGTACCTTAAAATTGTACTAAAGTACAGTACTTCAGTAAATGTACTTAGTTAATTTCCACCTGTGCTGCTTCTCTATGTTAGCCAACCTAGCTAACTTAGCTGCTAGCCAATTAGCTAACCTACTTCCGGAGTCCCCAATGGTTAATTAACGACACCTGTGTGCTGAACCCGTGTTCTTCCACATCAACGGTCAAAATTAAGTTAAACAGCTACAGTTTGAATACACATCACGTTTAATTAGGTATACATTACAGATTAAAAGCTATACAGTTGTAAAGATGATTGTCAGGCAACGTTATAAGGACACATTGCTGTAGCAACAGGTTGCATGAGTGTCTGTTTTGTTTTATTTCCAGACTGGAAGCTGTGAACCTCCTCCCCTCTGAAGGGGCAGACAGGTGAGCAGAGTTGAGAGAGCTGTTGTTGACCGCTGTTAATCGGATTATATGACCTGAGAGGACACTACTTGATCAGCTGAGGAGGAAAAGGGACGAGGATATCCGCACTCTCTTTCCTACCAGCCTGTTTTCTTTGAGGAAAAAAAAAATGCCTCTTTTTATAAACAGGGACCAAATATTTGCACATCAGGTACACCTGCTGGAGCACAAACTGAGGGTAAGTTGCAGTTAAATGAAGGGTGAAGTTAGTTTCTGAAGGATTGTATTTTAACCACTGGTGTTTTCCAAATAATTCTGCACGCATATATGCAGTATAATACTGAGACTAGTTCTAATATTTTACTGTGTTTTTAGACTAAAGAGGAGCGAATACTGGAACTGGAGACAGAGAATGCTATTCTTCATTTGAGACTTGCAGAGGTAAGAAGATTTCTGCCATTCATTACTGCCAGGCTTAAACCCATTGGCCTTCCTGATTATTCTATTCAGGTGTGTGTCTGTGTTGTAGACAGTGGTGGAAAGAGCACTGGAAATCTGTACTCAAATACAAGTACTGTTACATTATTGAAACATCGCTCAATTTAGGGCTTGACCAATGCTGGATTGTTGGAGCTGATGCTGATATTATGGAGTAAAGAAATTATGATATCAGCTATCTCATGCATGACTTAATGCAAGAGCAATAAGTTAATTAATGCAACAACTAAGGTATTTCAATCATCGTGACTAGAGTAATTAATGTTCATATCTCATTTAAAATGACAAGCCAAAAAACTGATTAGTCACAGCAGTGCATTCTGTTGATTTCCAAATGTTGTGATCATGATTAACTAAGTGTTACCTCTTTATAAATTCATTGTTTGTTGCTCTTTAAATGAACTGACCTGTCTGTCTTTAACTCATAATAAGACATGATCAGTTGAGTCCCAGTTGAATCGTGGAACCTTTAATATCATTGGTAACACCTGTGTTTATCCTACTGTTTCATGACTAAATGACTGCTGTGAAAAAGATCTTTCACATTAGAGTGCCATGTGTCGACCATGCGTGCAAGCCTGTTGCAGTTCCTCCTGCTCATTTTCTTATTTTTTCCACCTTTTTAGCTTTATTCCTTTTTCAAACTTGTTGTATCTTAACTATTTCTTCGGTTCTGTTTTCTTAATATCTCTGTTTACATATTTTTCTATTTTTTGAATGGGAGCATCTGTAACAGCACCAGTTTCCCTCTGGGGATCCATAAAGTATTTCTGATTCTGATATTGTGCATGCTGGCTCACATCCGTGACTCTTTGGGGCGGATAAAATTAAACACCATTATGTAATTGATTACACCTGTGCTTTTTGTGCTATGGCAATTAAAACACTAATTAATACTAAACACTTTCAGGTGAGCAGCCAAGCATTCAAATGTAAAAGTCTAATGCTGATTATTACTGTATATTCACCTCCTATAAAACAAATAGTCCATGGTGGTTCTACAGAGCTCAATAACAATTACTGATGATTCAGCATCAGAGCTGTGACTGTACAGGTCTTTGGAATAAGGATACTTCCCTATTATCTCTCTCATTATTTGTGCAGTAAGGAACATTTGAACAAACCGTCTTGTATGTATGATGAACAAACCAGTGTATTGTGCATCGTGTATTGTGTTAAAATTCAGTTTCATAATAATATATCACATGATACAAGTTAGGGGTAATCTTATTTCAGCTGTTAGTCATACTGTAGCTTTGCCTAAAGAAGTAAGAATGAAGTGAGAGCAGTGCAGAATAAGTATGTTGATGTTCGATCCTTTTCAGTGTCTGGGGAAACTCCGTCGGGACCAGGAAGATGAGACCAAGACCCTGAACCATGATGAGCAGCATCAGAGGAATGCAAAGAAGATAACCCGCTCAGCCCTCGCCAAACTGCTCCCTGAGGTCCAGGTACAAATGCACTGACATGTGAACCGTTCACGTGAGTTGTCTTTGTGGCTGTTTTGTTAAGATGTTTCTCTAAAAAGTGTCCAAAGTCAAGAAAGGACAGGGTAAACTCAGAAAGACACACACAGAGCTCTACACGTGTCCTCTCTCTCCCTCTCTGTGTTTGTGGCAGGCTGTGAAGCAGGACTTGAGTGAAGTTTTTGCAGTGTATTTGAGTTTTGCCACAGAGCTGGAGGAGCAGAGCAAGCAGCTACTGGAAAAAGTGCAGCAAGCCAGCTGTTCTCTTAATGGTCACCGTGGAGACGAGGTTCAGAGTAAGTACCTGAGTGTGTGACACTGTAAATTAATATAGATGTAGCATCTCTGACATCGTGTCAGATGATGTAGAGCTGCAGCTATTTTCATTATTGATTAATCTGCAGATGATTTTTTTTTTGCAGTTGATCATTTAGTTGTCAAAAAAGAGCCCAATGTTACATCTTCAAATTGCTTCTTTTCTCCAACCAGCAGTCCAAAACCCAAAAACTCATCATTTGATATCATAAATGACAAAGAAAAGCAACAAATCCTCACATTTAAGAAGCTGTAACCAGAAGAGGTTGTGCTTGGAAAATGACTTGCAATGATTAATCAGTTGTCAAAATGGTTGGCAACTAATTTTATTTCAGTCCACCAAATTGACAATTGACTAATCATTGCATATAGATGTTTGGGGTTAGAAAATCTACATTTTGGGTGCGGTTAGCAAAACATGATTGGATTTTCTGATAACAAATACAAGGAAAAGGATTTTTTTGGACATATTTTGTTAGAAATTATTTGATGTTTGAATTCATTACTTCAGGAGGGATTATTTTTGGATCCGTTCTTCTGGTGTCAGGTTTTCTACCTCTCACTTTTCTGTTCTGCTCACACATTCACTCCCTCTCTCTGTGGCTCCCCATTATAAACTGGTTTACATATTACAGAACCTGCTGGCTGTATCTTGATCACGGTGTGTTTGCTGGTAATCCTCTCACACCGTCCCTCCCTCCCCTCCCCTCTTCTCTCTCGCCCCGCCCCTCGAGCTTGTCCAAGGTTGACTGTCCTGTTCTGTGCAGTCCCGAGAGTCAGCTGGTCACCATGGCTCTGCTGATTGGTGAAAACTGATCTTGTCCAGTGCTTCGGCCCTCATAAGCCTGAGCACGTGCTGTACGTACTGCTGCAAGCTGCTCCAAACAAAATGGCTTTTCTTGACCTTTTATTGTTGATTGTAGCTGATGGAGTTGAGGAGGAATGTAAAAATGTGTCTAGCCTGCACAGAATACAAAATATTTTATCCATTTGGGTGGTAATTTAAACCAGTGGGAGACTTTCTCTCCCACAAACTTTGAGCTAATTTATATTTCATGAGCTGATCTGGTTGTGCAGTGGTTGGTTGGTTAACCTTATGTTAGGCTACTGTGTGAAAATGTATGGCATTGGTGTTATTTCTTGTAATGTGGACATTATAATGTTAGACCAGGAATGACATAACCTGGTGCTTCATCCACCAAAAACGTTTCAATAGCATTACAGTAACAATTTAGGTGTGATTATAAAGGCTTTGAGAGTCTGGAAACTTTGGTTTAGGTACCTTGTGAGTGTTTGAATTTAAATAAATGCAGTCAGTAAATGTTCTGAAGGCTTTAAAGCACAGAAATATTTTACAATGACAGCAGATATTTGAGCTTTTTTGTTTGTTATGTTCAAATAATCTTTAAACACAAAGATCCTGATCATTCTACACTATCCACACTGTTCTATTGTTGTCCAATCCAGCCTATTCTTGAATGTCTCAGCCTGTCCTGTGTGAATGGAGGTGCCAGGTGTGTGTCCATGTGTGCTCCAGGATTAAACACTTGGCCTGAATTCAAAGATTTACGCCAGAGAACAGACGCCTCTGGCATTTGGAGTTGATTGTTACACAGACAGCCATTCATTCACTTCACGCAACAGATCTCTGACCCTGTGGCGCCACATGGCGTGCATCTAGATTGTTTTGGTGTCAGTTGCCGACTTTTTATTGTGGTATTATCGTACCTTAAGCTTTTGGTATCATTACACCCCTTATTTTTTATATTTAAAGGAGGCAGACATCTCTATGGCTGATATCTGCAAAACTTGGCAACAGATTTAAATGTAAATTTTTCACATTTAATTTTGACTGTGTTATTTCCTCTTGATTATCTGTCTGCCCAGACTTGCAAGCTCACGTTGCAGCTCTGGAGCGCTCTCTGGAGGAGGAGAAGGAGAGGTGCAGGGCAGAGAGGCAGAGGAGGAAGGAGCTCCACAACACACTGGTGGTGAGGACCAGAGTCATTATAGTTTTGTATTTGCCTCCTCATGCTTGTTATGTGTGTAAGTTTGACCAAACTGACAAAGACTAAAAGTAAAGACATTTCTTATCCAACTTATTTTGAGCTTCATTGTCATTCTTTGTCTTGCTGCAGGAGTTGAGAGGGAACATCAGGGTTCACTGCAGGGTGCGACCTGTTTTACCATTTGACCACGTCCAGTCCTCCGTCTCTGGATCAAGGTGGGTCAAAACATCTCTCAGTACCCACAACATTAAAATACTAAACGACAGCTGAGATTTAAAGCTATAAATAATTCAATTCTGTGCTTTTCTCAAGTAGGCCTTCATCATCAGAAGAAGTGATCTCTGCAATCAGTGATGTGAGTTTATCAGACAAATTAATTTAACAAACTGATTTTAATTTTATTGCTGCCAGCTGCTTCATTTTTTTTGTCTTACTCCCTGTTTGTTCTTTTAAGGACACTGTGATGGTGAATTGCATAAAAACAGGCATGCCAGCCCACAACAGGATGTTTGAGTTTGAGAGGTAAAATCAAACACTGACATGCAGGGCCGGCCGCTGGAATTAAACACTCTGTGGTTGCTTTGTGACCTCTGTGTTGCTCACCACATCAAGTGAAACACTGCGCTCATAATCAGTGGTGGGTTAAGAGAGAGACAGCGAGAGACAAAGACAGAAATGCTGACGTGATAGAAATTTGCTTTGATCATGAAAGCTAATGTTACTCTGCAGCCCTGTGGTTTACGCTGCCAACAGCTAGATCGACATTATGTACACTCATCTCCTCTATAAAATGACTGTATTTTCATTGCATTGCTGGTCCTGAGCTGTTTCTCATATGGAAGCTGATTTCTGCCAATGTTATGAAAAAAAAGAAGATCCTGTAAGTCATTATGATGAATTTCAAAATAATGATTTAGTGTCTAAAATAATGAGTTAGTATCTCAAAAGAATGATGAACTTGAGATATTAAGTCATTATTTTGACATTTAAATATATCTAAAAAGAGTATATATAGTATTTAAAAATAAAATCATCCTTAACCCTATTTATCTGGACTTGGACTCATCGTTTAATTTGATGGCTTTGCTGCTTAGTATTTTGCCTTTGTGCTCTAAAAAAAAGTTGAATTTCTCGCTTAAATAACTCGGTGTGTAGTCATGGTAACGCAGGTTAAGCTTGTTCTAATGAAAAATGTTTCGGCTCAAATTATTGCCACATTCATTACTTTCTATTCAGCTTATCAGGTTAAACTTATTGTGGCTATGTTCAGTTTAATTGATTCAAAGTCAAAGCACCACTTTGCATGACAGCGTTGGTAGGTAACATAGCTAACAAGCAAAACGGAGGTGTTCATTCGACTAAGAACAGCGTGTGCAGCTTGGTGGTTGTCCTGGGAGTGTTTTGGGGGCACAAACAAAATCTTGTTTAGGGCCACCAAAATCCAAAGGCCAGCTCTGCTAACATGTAATGTGCATTAATCTATTTAATTTTTTAATTTTAATTTACTTAATGGTTTCTCACTGTGGTGATTTTGTTTCTTATAGAGTGCATGGACCAGAGGATTCCCAGAATGCTGTGTTTGAGGAAGTCAAGCCGCTCCTCACATCCCTGCTGGACGGGTGAGTGTGAAACGATACAAGAAAGGACTATATCACATGCCACTCAAGTGTATTCATCCAGCTACATTCATTAAAGGGACAGTTCACTCCAGACTCAAAAACACATATTTTTTCCCTTTGCCTTTAATGCTTTTGGTGTGATTTGAGATATCAGCTGTAGAGATATCTGCTTTTCTCTCAAATTTAATGGGACTAAATAGCACTCAGCGTGTGGTGCTCAAAGCACCAAAATAAAAAAAAAAATTTGAAAAATTCTAAACCAGTGTCTCTTTCCAAAAGTCATGACCCAGTTCCTCAAGATAATCCACAGACCTTGCTGTGAGCAGCGTCATGTATGAGCTGCTTCCTTTCTGTGGTAGAATATACTGGAATTACTTCTCTCTACTAGAGAGAAAGTAGTTCCAACAAGAAATGAAATCTCTACAGACGATACCTCCACAATGCTGCACCTCACACCAAAACAATCTAGATGGATAAATGGCACTACAAGCCAGGGGAAAATGCGTATTTTTGATTTTGGTGTGAACTGTCCCTTTAAGCACTACCCTGCGTGAATGAAGCACAAACATGTCATCTCCCTTCCTGCTGTGCAGCTATAATGTGTGTATCATGGCGTACGGGCAGACCGGCAGTGGGAAGACTCACACCATGATGGGATCCCAGCCGCTGGAGGAGCACTCAGGGACACAGCAGGAGACACAGCAGGGTATCATCCCCAAGGCTGCTGCTGAGCTCTTCCGGTGAGACAGAAAAACGCTTTTTAAATTATTTGTTATAGTGATATTGACAGTGTGACTAAACTGCAAGAAAGGAGGATGGTTTTATTCTGAAAACCACAGTAGATTTGATCTGATCCTCCATCCATCCATTTATTCTTAATGTGCTCTGAGAGTTGAAACAGAATATAATTGGTTTAAACTTTGACCTGTCCACGGCTGTGTTCCTCTTCCTGTGTGTGTGACCCAGGCTGATCTCTGAGAAGCCTGCAGAGAGCCACACGGTGGAGGTGTCAGTGATGGAGGTGTACAACAACGAGGTGTTTGACCTCCTGGCCAAAGATGACCGGGGCGACGTCGTCCTGCAGCGCCGGGACGTCATCACCACTTCCTCTGGCACCAGCCAGGTCACCTGCCTCACATACGAGTGAGTACAGCCACAGCTGAGGTGACTGTGTGCAGACGGTGTTTATCTATACTTTGTCATGAGAGTGTGGGATTTTGCAGATAGACTGCTTGTGTCATAAAATAGTATTTTGGAGTAGAAGCTCCACCAATCAATAGTTTCTTTGGAACTTTCTTTTTATTGGCATTTTTGGGTTAAAGTAGGTTACTGTACATTCTGTAGAGTATGTAGGCCATTTTTCCTCTTTGTTTTATATATTTTTCATATTATAGTCTTAAGGGAAAGGTCACTTTCTTTGTACAGTTTATTTTGTTGACAGTTGCAATTTAGTTGTTCTTTGGTGGTGAGTTTGACTGCAGTCTCCTCTGTGTGATGGTTTTCTTGCAACCAAAATAAATTTATAAAGATGAAAATGAAGCAAACAATGACCGTCCAGCTGATTGATAATGAAAATACAAAGTAATAGTTGTCTAAAAATATAAATTTATAATCAGAGTGGACAGTGGTTGTTTGATTTATTATCATCTACCCACAGGCACTGTCCTTGAGGAGCACCTGATTTTTCATGTTTTTATATTACCAACACTATTTTTTGACCCAGAGCAGCACTCCTTATTATTTTTCTTCAGGAAGAAAAAAAAGATTTTCGTTGTGGGCCATGGATTTTTGCCTCAGTATTAATCGATACTACCTTATATAAAAAATGTATCAAACCATGTGTGATGGGAAAGGCGTCACTTGTAGTGATGAACTCACAGAGAATTATCACCCGACGAGTCCCCCTCAGATATATGGAGCTTTATAGCCCTTTTTACTTAATTGTTTGTGGTTTTATGGTCAGCAGATTATACTCTCCAAAACTACACTTTGAGCCAGAAAAGCAGATAAATCTACTGTTTACTACCTGCCCAGCAGCAGACTGCAGACAGTTTATGAGGTATTTCACAAGAGTGCTTCTCAGAACTTAGCTGGTGACAAAAATAGAGCTAAAGGAGAAGGATTTTTGGACGTCCTGGCTCAAATAGTGGGGAAGAGGTTGTATGGCTCAGGTCCCACAGGCAACACCTGAAGTTGTTCAGTGTCTTCCTGGATCCACATTCCTTATTTAATGTATTTAAAGTTATTTTTCTGTTGTTTTCTGTACACAAGACATCTGTTGCGTGTCTGTCCACCCTGGGAGGGGGATCCCTCTTCCTTGGCTCTCCCTGAGTTTTCTTCCATGTTTTTCCTGTTAAAAGGACATTTTTTCCTTACTCTTTTAGGGGTCTGCAGGACAGGTGGTGTCGCACTGTGCAGACTGTAAATCCCAGTGAGGCAAATTGTGATATTGGGCCATGTAATAACACTGGACTTGAATTGACTCTCTTAAGGTGGCAAGAAACAAAGCTTTAACTGAATGCTAATGTTGTTCCATACTGTAGCTGCTGGATATGTAAATGGAAAACTGTTTACACAGTTATTCACCATAGCAACTTTATAAGGCAATAATATGTCTGATGTTTCAGCTCATTACAGAGGTCCTCCTCCCCAAGTGGACAATAATAATTTCATCCTATATTGTAACATATTTTTTGCGCCACTTGGAGCAGCGAAGACAAGCTGTAAACACAATATTATCTACATTTATGCTGATCTGGAAAACTTGTTAGCAAACAGTTTACACATCTCACAGACATGGAACAACATTAGCATTCATATGGAGTCTTGTTTCAGGCTACTTAATGGGGAGGAGAGTATGTCAGGCTCTTTAGTGGTTAAATGCTCCACTACCAGCTAGTCCCTGACTGTCTGTTGTTTGGTGCTGGGCAGGTTCAGCGTTCAGGGTGTTTTCAGCACTTTTTCACAGGAAATAGCTGCCTGCTGTGGCAGTGAACGACACTGTGAGAGAGGTGAGAGTGAGCCAGAACACTAAAGTAGTGCGCCGTTAAAACAAAGCAATAAATTAAAAGATGACACACTCTAGAGAGCTGAGAGGAATTGCAAAGATGGGTGATAATTATAGTGACAAACCCACAGCGACTTCATACCTTTCACATAGACATAATGATCCACTGTTAATGTAAAAAAAAAATGTTGATTATAACAGCTAGATCTGCTTCTATCTGAACTTGTGATGACAGAAAATCCTCACTGGGTAGCTAATATTATGTATGATGTGTTCACTGATTCCCTGAAGTTTATTAATTCAAGTTTATTTATACTCTTGTGATTAAAAACACTGATGTGAGTCTCTTCTGTCATTTACTAATAAGCAATAAATATAGAAACTTTTATTGTAAATAATCGTTCCAATATGACTGGCAGATTTTGAGTTTGGGCAGGGGGGTAGTTGTGTAGCAATCTTGGATGCCCCTGTAGGGGATAAAACATGACAAATGCCCTCTAGGGTGGCATTCCAGTGGACAAAACATGGTGAAGTTTCCTTGAGGGTACCTTCCAATGGGAAAGATACTACAAACTGCCATCTAGGATGCCTTCCAGTGGAGAAAACTCAATGCATTGCCAGTATAGTCTAAACCAGGGACTGGAGCAGTTTCCCCATAAATGCATCACAACTTTCCATGTGCTTTTTAAAATTTATTTCAACCCTGCCCCTTTAGTCTGAATTGGCGACTGCAGAGAATTTAGTTAGTTGAACACAGATACAAACAATGGTGGACTCGCTCATCCATAATGGCAGCTTTAAGGAATGAAATGCATGAAATATGTGTTCCATGTGTTTTACAGGCCTGTGTCTAATGCCTCTGAGGTGATGCAGGTCATCAGGAGTGTTTTGAAGCTCAGGGCTCACTGTCCCACCCTCATCCACACCGACTCCTCACGCTCTCACCTCATTGTCACCCTCACCATTTCCTCAAAGAGCCCCAACGCACTGGCCCTGGGTGAGACGCATTCATACGTAAACCCACAGACTTCACACACATCAGCATAAGTGACACCACACATTCTTGCGTTGTGACTCTATTACTCCTCCATTCAGCCCGCAGGCTACAGAGTGCCAAGAAGGACATGCAGCGCTCCGTCCAGAAGGAGTGGTGGAGTCCACGCTGTCGCCGTGCCAATACCGCCACCCGCAAGTCATCTGACGAGCTCTTTGCGAGCACTGCCTCCTCTCCCTGCCGCTCCCCCTCCTATTCCCCGTGTCCCTCCCCCAGGCCCAGCATCTCACAGGATCTGTTCAGGACCAAGCTGCAGCTGGTGGACCTGGCAGGCAGCGAATGTGCCGGTAAGAGGACCTCAGTGCTTAAAGATGTTCTTTGAATTTGAAGATGTCATGGGAATACTGGTCCCTGAATAATGGAGGATGCACCGGGCAATATCTTAACTGGAAAGTATAGTCTGATTAATAAAATGGGGCTTTAGGAATGTGCTTAATTGAGATGCTGTGGATAAACTGCTGTTAAAAATTAAATTCTTTAAGTGTCAAGTGGGTACTCATCTCCGCTCTGATGAGTTAATTCTTAATCCCCCGTGCCTTACTGCAAATTCAGCATTAAATTTATACAGTGGGTTGTTTCTTTTCTTGTAAAACAGGAACAAACGGCGTGCAGTAATCTGTAGCCAGGATAGTAGTATCACTAAGATCCCCTTCAGGAGCCGCAAAAAGTTCACATGCCTGCAACCCACAATTATTATCAATCATTAACAATAATTCTGGAAGGAACTGATTTAATTTCAAAAGTGTGAAGTTGAATTTTACTGAAATAAAGGTTGGCATGATAGCATCAGCAAACTGTTGTTAATCTGTTTCCCCTGCACAAATCATATTCATTCAACCTTCCCTCTATTTTTCTCCCATGGTCATCCACTCCCCACCTGCAGTGGTTCTGCATACCCCAGAGGGGTCCACCCCCTAGTTTGAGTACCACTGTTCGGCTTTATCTTTATTACATGCACACTGCTACACAGTTATAACTGACAACATTTTATTGACAGTGACAAATACAGTTAATAGTAAGTTGATCAGCTGTTGTCAGAGAAGCGAGTATTTTAACGTTTCCTTGATCTCTGTTGAGAAGTCATGGTTATTTTATGATTTATTACAGTAATTATGTTAAAGCTTTCTCCTTCTCTTTAATTATTTGTGCCGTCTTATAAATTCTGCAAATCTTAAGATATTTCTTTTGTTGTGTAAAATCCATAGTGTCCATTTGTCCCAAACTGTGCTAGGGTGTTTACCAGAAAGCAGTTTTAGTGCAAACTCTGTGTTGGTTACCCCTGAGATGAGCGAAACTCTGGGTTTTCAGTTCCAGAAAAAGAGTCAACTTAAACTAAACCTAATCTGCTTGTTGGCAGGTTTTCCTCAACAAATCCCGCGCTTCTGTCTTTCCTCCCTCTTACAGAGCCAGACATGCTGTTTCATTTCCCCATCGATTCAGTGCATTAATTAGTGGAGGTTTGCTGTATATCAGAATCAAAATCGTGGGTGATTTGTTAATTAGAACTATCCAAACTTGCTGCTTTTATGTGTTGTCAGTCATTTATTTGAACAGTGGTTTCAGCTCACCCTCAGCTCTAGAGATGTCCTGATACCAGTTCTTCCTTCCCAGTATCTGAACTTTGATTTTATGGGTCAATACGGCGTACCGATTGATACCGGTGTGTGTAAAATCAATTGTTGGGCCACCCTCTGTAAAACATAAACAGATACAGAGAATGAATGCCATAGAAAATCCTCTGCATGTCCTACTTTCTGAGTCGTTTCGAGTTGCTCTGTCTCTGTCAGTTTGTTAAAGTAGTTCCATTATAACGTTTATGACCCATAATGTGTAAATTTAAAAAATCAGTATGAAGCTTTAGACACATTGGATCAATGAATACTTATAATTATCAGTCATGATGTGATTGGTCGCACTGATGGAACATAATTCCTGTAATTTTGGAAATTATATGTTAATATTTCAGAGTGAGCAGGATTGTGGTGCAGCTGCAGGATGTAAAATGGGCTGCATATCATCTGAACGTATTTTAACAGCAATTCAGTGACTGTGTTTAAATTTATTTGCCCACATTTGTTAAAGTTTCTGAAATAAAGTCACCGAATGCTTTTAGCCACGATCCAAATAGATGTCTAAGAATTTAGAATCTACTGTATTTGCAAAGTGCAAATCACCAAACGCATCATTACAGGATCAGATTGTGAACTTGCTGTCATATCTCTGTCTTTGATCTATACATTTTTAAATCTTAAACTATATTTTTCATTTTAAGTTCCCAGCCCCTGTGTTTCGTCCCCCAGCAGAATACATATATTTTGAAGTGACAAATTAATGGACAACAGTGAATAAAACTTTGTGTTTTATTTCTACTTTGACTCAGGCTCTAAAAATAATATGCACCGTCCACATATACATGCATTAATATCTTTACGTCCAATGGATTAAAACGGAGGCTGTGCCTTTTATTTATATATTTCCATGATGAATCATAGTATCTGAGCTCCATGGATGTTGTCTTTTTTCACTGACTGTGTGACTTCAGGGTTACAGTCAGAGTTTGTTAAACCTGCTACCTGGAATAGACCCAGTGATGGTAAACAACAGATTAATGACATGAAATAATTCCAGTGCGAGTGTTTGGTATTTAAATTCAAACGGTTTGCAGTTGCTGCTTTGGGCTAAATATGCTGCTCAAATAGTATCTGCTTTCTGTACGTGTGTGAACCGTGAAATATCAGATGATTATTCCACACTTAATGCTTCACCGTACAAACAAAGCTGTGGTCTTTGTAATGACCTATTTTAAACCTTTATTTATGCAGGAAAAGCTTCATTGAACTCGGTACAAAGCCTGTTCACTGAGCAGATTAATCTTCTTAAGGGCATAAAAATGTATGTGTGTTTGCATGTGTGTACCAGGTATGTCTGGGGTTTCGGGTACAGCTCGGTGGGAGGCATCCTGTATAAACCGCAGTCTCTCTGCTCTGTCTGACGTCCTGGGAGCTCTGGCCGAGCAGAGACCACACGTCCCCTACAGGAACAGCAGACTCACTCATCTGCTGCAGGACGCCATAGGTGACGCACACACACACACACGCACACACTTCTTTCTTTTTTTATGACCTATGACTCATACATCCTGTGTCTCCTGCCTCAAGGAAAGACTTGTTAAATCCCACAATATCTTCATCCAGCTGAGAGATTTCACATATTAATATTCAACATATACATGCGTAAACATGCCCGACCACTGAATCACTCAAAATACTCAGTGAAGATGTGCTGGATATAAATATGTCTGTTCATACCCAAAAAGAAAAAAAAAGTACAATGCATTTAATTAGGAACCCCAATTCCAGAAAAGTTGAGCTGTTGTGTAAAAAAATAAGAACACAAATAAAGAAAAAATGAACAGAAACAGAACAGAATGCAATGATTTTCAAATACTTTTCAACCTATATTCAATTGAATACAGTACAAAGACAAAGATATCCAGTGTTCAAACTGACAAACTATTGTTTTTTCTAAATACACACTCGTTTTGAATTTGATACCTGCAACACGGGACAGGTGCATATTTACCGCTGTGATAATCACCTTTTCTGTTACAGCACTAAGCGTTTGTAAATTGAGGACACTAGATGGTGATGGTGATTCCTAAATTTATTGCAGTTTTGTGAGGAGAAATGATCTTTCTATCATTAACCTGTTTACCTGTTGAATGTTCCAAACAGGTGTTTATTAAGCATACCACAACTTTCTTAGTCTTACAAATAACGGTAAAGTTTGTCAGTTTGAACATTAAATATCTTCTTGTCAAAAGGTTTTTGCAAATGATTGCACTGTTTTTATTTACATCTTGCACGGCACCCCAGCTTCTTTGGAATCAAGGTTAGTCAAATCTTTCCATTGTTGTCTAACATCTGTTTCCTGTTGCCTTTCTCCATCTTCTCCACCAGGTGGCGACGCCAAGCTGCTGATGATGCTGTGCGTCTCTCCCACTCAGCGCTTCATCACAGAATCTCTGCAGTCGCTGGACTTTGGCACACGGGCTCGTCAGGTCCAGAAGGAGCTACCGCCGCGAAGGAAAAGTAACACCCTCAAAGTTAAGTGACAGGACAGAGACGGAGCTTTGATCCTCTGCAGAGGCCGTGGCCACATAGATCCATTCATCAGTCACGCCAGCAGAGCAGATTTGAGGTTGTAAGATCCAAATGTGCAAAGCTGTTACTGATTTCTTGAATTATGTGGGCCCTTTTTTTAAAAAAAAGTTCACAGCCTTAAATAGTATGAAAATATCTTACTGCAGTTATTAGACCTCTTATTTGATCAGTGGGTTATTAGGTGCTGCATGCTTATCTTTATAAGCATGGTTAATCCCATTTATTAAACTCCTAAATTGTACAAGAATAACTACAGTAATAGTACAGTAATGTCCTATTTCGTACGTACAGTATTTACTGTAACTAGGTTAGTTAGCTTTGCCAGAATTATTTATATATTTTTGTTTTTAAATAGATCTTGATAGCATTAAAATGTCTCATAGGGCTATTTGAAGCTGTAAATACTTGTATGATACTTGAATGTGAAAACACATTATTAGTGTGTAAATAGCTTTGGCAGTTACCAAGTAGTTATAAATGACAATAACATTAGACGAAGATTGGGTAGTGAGAACTCAGTTTACTGTAAAATCACTGTATATAGCACATTTCAAAAATAGTTTTCCAGTAGTCAACAGTCCTGTTTATGCAAAGGCTTTCTGACTTCTGCTGTAAATATGTTTCCGTACTTGCTGCTCATGCCTTCTTTTTTTTTTTTTTTTTTAGTGCTTTGGATGCAGCTATGTTTATTTATACACATTTTGATGTATTCAGTGTCTGTAATTATCACCTTTCAAACGCCTTGGTAGAGTAGTTTCAGTACACAATGTTGTCCATATTACTTTAAAATAAACAGATGATATGCAGATGCGTATGTCTTTGTGTATCAGTCTGTTCCAGAAATAATGTACCGGGGGTTCAGACAGTTCAGATAGGATTTTTCCCAATTTGGTACAGCAGAAACAAAGCCTGACTAACTTACCTTACTTCATCTTGTCTCGTCTCTGGTTAGGAAATCCTAAATAATCAATTCAACATTGCTTATTAACTTTCATGTCTGTTACCTAGCAACCAACACTACTTTTCTTATCTCGTCGAGCTAAACAAGTTTCTAACCATCGTTTTTCTTTTTAATCATTAAAACATAGAAAATGGAGCACAAACAACAGCGGGGTACTTAAGTTCAAGTCAGATGAATTAGAGGTTTCAGTAACATCTGTAGAGAAATACAAAGATGTTTTTTGGGAAATTTACAACGAAAATAGAGAGATAAAAGAGAGTGGGCTGAAATGGCCTGAGCACGAAATCACTCTCATTCATTACTCACTATCTAAGGATTTATGTGAAGAGAACATTAGCTCACGATGCAGTGAAGAAAACACTTTGGGACACTAGTCTGGTCATTTTCTGCACCGTTTATTATGTCACTGCTGTTGTTCTTTCTTTCAGTGCAACGCATGATGGTATATTGCTTGGTTAGTGACCATCAGCTGGACATGACTTTTCCTGATGCATTGTGGGAGTCCACTATATGGGGTACAAGAATTCTCACTCTACATTGAAACAGCACTTCAAAGTGACAGTATAGTGGACCAACACTAACAGTGACTGACTTTGGACAAAGCGATAAAAGAGCTGCCATACACCACATTAAACAAGCTAGCTAACACGACCACTGTTAACTACTCTATATATCTGTATATTTGTACATTTGATCCTTTTAAACTCAGGTTTAATACATATTTTGCTCACTTTGTGTTTTTTTCCTCAGTCATTTATGACTAAAAGTACCGGTGAAAGTTTGTAGTTTCAACACCCTGATATAATTTTGGACAACGTTTATCAAATAACTACAAAATATCCTGCCTGCATTGAGGGATCATTGCAAAAAAAATGTTTATGTATATAGTCTGTGTTCTGAAGGCTATATTATATTGTGTATAAAGAATATTGTCATGTTTTTTTTTACTCTCTATCGGTTTCGGCCCCAAAAATTCAGTATTGATAAGGCCTTAGCTAACACTACTATTAAGGACTGTTAGCCAAAACTACCATTAGCTACCATTTGCTACTGTTAGCTAACACTACCACTAGCTCCTGTTAGCAAACACTACCATTAGCTGCTGTTAGTTAACACTACTATATACTGTATATTGTGCATAAAGAAAATTGGCTGATATATCTGGAGTTTTAAAAATCCATGATATCAGTTTTGTCCCCAAAAATAGCTAAAACTCCCATTAGCTACTGTTACTGTTAGCTGAATAGTTATAATAAAGTTAGTAAAGTTTCTTTATGATTTTGAGAATTTAGGGCTTAGAATAGGAACACAGACTGAGATACTGTTCATCTGTTTGTTTGTTTTTTCCTAAATCAGGTCTTATCACTAATTACCCTGGATAGAAACAGTTAATATAGGATCTGCACATTAAGAAGTTTCTGTGATTGAGGCCCTGGAAACTTAGTGTCATTAGGTATGTAAAAACGTTGTGCAGTTCCCTCTGGTTGTACCCCGTCCCTCTAAAAAAAAAATAATTAATGATTCACATACAGTTTGTTTCTCACAAAAGGCTTTCCATACAAACTTCTTCCACTGTGGGGAATTGTTCCAGTAAACCATCTGCCGCTGTGTAGATTACAGCAAAGAGGAACAAACACGTTAGCATTAGGGCAGCGTTATTTTTAGGTTTTGTTTTACAGTGAATAATTTGAAGCAGCAGGCAGGCGGAATATTCTGCATGAGCATAACTCAAGTAACAGAGCTGAAAAACTGATTGTCCAATGTGGTGAAACTCATCAGCGTGACACTAACACGCACCAGCTGATGACTGTTTGCAAAAAGCTATTTCAGGACTGTTGACTTCAGTTTAATGTTGGACGAAAAACAAACCAGGCAATTTCCTCCAAGGTGAAACAGCTGGAAACTTTCCAAGCATGAATAGAATAACACACTGTATCTGGTAATTAAATCTTTTTCATCAGCTTCCCTTCGACTCACACTTTTAATAAGCTTCCTCCTACCAACGTGCTGCAAACCGCGATGAGAGCGCTGCATAACGTATTGAAGTTATATAATCCTCCGAGTCCCAAAGCTGACATGTTGTTGAGACGCAGATGTCATGCGCCGCCATGACATGAAAGCTGAAATGCCCAAAGCGTCTTTGAAAGTGCAGGCTTAGAGGATAAAGAGTGACGGGACAAAACGTAAGATTATGACGAGAGTGACAAGATAATGAACCTGAAAACTTCCAGGAGCGTCCTCCCGTTTGTCTAGAGGGACGACGGGAAGAAGAGAAGCGAGAAGACGAGGAGAGTGAGAAGAGGCAGGAAACTGGAGAAAGATGAGTATAAGTGAGAGTGAGACGAGAGAGAAATGGGAACAGAGGGAGGTGAGAGTGAAAGTGTGACTGCACATGAAACTGTGAACTTTTAATTTTAATCTTCTGTCTTTCTATCTGACAAACAGATCTCTCTCACCTCAAGGCAGTTCCTGTCAGGATGTTTCTTCTCTTCCCCGGGTCCAGACGTGGATCATTTGAAGAAAACGGATAAACTTCAGGGTCCTGTTCTTCGTACATGGATAAGTGAGTTAACTTGATTTGATGTGAGCCTGAACTTTTATTATTTTTTTAAATCAAAAATGGCTCCAAATGCATCTAAAGCTGTTCAGTGAAGTAGATCATAGCCAAGACAGTTTCAGGTACAAATCTTTAAAATATTTTGAAGAATTCTGATTTTAGATGAGAAACCTGTACATTGTCACAATATAACTTTGGCAATAAAGAGTTCAAAGCCTCTACAACAAAATAAAATTGCAACTAATTCAGGGTTTCTGCAGGTTTCAGTTAAACTATTCCACGTCCATATTGGCAAAAAAACAAAAAAAACAAGCACAGTTTGAATAGTGATTATTGGCAGTGGTGTGAGAGAGAACTGAATATCTGTACTCAAGAACAAGTACTGTATTATATTTCTCAACTACAAGTAAAAGTACTAGTGTTTGGGGGAAAAAAAGCACTTTTCTCAAACTAGGGTTCCAAACTAGGATTATAAATTTTCTGTTTGTCTTAACCAATAGTTGAAAATACTAACAATCAAATCATCTTCAATAAGATAATATACAAAACAAGCTTTTTTTCTCATTTTCAAATTTTTAATGTTTTGTTTTGTCACTTTTTCCTCATTTTACTCCATTACTCAGTACTCAATTATGTTTTTGGAAGTAACTAAGTAGATTGCATGGTGTAATGAATACTACAAAAATCGACTCATACAAGTACACGCACCGGAGAAAACGGCCTAATTACAGTAACTTGAGTATTTATAATTGGTTAATTCCATTTCGATTATTGGCATTTTGTCAAAGGTTGGACACTCGAGTAACATGACTTGATTAAGGTCAGACTTAAGTCACAAATTTAAGGACTTGAGACTTTTTGTAACTAATAAAATATGGCTTGAGACTTGAGACAGATGACTTCAAAGGACATTTTAAATTAAATTTTGTCGAGGCAGGGCAGCAGAGGCCAACAGTTTTCGTTACTGTCGAAAATAAAACTCAGACTTTCATGACTGCCGTCTCTTCAGTGTGAGAACTGGCGGGTAGGTCATCAGAACTTCGAATGATTTGACTTGTGACTTGCTTGAGACTTGAAGACTTGCACAATGGTGACTTGCTCCCATCTCTGCATTTTGTCATTTTTACAGAGTGATCAGCGCAAATTTTCTCAAAAACATTTAAAAATGAGACTCAAGTTTAATCAAACTTTATAAAACTAATGTTAACTTAATAACTCTAACATTTTTTAAGACCTGTCTAAATCGTCTTTCAGACATTTTGGATTTTAGACTTTTTAAAGACCTGCAGAAACCCTGTAATTCAGATTCAGTTTGATATATTACAAGCAAAGAGATGTCTTCAACTAAAAGTTTCTGTTGAAAGAAAAATGGCATTTAATGACATTTAGCTGTGACATTATGATGATTTATCGTTTGTACCCTACATTTTACGAAACGTCAGACAAAATATCAAACTTCATAAACTCCTCCGAGCAAACTGGGTTGTTTAAGTGCAGTTAGAGGTTTAATTTCTTCATCTTGAATGAAGTTACAGCGAATAACAGTGAGCTGTTATTTTGAAATAAAGAAAATATGAGTTGACTGATTGACTGACTGGCTTGTTGCCATGGTTACAGAAAAGACAGTTTTAACTGTAGTTGGTGAACTGGCAGCTGTGGTGCAACTATACCTGCTTCTTTCCCGGTTCAGTTTGAAGCCTGTCGTACCGCACCGTCTTCACTCATTTTCAGTCTTCTGCTTCACCATCAGTTATCCAATAAAATACCAAGAAATAACAAAGCTGAGGAACATTTTTAAATATTCTCAATGACCAGCCAGACTTTCTCATGAAAAAGATTAAAACATTAGACATTAAATTGTTTGAGGAAATATTCAGCAATCAGTCTTTTTGAGACAAATTCAAATTAAAGTAACACTGACTCAAATTGTTCTGGAATTATTTGTTTCAATCCAACTGCACACAATTTATACAAATGTCTTATTTAAAATATTTTTGTTTACACCACAAATCTCCTTCAAATTAATTAACTACTGTTGTTCTGGTTCCATTAAACTAATAACAGTCAAACTAAGTTGAAGATAATTATTTTGCTCATAATATCTCAAACAAACTTTTATTTAATTGAATAATTAAATAGATTTCTGGAGCTCTTTAAAAGTCTACAGATTTAACCATTTATTGTGAAAATTAGATTGTGACAATTACACTGACGGATTTGGTTGATTTATGAATAATTTACATTTTTTCATCATGTTGTCAACATGATTCTGCTGGTGTTCATAATGAAATTCATGTCTAAAACTGACTTCATGATCCAGCTGACTGTGTGCCAGCTTGTGCATCAGTCAGAGCTTAAAGGGATAGTTCGGATTTTTAGAAGTGGGGTTGCCTGAGGTAGTTATTCGTAGTCAGTGTGTTACCTACAGTAGACGGCTGTTGGCTGTTGATATTTTTTTAAGATGGCTAGAATATGTTTCGCTGCAGACCCTGTGCTTCCTGCTGTTTTTCCCTGTCAGTTTAAAAGGACAGTTCAACTAAAATTTTTTCCTCTTACCTGTAGTATTTATCCATCTAAATTGTTTTCGTGTGAGTTGTTCAGTTTTGGAGACATCAGCTGTAGAGGTGTCTGCCTCCTCTCCAACATGACGGGACTAAAGTGCCAAAAAATACATTTGAAAAACTCAACAGCCTTGTCTCTTTCCAAAAATCATGTCCCAGTTTCTCAAGATAATCCACACTTTGTTGAGAGCAGTTTCATGTAAGAACTACTTTCTGTCTACTCTAATCCACTGAAATTACTTCAGTTCAACTAGAAAGAAACTGCTCACAGCAAGCTCTGAATCATCTCGAGTAACTGGGTCATTATTTCTGGAAAGAGACGCTGATTTTAAATTTTCCAGATGTACTTTTTTTTTTTTTTTTTTTGGTGCCATGTAGCAGGGCTGGACAATTAATCGAAATTTTATCGCAATCACAATATGGCTTTCTGCAACTTTCAAATTGCAGGAGGTGCAATATTTGTTCAAGGCAAAATCTGTCAAAAAACTTTAAATGAATATCATGAGGCACAGATGTCCTGTCCTACAAATCAGATTCTACAGACTTTAAAAAAAACACACATTGTCATTTTAGCATGTCTTTCAATCAAAATAAGAATAATGATGTAAAAATAGTCCTTACCACTAATTCTTCTAATTAACCTACTGCAATTAGAACTGTCAGTTTAAGTGTACACTGTATTTAGACTTTTTTCGCAGCTTTACCTTGGTTGCCTCGTCTGCCCAGACGCCGCTGTTATGTGAGCCAAATATCGCCTCGTCCAAACCAACGACACTCCTTTGGCAAAAAGTCATTTTCTCTCTCAGAACACAGGAGTAGCTGGTCTACTGCTGCTTTGTGATCTGCAAGGTAAAATAACCGTTTTTACAAAGGGAGTCTGGTGTCTTTGGAGAGAGCGATACTTGGCTTATATTAACAGTGGTTTCCTGTCAACAAAGTAAAGTAAGGTGGTGAAAATATTCTAAAGGCAGCATACACTTTGACTTTTTTTTTTTTTAACCCTGTCCACAGCAGTACAATGCTTCGGGGCTCGTACAACCCCACCTCAAAAACCCTGAACTATCCCTTTAATGACTTGTTCATTCATCCACATCAACAACAAACGTGTAACATTTAGGGGCTGAAACATAACATTAGATTTTTATTAATTCAAGCAAACTGTTACAGTCAACAGTTACATAAGTTACATGGTATACAGTATTGATCTAATCTTTTTCTTTTTTTAAACCAGGGTTTCTGTCCCTCCGTCCCTTTTGTCCCCCCAAACATAGAAACAGCAAATCCATACAAGCGCAGGCAAGTAAGTAGTAACAGCACGATACATTCATCAACTCAACGATACGTGTTTTTTTTGGGGTTTTTTTGTACGAACAATAAGGCAAGTAGAAGAAAGAACAAACGAACTGAAAAGGATGGCAGACATTTTCTTTGAAATGAGCCAAGGCATAATGTATCCGTCTCTTTCAGGACCGAAAAGGCAGTTATCACACACACAAAGTGAATTCTTTTGAACAGCGGTCGCTGCTGCAGAGCCAAACGAGGTAAGGCTTCTCGTTAGCGGGCAGGTACACGGTAAAGGGGGATCTGAGGGAAGAGCTGCCTTGGTTTGTACCTGGCGGTCATTAACAATTCCAACGTTTTCCTCGGCACGCTGAATATTCATCAGGGACAATAAGAGAGGCAGGAAATCTGATGTACGTCTACAGCATCTAATCACTTCCAGTGTCCGTTTCTATGGCGAAGAGCTTGAGAAAAAAGATGGGAGCTCGGAAAACAAAAAACAATGGCTCAGTGTTTCTCTTTGACGTGATGTCAACATGAGCGAACGTGGCTCCACAGAACCTGGACAGACCAAAAAAAAAAAAATAAAAAAAACAAGCTCAATCTCTTGGCATACATTTCCCTGGGGTTAAAAGTTTTAGATGTAAGTGGATGGATATGCAAAGCAGCCATATGCTTCCCCTTCTTCGTTTTCAACCATACAGCAATCATCACATGACAGACCGACACAATCTTTTGCTTGTTCTAAGTGGTAAAGTCAGTCCTGATAACAAGAGAGAAAAACAAACCCAGCTGGTGTTCACACTGAGCGACTGTTCATGTGGCGGTCAGTATCAGCAACTACTGGCCCCCGTTAAAACCGCAAAATGTTCCGTCAGAAGAAAAAAAGGTAAATAAAAGACGATAAAATAAAAACAGCCGTGTTCAAAACGGTGCTGGAGAACTAAAGATAAATGCAACATGCCTTCATTTTTTCCTTTTCTGTTTTGTTTTTTTTTTTCTTTTTTTCTTTTTTTTTTTTTTAAACATCGACGACGTACAGAAACAAAAAGTGGTTCCTCAAAAAAAGTTATCTTCATGTATAACAATAGTAAACATGGGGGATTTCATCACAAGAAATCCAGCAGAAACAAGGTCGAGTGGTAGTGCAGAAAAGAATGAATGCAAAAAAAAAAAAAAAACACTTCTCCAGGAGACACGAGAGAGACAGACGAGGACGACGTGGAGATTCCCCTCCGAACAACAACGAGACAGAGATTTTTTTTTTTTAAAAAGTGGGCAACAACGATGTTTCGCTTCTCTCCAGAGTAGAAAGGACTCTTCGATGACGAAGTGAGGAGGGGGAGGGGCAACCTGAACACTTTTGTCCTCTGCCGCCAACGCTGCTTTTTTTTTTTTTTTTTTCTCCCCTATCGCTCCGATCGCCATCACTCCATCCAGTCTCCTTCGTCGAACTCGGACTCGTCCTCGGAGTCGGAGTACTCCACGGCGATGCGGCGGGACAGGATGGTGGCCACGTCGTTGCCGACGCGCTCGTGTTTAGCCTCCTGCTCTCGCTGCTCCTCCACTTTCCGCAGCTGGATGCCTGGAGAGGAGAGAGAGGCAGGGAGAGAGTTTAAACCTTAATGTTTTGTCTGACCAGCCGTCCAAAATCTATAATCACAGACAGTTAAGAAAATCAACAACTATTCAAATTTTGGAAGCTGAAACAAGTGAATTTTGGTATTTTTGCTTCGAAATAACTTTAACTAGGACCCCTAACAAGATAGAAATTATTTGTTTCCTGGGACAATTTGACGTAGACTATTTTTCCTTTATGCTTCTACTTAGTTATGTGAAAGTAAACAGAATGTATTATGTAAGCAATAATGTACAGTGAGCAGGTCATTATTGTTAAATAAACCCCGACAGGGTGATGCAGGACCCCGACGTAAAACGAAGAGATCTCAAATCCTCCTGAAGGAATTTATTTTACAATAATGACCTGCTCACTGTACATTATCCTGCTTATTACATGGGTATAATTTAAAATCTGAAAATCCCCTACCTTTAGTCACGACTCTGATTAACACACATGACTAAATGCACCAGTGACGTTCTGGTTTTTACTGTGATGGGTCACTAAATGTGGTGTAACACCTGTCAAACTAGTTCAGAACAATGAAGAATAACAGCTAATTTAAATCCCATTACTTTGTTTTATTAGTTCTGAGTAGTTCCTTTTTAATTAACCATTCATATTTTATGGTAATTTTCAAATTTAGACTTAACAGTGTTTTATGTATTAATTTTTAATGACCTCTCACAGCCCACACTTTGGAAATCACTGGATTAGAACATAATCTATAAACTATTTTAGATTTAAAATTTTAAATATTGAGCTATGAAGCCTTTTGTATTTTTTGATTTTATGTGATTTTTTTTTTAAAATATCATTATTTAAAGTAATGTATCTGAAAACTTTTCAAGGACCCCTTGGCAGAGTTCCATGGACCCCTGGAGGTCCCCGGACCACTATTTGAGATTGCTTTAGTCAAGTTTTTTTTACTGTTAAACAATAAAATGATAGTTAATTATCTTTACTAATTATTAGTAATGTTATAATTTGTTATTTTATCATGAGTTTGTGTAATAAAAAATATTACATTATAAATTGTTTATTATTTGTTAATAATTACCAAATAATTTGTAAAACCTTTAAGAAATCTTTACATAGCAAGATGGCCCAGATATTTGTAATGTATTAATGCTTATTAGGTTATAAACCATATATTAACATTGGCTAACATAATATTGGATGCTATTATTAAGATGCAACAGATGATTATAATGCTTTACACGCGTCACTATACATAAGTAACACCCTCATTTTATCCCAAAACCTGCCCAAGTAGTTTTTTGTGCATTTCTACTGAAAATCTACTCAAATGTTACAAATTTATTATTTTAAAATAATATATTTCTATTTATAACTGATGGTTATTATAAAGTGCTACCCTTTTTAAAATTATTAATCAATATCAAACATTTTTGTAGACTGACGATTCTTTTTAGCTGTATTTTCATGTTTGCCAGTGAAATTTTGGCGACTGTGAGCTTGTTTATCCAGAGAAAACATGACTGTTCTCTGCTTGTCGGGGACATTTTCACACCTTTCCTGATGGCTTCCAGCAGGACGCTGCGTGCATCGCTGATGGGTGGCAGATTGGCTGGGTGGTGCCTCTTTGTCCCCACATCGTGGATGGTGTGAGGCGGCGGCGAGGCCATGGCTCCTGCTGAGGGGAAGGCCGGCACAGGCGGCGGGCCCGACGGACAGGGCGAGGAGCTCCGTGCTCCGGGGAGGGGCAGGGGAGGGGGCGGCGGCGGAGGAGGCAGGATGGTGCCGTCCGACTGGGTCCCGGAGCCCATGGGCTGGCCCCTGTCCAGGACCTGTTGGAGACGGGCCGGGGAGGAGGAGTGGAGGGGAGGGGCCACGGGCGGAGGGGCCGGGTGGAGCACCCCCGGGGCGATCTGGAGCGGAGCAGGGGGAGGCGGGATGGCCGGGAGCTGCTGCTGGATCGGTAGAGGAGGAATGGGAGGAGGAGGGGTGCCCCGCAGGCCTGTGGAGGGTAACGGCGGAGGCGGAGGAGGAAGAGGGGGAGGCGGTGGAGGAGGAGTGTTGGAGTTGAGGCCTGCTGTCCGGGCTGGAGACTGGGGTCTGCTGTCGGAAAAACCCGAGCTGGAGCTGGAGGGAAGGAGAAAAAAAAAAGAAAGAAAAGGAGGTCAGGATGGAGGATTATCATACTGAACAGTGAGAGTGAGACAGGAAGTTTAGATCAATGTTAAAATGAGATGAGAGCCGTAATGATTAATCAATTATTCATTTGTTTTAAGTCAGAAGTCTCCAGGGGTTTGTTATTATTTTTTTGTTTCTTTACTTCTTTGTGGCAGTAAACTGAACATCTTTGGGTTGTGGGCAAAACAAGCCAGTTGAGGACGTCATTAACTCTTATTATTACATAAATCAGTCAAGAACATAATCGGCTGATTAATCGACTATGAAAAGTTTTACACCTCGGCACAAGAACGATGCCGTTTCTTTATTTCCATGTCTCCTCTGTGGATCGTCAGCTGATGAGGATGTTGACATTTTGTCCGATTTGAAAATCGATGGTTGCTGATGAGACATTAGAAACCCGCTGTTGTCTCTGAGCTCAGTTACTGTCTAACAGACTCCATTAACATTTTGCTCAATTTGACCGTTATAAACATCTACTCCTTTTTAAGATTATTGATTTCTTACGACTCTTAAACAGACGCTTATTCGGTGAACACCTGGCGTTAATTTGAACTCTAATTAATGTGAAACGGGAAAACAACAACACAAGTTACTGAACAGAAATCTCAAAGGACGACACTTGCTGTTGTGTTTCAGTTAAGCATGTTTGCTTAATCTCTGACATTCTGGTCATTTTATGATTTATTGCAGTAAATATATTTCAGAATTCTCCTTAAGAGTTCATAAGACAAATTATTTATTTTCAGCAAACATTAAATTATATGTTTACAGTGACTTACAAGTGTAATTAATACATATATAGTGTTTTTTTTTAATTTCAGTGTTGTCAAAGAGGTTTATATGTTTGGATGTAGTGATGATGATGCTGTATGGAGTCCTTCACTTTGCCACCAGCTCTTAAAAATACTGGAAGGCACTGGTAAGCCAAATTAGAGAGTAAAGGACACTGCATGTCCACGAGAGGACTACTGAAAAGCATCCGCATCTTACAATAACTCAAACATTAAAGACACTGTGTTTATCAGTGTTGGCCATTAACTGATGCTCAGGCTGTGTGGGTGGATGGAGCTACTAACCAGGACACTGCAACACAAAGACCGACATGTTCACAATCAATTTTCTTCCTGCGGAGAAAATTGCTGCAGACAAAAAGCAAAGCGAGAGAAAGAAGGGGGAGGAAAATAATGTGTTGAGTTATTTCCTCTAAGCCCACTGAAGGATGCGTCCATGCCAGCATCTGCTTAATGTGTTGCATTAAATGTGGGGACGGGGTAAAGTGAGAAAATGAGATATTGAACACCGTGATAGTAACTTATACAGGAGTAAACAGCAGCAGCACAGGTCAGAAAAAGACCGAAAAGTAGGAGTAAATAAAAACAGGAGACAGACAGAGATGGGGATGGAAAGAGTTTGTGAGTTGAAGGAGATAGCTGCAAGGACTTCTGCAAAAAAAAGAAAAGAAAAATCAATGAGATATTTCTCTGCTGCTGCAGGCACAGCCTTAATCATTCCCTCTGATCTCTCCATCCCTTCAAACGGTGACATATGCGGCAAAAGTGCGCACCAGAAAAACAACCTGTAATGCGCTCAGTGGCCTTAACACTTTATTGATTGTGCCCTTCTCTGAGTCTTTTTTTCCTCCATCTTTGGTCCACGAAAACTCCATCTATCCATCCATCTAGCACTCCACCCTTCCCCTCTTCCGTTTTTTTTTTTTTTCTGTCGAGCTCTAAGAGACCGAAAAATCCTTCTAGAACAGAATAAATACTCAGAAAAAATAAAAGTAATGAAATGCCACTCACTACGACGAATTGATCCATACGAGGGGGGGGCGGGGAGATAAGAAAAACAAATAAACCAAAAGAGATGGAGATGAGATGCGTGCTGCTTGTGAATCAGACACAAGGTGAAAAAGCATTTACAAATAATTCTTCACACTTCAATCCGCTCAGAGCAGCAGACGAGCAGGATCAACTTTTGGAAATCAGAGCCTCAACTAACTTTCTGGCAAGCAAATGTGGGAGAGCACCTCTCATTATTATCAAAGCTTTTAGTGAAGGTTTTCCGAGGGGTTTCCTGTCCCACCTGATCACAGAGGGTGGCTTGATCTCTCCCAGTGGGTGCATGAGAGGTGGAGGCGGTGGAGGGTCGTGGGGCCGCGAATACATTCTGTCCCCGGTACGGTTCAGCAGCTCGTTCATCTGGCTGTAGGGCAGCGCCGCCAGCGAGAAGGGCCCGTCCAAGTGTTCCATGTACAGGGGAGCCCTGAGCAGAGAGATATGTGTTCATTTTCTCACCTGGTTTGGCTCCTCTTTTAATTTCCCCTCGCTGATTTTTGCTTTATTGTAGTGTCCTAATCTTTCCTAAGTCCCGCCCCTTTTTGCTCTGTGCTCCAACTGTTGAGCAAACTTGGTACCTCAGTCGGTTTTCTCCTTTTCCTGTTCAAGTGACATATAGCGCACTAGCTAGCCAATGACTGATGTTGATTAGCTAGCTAGTTAGCTAAAGGTTAGCTAGCATTTTGTTTACATTAGCTTACTTAAGATGAGAATGTATGTCGCTTTTACAGGCCCCTCAGGAAACATCTTTTAACCATTTTCAAAATGTTATTGGAGCACAGGCAGAAAGGGGGCGGGACTTAGGATGGGTCACTTTTATTTACTTGTACAAATTATTTTTTGTGTCTGAACTTCAAAGGAACAATTCACCTCAAAAATACATATTTTTCCTCTGATCTGTAGTGCTGTTTTTCCATCTAGAGTTTTGCAGACATGTAGAGATAGTCTGCCTTCTCTCTCAGATAACTGAACTAGATGGCATTCGGCTTGTGGTTCTCAAAGCACCAAAAGGAACCAAGGCTCAGAAAATTAGGATTTCCCGCTTGCCTGGAGCAAGTAAAATGCCATGTTGGGCTAGTAAATCTGGCAACTCACAAGCCTTGTTGGAAAGTTTAACTATTTTAATAATCAAGTAATTGTTAAAATAATTTTTCATGAAAAAAGGCAAAAAATATTCTTTTCAAATATAGAGATTCACGATTTTCTCTATTTATTCTCTATTAAACTGAATATCTTTGGGTTTTGGACTGACAAAACAAGACACTGAAAGACATCACTGTTGCACTATTTTCTGATTATTAAACATGACAAATAATTTTAATCTCTGTTACTATTTGATAACTGCTAATAAATAAAATTGTACAGGGGCAAGTAAAAATTGACTTGGGTCACCCACAAGCCCGACTGTGCAAGTGAATAAAAGAGATCAATGTTGAATCCTGGGAATTAGTTTCTTTCTACCTCACTACCTGCCAACTGTATCAACACACAGAGGAAGCCTGCTCAGCCTCAGAGAGGCTCGTGCTCATGACAGCGCAGGATGTAAACATTAATGACTTCCTCCTCAGCTGAGCTGTAGCGTTGGCACCACTTGAGTAACTGGGTCATGGTTTCAGGAAAGTGACATTGCTGTTGAGGTTTTCAAATATTATATTTTGGCACTTTGAGAACCACAAGAAGGCAGACGTCTCCATGGTCGATATCGCCAAAAATTTGCAACTCACACCAAAACTATTCACATGGATAAATAGCACTACAGTTAGGAGGAAAAATATATTTTTTTGACTTTAGAGTGAACTGTCCCTTTAAAGTAGTCAGCTAAACACAACAATGGCTATAAATCCACGGCTCCCTGCTGGTTTACCTCATAGCTTCTTATGAAAGAACCAAAATACTCTGCACACTGTTGACAGCTTCTAAAAGTAAAATAATTCACATTCATCATGGATTTTACCTGATGAAGTTCTTAGTGATCAAGTGTCCAGAGTTTTTGATCCAACACACATCTATAAGGCCAGTTTTACACAGTGAAACTTTCATGCAACTAATTTATAGGTTGCACAATGCATGAACATAATTTCAGTGCAGCTTGATGTCAAATAGAGTAAAAGTCTTGTGCAACAGATAATATAACAGTATATAATTTCCTCTGTAAAACACCCAAAAGACCATCTTCTCTTTTATTCACTTTGGTGATAAGCTGTTGTTAAGTTGAACTCAGTCAGTTAAAGTCGGTTGAAATGAGTCTGATGTCATCACATTACACATTATCAGCGTCTTGATTGGCTGTTGCCTGAAACTAGTTTAACAAAGCTGAGAGTTTTGCAGCCGTCTCTAACCTTAACCCTTACGCCATGCAACTCAACTGCAACTCAGTTTCACCTGAGTTTTAACCAACTAAAAGCTGCGTGAAAGTTTCTCCGTGTAACACCAGCCTAAGAGTTCGTGGTGTGCAAGAACTTCTGAGTAACTGTTATCCCGTTGGCTCTTACTGGGAAGCTATTTGTCAAGAAGTGCTGACCATTTCCACCATAATGAGGAAGAACATCCAGCATTTCACAAGCACAAAAAGCAAAGATGCAAGAAAATTAATAAAATAATGAATATGATTTTTGCGTAGCAGAGCTGTGTTTCTTCTTCTTTCTTAACCTGGGGGGTAAATCATCTTCAGCCTGTGAGATGATTTACACGATGAGAAGTATAATCATCAATGCTGATCTATTAACATGGTCATTGATGTAAATGTTCCCCTCCATCATACAGAGGACGTCTAGAAGTGAATATGGTGCACAACAGTTGTGTTAAATTAAGTAAAGACTAGAATTACCACCTCATGGTTCTATGTTTTTTATATAATACATGTAGTGAAGACTTTAAGGGTTTCTAATAAAAGGTATTAAGTGTATTTTTGATTCCAGCGAATAATTTCCAATATTAGACATTTGTGTGCAACTTTTTCAAGATTAGCGAAGAAATTCTTGAGTTACGTTTGTTTGAAACATGAGAAATGGTTATTGTGCCTCAAAGCTCCAAATGCCACTCATATTCAATCATTTCCGCCGCCAGTCAGTGGGATTAATAAGAAATGACTTTATGCAAATTGGTTTTTAAGAATTTGTCAGTGCCTTTAATATCTGACATTAAATCTTTTCTCCGAGCACAGACGAGGAAGGACTTCCAGTAAATTAATACCACAGTGGTACACAGTGGTCCCGTCAAAGCGTTCCTAAGATATTGTAGGGGGACCAGATGTTCTGAAAAATTCAGGACCGTCTCTAATTACAAGCAGTTGTCCCAAAACTTTATTTTCTAATGTTTCTTCGTCTTTGTTTTCCTAACTTCAAAAATTTCAGTATCATGTTCTTTGCATGTTCTTTGTCTTTTTAAAAAAAGTTTGAGTCCTGTATCCTGTCCTTTGTGTCCTAAAAAAATTAACTGGTACAGTAATAGATAATAACCACATGAATTTGTGCAAATATTCTGATCAAATCACTTATGAAGTCTATAATTCCTGCTTTTACTTATTAAAAAAATGTCCTGTTTGTTTTTGTAAAGTATGTAAGAGTATTATTGATGTGTTTTCACTGATCAAGAAATGTCATTTGACTTATTTTAAACCAGATGACAGAAAGTGAAGCCGCCAATTTAGTTTGGAACCTTTCATCTGTGCCACTGTGCGTCAGATCATCCTCAGAGTCTGTAACTAGTCTTCATATTAATACCAAATTATGTTACTCTGAATTATTTATAATTCTGACATGACACACCCACCTTCAACTCCCTGTCCTGATGAACAGACGTAGGAACATAACGGTCACGGCTATCACTGGTGCAGAGGATTAAAAACCATCTTTTCAAGGCACATCTTGTATTTGTGAAGCAGTTAAAAATCAAACGTGCTAAAAGTTAGAGTACAACCGAAAATACCCTTAATCAGAGATGAAAATGGGAGGCAATTAGGAAACATAAATCTTCAAACATGTTTAAGCTGGTTGAAGTTCTTTCACATTTCACATCACTTTGAACTCCGAAAAAATTAAAAAGAATTAAAAGATGACATGATTTTTTTAGAGAGTCTGTGGACCCAGCGTCAGTCTAGACATTTTAACACGAGAAAAATGAACTGAAATACAGAAAGCAGCATCATGTGTGGCTGTATCACACAATTAAAGGATAGAAAAAAAAATCTATTCTTCTATAAAGGATTACACTGATCTTTTGAAATGGTTTGCACCGGTTTTTTATATTTTATTTCTGAAAAAAAAAGTGTAAATGTGCCTCAGCTATGACAATAAACAAGACGATGTTTTCTCAGTACTGCTGGGCTGCCGTAACATTACAGAACATGCATGTGCTACCACTGTGGTATTAATTTACTTGAAGTCCTTCCTCATCTGTGCTCGGAGAAAAGATTTAATGTCAGATATTAATGGCACTGACAAATGCTACAAAAACCACCAATTTGCATAAAATCTTTTCTTGTTAATCACATCGACTGGCGGGGGAAATGATTGAATATGAGTGGCATTTGGAGCTTTGAGGCACAATAAAAGCAATCACGGCTGTGAGGAACCTTAATCATTGCTGTTTTAGCTAAATTGCCTGAACTCGTTCTCCACGGAGTGGGCGCAATTTATTTTTGTAGCTCCAATGATTACATCCTGCTGACAAATCAGTGTTTTTCCAATCGGTATTAGAAGTTATATGTTATGTATTTCCATGGTTACCAGGATGTATGTGCATATTAGTCCCATCGTTTGACACCTGTCCTAACAGGCTACGCAACACTCTGGTGGAGATAGTTTGTCTAAAAGTAGACCCAAAGTTATGTCTCTGAGAATTTTGGCCAAACTACCAAAATGGACAGTTCACCCCAATTTTTTTCCGCTGGCCTGTAGTGCTGTTTATCCATCTAGATTGTTTTGGTGTGAGTTGCCAGGCTTTGGAGGTGTCAGGAATCATGACCCGGTTACTCAAGATAATTCACAGAGCTTATTGTAAGCAGTTTCATGTAGGAACTATTTTCTTCTGACCCAACGGATCACCACACATAAGTAAGGGTGCGTCTACTCATGGAGGAGAGGCCCGTGACAGCACGGGATTTAAACATCAATCAGCTGAGCGAGATAACATTACAATCACTGAGCTGAATGCTGATTTTAACAATAAAAATAAAAGTTAAGAAAACATATGTTCTCCCAGTCATTTAAGGTGGGCCAGTTGTGCAAGTGGGTGGGCCCAGGTCTGTTAGGCCCATTAGACCCATAACGCCGTGCCTGATTGGCAGAAATAAGCAAGTGCCAATATTAACCTTCAAATATTTTTATCCACTATCTTGACCACCTGCAGCTGGATTCAGGTGAACACTCTGTTGCTATAGTAATGGCAGGTGGAGTTTAACTGACATCGTTACCTCAAGTCTGTTCACATCTATGACCAAACAACTTGAACCATCATCTACAGGTTTTTCATTATTTACTGCTATTTTCAGTATGTAATTAGCAGGCTGGAAGTAATGAATTACAACTATCCAAGTTACTGTAATTACGTAATTCCCCAAAACTCAGCAAGTCACACCAAAACAATCTAGATGGATAAACAGCGCTACAGGCCAGAGGGAAAAAATTTGGGGAAAAAATTTGATTTTGGAGTGAACGGTTATCGGCAGAAATATATAACTTTCAATATTAACCTTCAAATATCTTAATACACTTCTGTGATCTGAACTTCCTGTTGCTATAGCAACCCCTACTTACAACATTCCATGGCGGCTGAAGTTTAACTGACATTGTTACATCTATGACCAAACGACTATTGATAATGATCCTTTCACTACTTTCCAATGCACTTATTGAGCCATTATCTATATTTGATCCATTAATTATTGCTATGAATCAAGTGTCAGTGTCAACCCTCTGCTGTCTCTGCCACCTGCAGCTGGCTACAGGTGAACACTCTGTTGCTATAGCAACCCCTGCTGGCAACATTCCACGGCAGGTGAAGTTTAACTGACACCGTTACATCAAGTCAGACCACATCTGTGACTGAACAAACACTGATAAGGATCCTTTTTGTACTTTCTAATGCAAGTATTTAATTGAATTTTGCAGGGGTGGGAGGAACAAATCACGACTTCTGAAATTTACTAAGTAATTCTCCAAAACAACTCACACCGAAACGACCTACGAGGGTAAATGGCACTACAGCTATGGGGTGAACCGTGCCTTTAAGAAATACTGGATAGCCAGCTTGGCATACCTGTTGTCGTGGTAACCTGCAGATCCGTTGGCCTCTCTGTGTTTGTCGTCAGGTATGTCCTGGGCGAGCTCTGCGCCCAGCGCCAGTTTCTGCCACTCCTTTTTACGGTCGTGAGGCGCCCGCGGTACCTTCTCCGGCTCCTGTGGACGGTCTATTGCCTTCAGCTTTGGTAGGGTGAGGGGGTCGGGAGGGGGGGGGGGGGGGGGGGTGGGGGTGGGGGTGATAGGTGATGAGACGCAGAATGGGGTGATGGGAGGAAATGGTTAGAGGGAAGATGTGGGAGATGGCGAGAATCGAATGGAGGATGAAAAAGAAAACCGTGGAAGGAGACGGGAGGGAGAGAAGAGGAGGAGAGAGAAGGTAACAGGTTAGCTGCTTTTAATTTGTCATCTTATAAGACAAAACAAACAGTGACTGCCTGTTAGACCACTACAACAACAGGCACAGGTGAGATCTCCAGTCAGAAATGTGTAAGTAAAAAAAAAGAAACATGAGAAAAAGAAGCAATTTATGACTGCTCGCTCACACACACACGCAATTAGATCCAAATATTAACCATGGATCTAAGCTGCCCCTCTAAGTTGCCCTTTACACTCTGCTGCAACACCCTCTTTGCCACATAAATATCCACAAACTGCAGCAAAGCCTCCCTCTTAAACAATTCACCTACATTTTACATAGCAGCTATTGTCAAAACGTCTTTGTGTGATTTCAATCCATTTAAAACTAGGTGATGAGGACTTTTCAAACAGACAGTGTGCTGAATTAACTCTCTGAGCACTGTAAAAAAAACAAAAAAAAAAAACAAGTTGACAGCCCAAGATTTCAAAGCAACTTATTGCAATAGATTTTGAGTTCTGAGCCCAACTCATACTCACAAGTTTTGCAGACTTATAATCTTAAGTTGAGAAAATTTACTCTTCTTCTTTAAATAAACTTGAATCTTCTAGTTTAAAGTTTAGCTATGAGCCTGATTTGTCTTCATTTGTGTGCCTGAAAATTAAATGGTTTAAATAGAAAATATTAACCATTATTCGCTTTCAATTCAAGTTTATGCAATCATTTTGGACATTTGACAGTTTTTTTGTGTTCTAAAACTCAAAGATTTAAGTTTATCTAATGAAGTAAAGTGAATTATCTCAACAAAAGATTAGTTTTTGGTAAAACTTCTAAAATTTAAAGAACAGAACAATTGTACATCCAGAAATGACTACAGCAGTCCAAATAGCAGGTTGGATTTATAGACAGTGTATTAAAAAGGTTGAAATCCTATTTAATAAACGATTGAGTTGAAGCGACTTGCTTCAACCCGCCTCCTCCTCCTCCTCCTCAGTCTCAAGGAAGCTTGGGCAGGATGCAGGAGCTCCGCAGGAGCGCAGGACGCATACAGCATCGTAAATTGACAATGACAAGCAACGAAGACTCCTACACTGTAAGTTATAACGCTCGATTGTCTGTTAATGTAAAATTAAGTCTGTTATCCTGAAAACAGAAGCCCACTCCTCTAAAAATACACACTGGAGTTTGAGTTCAGTAACTGCCTGCCAAACTCCATTAACAAATTGCTCAAATTAATATTGATTAATTAATCATCACAAACATCTACTCCTACAAGATTACAAATTATATCTTATGACTCATAAGCAGACACTTAGTCATCCAAAACAGGCAAACAAAGACAGGCATTCAGGCCCAGAAGAGCTCGCTAACTGCTAACATATCATGGTCATTTCATGATTTGTTACAGTAATTATACTACAGATTTCTTCTTTAAGAGTTTGAGTTGGGCTCAAAACTCAGAAATCTATCTATCATCAGTTGCCATGAAATTCAGAGTTTTCTCAACTTTTTCATTTTTACAGTGAGGAGACAAATCACACAGACGTTTAAGAAAATACTGTCTTACAAGCCTGAGAACAGGGAGTGCTCATTGACTGACCAAAATAAATCACACAAGTTTTTATTTTTACTGAAGCGTGGGCCTCAGGCAGTAGTAATAAAGTGACAATTTGAGAATGTTTTTTTACTGGTTTTCTCATTGACAAACAGCGCTCCCTGCCTCCCAGACTTCAACATGACCGACTCTCAACACACACACGGTTGTAAAGAAACTGAGCAGCGAGCTGCTGTAGCAGAAATCACACACAGTGTTTTGAAATAATCGCTGTATTTTCACATACCTGCCCTGGAAGGTCTAAGTACCTATAGACCTGATCATACATGCGGGGGTCCTGCAACTATAAGAACAAAAACAAAAACCACAAGAGAAGCACCGGGGGTGAGGGGAGGGGGGTTCAAATAAATCAACACGGCACAGGATTTGAGCACAACACCGCTGCACACAGTCGACCAACCGGGACAAAAACAAGAGTGGGCGGTGAGAGAAGGTGGGACAAAAGGGAAAGAGGGGAAAAGAAAAGTGCTGTTAAACAGAAAATGACAACGTGCGCAGCTCGGGGGGGACGTCACAATGCAGGTAGGACGCAGCAGCACCATCACACACACACACACAGTCCAGTGCAAACACACACACACACACGGTGGGAAATAACAAGAGGTGAGCTTCAGTACAAACAGAAAGAAGACTGAGGTAGAAAGAGAGAGATCTCACTGGAATGGGAGGACAGACTACAAAGGTGTGTTTCTACATGTGGGGGGAGAAAAAAAAACAAACTTTAAAACCGACAAACAACAACAGCTCACACTGAAGAATGACATGCAAAAAACAAAACACACGCATGCTCGAGTCAAATCAAAATAATAACACGCAACAGGTTAAAGCAGGAGAACACTAACATGAAGACGGGAGCATTTCACAGTTCAGCTAAACACTGATCTGCATCAGTGTAGTTATCCTGAGCCACTTCATACTGGAAAATTATATGACGTACACAATTTAAAACACATTTTCTACTTTCATAGGTGAGTAATTTTAAGCACAAGGCTGGTGTCATCCTGTATGTTTCTAACTCTCGACAAATCCCATGAAAAGACTAATGTTTTAATGATAGTTTCAGACTTCCTGTCGCCTGCCTGTGGCACTCAGTCCTCTGGTTTCATACTGAAGAGGCAAATCTAAAAAAACACGTCACATATTTATAGTTTAATTTTTTTAAAAAGACTAAACTGCTGCGCACCTTAAATTTGAGCAAACGTTGCTCAAACAGGAGTAAATTGCGTCTTTGATGGAGACTTTTTTTTTTCAGCTGTGGGTTAAGTGGAGAGCCTGCTGAAGTTCTTTTTTTTTTTTTTTTTGAGAATGGAGGACAAAATTTAATATCACTTCCCACTCTGAACAAAATTAGAGATCTTTTTCTTAGTGAGTCTGAGTGATTGAAAATATTTTAACACAAAAAACATCAAATGAAATACAGAAAGTAGCATCATGTTGGGCTACGTCACAGAGGTCAAGGCTAATAAATCTATTCCTGTAGAAAGAATTAAGTTTCAGCAGCAGATTAAGTCGGGATTCAGGCTGAAAATGAAACAACACGGGGGCTGCACTGGTTGAAGTGTGTTGTTTAGGGTACCACTGAGTCTATTAAATATAATCCAGGAAGTCCACCTGGAGTCTCCAAACCCGGGATACTCAACTTCCTTTGCACAGGGTCAAGGACCAGTTAATAAACAAACATTAATAATAACATTATTTATCAGATAAAACACTAAAAAGTCCACAACTCAGAAGGAGGAGCAGAAGTCTAGTTTTCTTTCAGACTGTTTGAATTACAATATGCTAAAAGGTTAGTATGGAACTTCTGCCCAAATATAACCTACCCAGCTTTAAGCTTTTATTGCGAAGTACAAATTTATGCATGTTGCTCTAAACATTTCTCTCAATAGAGGCTGAGGACAATATCCCAACTTTTGTTGCTAAAGCTGGGCCGGGTGGTGACGTGAGCACAACAGCCTCGTTCGATCACCTATGGTGCATTTGGAAATTCCCAGCCGATCGGTAGGTGGCGCCATCTCCAATTACTCCAATTAAAACTTATGTGTTTAGATTTTACACCCAAACACAGCTACAACGGTTTGTAATACTCACAGAGAACATTTTACAACTCTGGAAAGCTATCAGGGCGGCAAATATTTTATCTTCCCTCACAATAACAAAGAGGTAAACTGTAGAAATAGTTCTTTCATGCAGGGCTCAAGTCAGTCTCAACATCGAGTATTTATGGCAGCAGGATTTGGGACTAAATTAAAATAAACTACAGTGGCCCTGTTTGTTGTGATGAAGGAACACGTCACCTATAGGGCACACTGTGTGACACTAATGTGGTTTTAATAATACTTGAATTCATTGCTGGTTTTAGTCTTTTCATGAGATTTGTTGACAATGAGAAAAATACTGTATATCACCAGACTTATCCTGTAAGTCTAGGTCATTACAAAATCAGGTACAGTACAAACTGCCTTCACACAGACACATAACATCACCCCCCCGCTTCTGAGGAAACAGTTATTGCAATCATATTTCTAGAAGCAGAGGCCCCATACAGATTGTTGGGAATATACGTGTGTGTGTGTGTGTGTGTGTGTGTGTGTGTGTGTGTGTGTGTGTGTGTGTGTGTGTGTGTGTGCATCATGTCCCCCAGACATGTTTCTCTGCGAGGTAAAGAAAAGGCCTCTGAAACGTAATTTCCAGCCTGCGACACTGCGACTGCATTAAAACCAAAACTAATCGATTTCTTTTATGTCACTTAGATCCTCCAGGGTGGCCTACCCCGCTTATTCAATAACTCTGTGTGTGTGTGTGTGTGTGTGTGTGTGTGTGTGTGTGTGTGTGTGTGTGTGTGTGTGTGTGTGTGTTTGTGTGCGTCTGGCTGACAGGCGGCTGATTCAACACAACGTGGGCTGTGGACAGCATCTCCTCTGGTTTGGCTAAATGATGTTGATTCTGTCTGTCCACCGCTGCGGCCCGGCCGCTGAGAGCGAGCATGGGAATAAATCCTAATGGTAATGCACATTGATTAGGTTCTGATTCATCATGGCCCATTACCCCTGATGAGGCATTGGCTGAGTGGTAGCCAAACACACACACACACACACACACACACACACACATACACACACATTCAACCAAGAACCAGCCTCCTCCTACTCTGCAGCTGCACATTTATATATCTGGACCGACAAACTGAATATCATTTATTCCAAACATGAGACGGTGATGCATCCTGACAGCACTGTCTGCCGAGGCTGAAGGAGCTGCATCAGAAGGTCAAATATGTTAACTTCCCGTGCTCTGCCATTTCCCACACTGAGCCCAGCCTCGAAAAAATTCAGCTGCAATTTTTCCAGAAGATTAGTTTTAGTCTGCATAACCTCTGACTCCCTGAAAGGTTTGCAGTCATCGTGTCTTGGCAATATTTAAAGCAGCATTACAGAGCACATTTGCAAAAAAAAAAAAAAAAAGTGTGCATACTGGAGTGCTACCCAGAGGTTTGTGGGATTTTGGTTTTTATTGATATTTCAATGAGGAGAGGCAGGGAGGACGGCTGGTAGGACTGATAAAGGGGCAACGAAAGGCAGCTAAAGAGCCTGAGTCAAACGCATCAAAACACCACCAGACAACCATCTGGCCAACAGAGAACATCACAGAGTGAAAGTTTTAAAGGGGTAGTTTGGATTATTTGATGTGGGGTTGTTTGAGGTACTTATCAATAACCAGTACAGTAGATGAGGGTAGTTAAGCCTCCAGTCTGGAGAAGTGGAGAAGAGTAGCGGTATAGGAAAGCTAAGCAATGTATTGCTGCAGACAGGGTCTGCAACATAAAGTTTTTCAGTCACTTTCTATATCAGTTTAAGTTTACTCTATATTTAGAATATTTTCACTGCTTTCCGTCAGACAACTTCTGCTGACAGGAAAGTGCCAACCAAACTCCATACACAAAATCAGTCATTTTAGCCTGCAGAAAACAGGAGCTGCTGGTCAACGGCTGCCTCTATCTGTTAGTTTGTGTTATTATCTGACTTTGGTGAATCTGAACTATGCTTTGAAACCACCAAAGTCTAGAACGGGGGTTTTCAAAAGTCTGAGACTATGGACCTTCTTGCAGACAAAGCTTGGAGAAAGGTACCCCTCCTTAGTTTACTTGCATAGTTTGATAAATTCCTGAATGTCTATGGGATAACACTTATTTATTCGTGATTATTTAGGTTATTTGATCACATAGATTGGAGTTGTGATACCAGAATTTTAAACTTTGATACAATACTTGTATAAAAAAAACATGTTTCTATGCCTCCTGCAATACTATGGAAAAAAGAGGTCCTAGTTAAACAAAATAGGGAAACTCAGGGAGGACAATAAAGACTGAACTCAGGTGAGGTCTTGAATGCACAATTAGATCTTTTTTTTTAGCTTTGGTACTTTCGATATGATGAAATTTAAATACTGTATTGTTTTCAAACACATGATGCAGAAAATTATCAGTACTCCGATACTTTTGACAGCCTTATCATAGGCACTCAACAGTTAGGCCAAGATACCCTAATGTTACTGTTACATAATGCCAGACTACAGGAAATACATAAACAAGGTCTGTCCAAAGGCATTTATTAGTTTCTGACTAGGCTATTCTGTGTGTCTCCTTTTGATGACTAATGCCATATTTTTTCATTTCCATTGACTGAGTCTGTCTTGAAACTGTTTGGAGCCCCCGTGGAGAAAACCGCCTCCCACTTTGAAAACCTCTGAAGTGGAAGACTGAGGCAGCAGTAAGCCAACAACTCCAGCGTTCTACAAGGTAAAATTACTGTTTTTCCAACAGAGTTTGGTTGAGTTGGACTGAGTGGTATTTAGCTTGCATAACAACAATTTACACTCGTAAAAGGCTGTCCGATGGCAGGGTAAAGTCCTGAAAATATTCTCAGTATAGCACACACTTAAACTGATATCGTTTTTTGCTTTAGGTAGACCTTTTAAGTGGCTAAAATACCGTTTGCATCCTCAGCAGCTTCTGCACCGTTACTGCTCTTTACGTCTTCAAAGTGGGGGCGTGCCAATTGGCATCTACTGCAGTTAATACATTAACAAGGGCCAAGTACCTCATACAACCCCACTTCAAAAATCTGAACAATCCCTTTAATGCAGCAATGTGAATGAGAACGGTGTTGGAAAAAAAAAGGACAATAAACAAAGGAGGAGGATGCACACTGTGTTTGTTTGAGAGAAAATGAGAAACAGTGCATCTGTGTGTGTGTTTGTGTGTGTGTGTGTGTGCATGCACGTGTTTGTCACAGGCGTTATAAATGTGGCTAATTTAAGAGGGCTGCGGTGCCTCTGCCGGCTCGTCATCCTTCATCTGAATGGACTGGTGCTGGCAGAGAGAGTGTCGCTGCGTAAGCACCGCGAGTGTGTACGAGTGTGTGCGACACAGCACTTACAGATTTATGTTATGCACAGAATTCATTCTCACATGTCCGTCTTTACACACATATTCGCACTCACTTGTGTGTGTGGTTTTATTGTGCGTTTGTGTACCTGCGTGTGAGTGTGTGTGTTCAATGTGACACACTCAGCAGAACTGCAGTATGTTACCGGGTAAATAACCCCCGCAGGGAGCCCCTGCAGAGGCACACGACCACTGGACCACCCTGCTGCTGACAATAACACAAACCCCTCACACAATACACACACACACCACGACTGCTACCGCTGATGTATTGGATTTGGGCTCTACAGACTTGTAGTAATTATCTACGGCTACTGATTTTACTGATGAGTGTAATAAAAGAATCAGAGTACAATTAAAAACTTTAAATGAGATTAGAAAATACAGGGTGTGCAGCTACTTGGGTTGCAAGATTCTGATATTTTGCATTATCGTGAAAAGGAGCATGTTGAAGTGGCAAAAAAAAAAAAGCAAATGTGAAACTGTAGTCATCATGATTTGATATCTGTGAGACAGAGGAAGACATCTCTGCTCGAACGTGAGTCAGAAAGTGTTAGTTTGAACAGTAAAGCAACGCCAGCGAGGCCAACACATCACCCAAAGAGGACTTCATTCCACAGAAATGTGCAGTTAGACTCAAAACCACAATCACAGGGCAGATGACCACTCTGAGGTGTCTTGCTGTTAGTGAAGTGTCCACTCCGTGGCTGTGTCCCAAATTCCTTACTTCCATAATTCACAAGCCAAAGATGTTTATTTTACTGTCATAGAGGAGCAAAGAAACCAGAAAATATTCACATTTAAGGTGAATTTGGACATTTTTGCTTTAAAAAATTACTCAAAATGATGCATTAACTGACTAATCGTTGCAGAATAAAGATAATGAGAACTTCTACTTTTAAAATCCTGAGCACCAACCTGTTTACCTGCAGGTGCAGGTACAGTAATGTTGCCTTCATGTCATATGGAAATTACTGTAATTTTGAGATTTGTAAATGGTGTTCACATTTGAAAGCTTCGATGCAATTAAATGCAAATTTAATGGAGGTAGTGTTATATTGTAATTTTAAAAAACAATACTTGATACCGCCTTTGATACCACAGCAAAAAGAAAAAAAATCCTTTGCACACAAAATATAATTTTTAAGTTTTTTTTTTTTTTAAAGACCAACCTCCACACTGGTTGCAGAAAATGTCTTTGAACACCATCTAGTTTTGCTACAAGCCAAATATCAGGCAGGACAAATAAAAACTGAACTGATGTTCTGAACAGGCACTTCATCATTTTTTAATGGCTTTCAATAAAGTTTAATTTCAAACTGTAAAGATTCCTTCCACCATTACAGAACTTTGTCACAAGTGACTAATGACAAAATAAAGGCTGACAAGTTGATATCAGAATCTATTTACTCCCAAATATTGGTATCTGCATCAGCCCCAAGAATCCAATATCTGTCTGGTGGTACTGAAAAATGATTTACATGTCAATAATTTAACTTTACGAAAGCATAAATTGGTCTTAAAATGATAATGATGTCATTTATCACAATTATTTCTGGAACAATATATTGTGGTTATGGTGACAGGCCTACTTATGTCAGCCAAAGTCTGTCATTCAAGGCAATTAAACCCATATTTTATGGCAGTAATGATATATTGTCATCGTGCTGTATACCCTCACTTGACTGAGACTGTAATAATACAACTGTCTTGACTCCATGAACACTTGCGAGTCATAACATTGGGAATGTTTCCCATCTTTACCGACCGTCCAATATGACGTGAACACAGCATAAAGCCACTTATTACATTCACAACTCTGCTCCCTTTTTCTGTGACTGAGCAAAAAATTACTCAAGAAATAGTCAGACATCTACTCAGAGATCTAAGGTTGCATAAATTCAAAGAGGAGTCAAATTTAGTCTAACAACTTCCCTTGTTTGGAGGATAACTGATAAAACACATCCAGTGTCACGGAGCCTCCTCCCCCTGGAGTAGAACTGGGATGCAGTCAGGGCAGGTAAATACTGGAGGGCTGTTAGTAACGGGGTGGAGGGACCGGGGAGCTCATTTGTCTCACTTGTGAGCAAACCAGAGGGTGAGTAGATAGATAGAGGACGGGGGAAGTGAGCGAGGGAGGGAGGGAGGGCTGCAGGCTACCGTGTGGGGAGCAGATGCTCTGGTGGAGGGAGAGGCGGGGGAGAGAAGGGAGAAAGTCTTACCTCTGGGGGAGTGAGGAAGGGAGGAGGGGTTTCAGAGAGGACTCTTATAAGGCCATTGGGACTCACAAGATAAGGCATTTCCAGCTGCACAGAGTTAGACAGAGTTAGAGCAGGATTCAGAGACGAGAAAGGAAAGACAAGGCTGAGAGGGACAAAGACAGAGGAGGAGAGATCCTAAAGCAACTTTTTTTTTTTCTACTAGACACATTTCTGGGGCACTAACATCATCCTATTTACCATTAAAACACTACAAAACAGCACACACACATCCAGTTGTCTTCTTGTAGCTTAAAATAGCCAACTTTGACATAGTTTTTGTGTGAAAGTTGTTTTAATTAACATGAAAATGGTCACCAAGCTTTAACTGGTAAAACTACACTTAGCGTTCTCCAATGTCTCGAAAACCACCGTCCTGCACAGGGCTGAACGATTCTGAAAAAATATGCAACTGTGATTATTCTGACTGATATTACGATCGCGATATTAGATGTAATTATTGATATTTTGATTGAAAAAAACATGTTAAAATGACTATGGTGTGATTTGCAGGAATCTGATTTGTAGGGCGGGACATCTCTGCCTCATTCATTCATTAATTTAAAATTTTTTTGATGCACATTTTGCCTTTAAGAAATATTGCACCTCCTGGGATTTGAAAATTGCAGAGAGCCATATTGTGTTTTCAGTAAAATTTCAAATATTTGTGCAGTCCTTGTCCTGCCTCACTTTCATTAGCTGTTCTTGTAACTGCAATGACAAGCAAATAAAAAGCTGAAACAGTTACACCAGCTTACAACAAGCTACAAGGAGAACACAATTAGGTGTGGTATTAGTAAAACCTGCCAATCGCAAGATCCCAATACAGGTCTACTTCGCTGGTTTTGGTACGGTAATTTTTACACCTGAAGCAGGCCGAACATGAGGACACAACACGTGAACACCTTTTCAAGTCGACCCGGGTACGGATCAAGGAACGGCGCCAAAGTACAGTACATAGTATTCATACTAATCAAATGAACTAGACTGAAACTATCCTCAATAGATTTTGTCTTTTGGACTTTACAACGCTCTGGAGTTATTGGAAATGTTTGGATCAGTTGGAAAGAAATTATACGTAGCCACAGCTGGAATCTAAGTCTACAAATAGTTTAATGCTAATAATATGTACACTATGTTTTTTTTTCTTTTTGCAGCATTCAGAGGTTGGTTTATTTCAACTTGAAGCTTTAAAATATGAAGCACAGCCCACACTATTAGCAAACTGGCTAAAAGAAATCATGTCCTAAAGTGTGCAAACACAGCATTCTGCCCACTTTCTTAGCTCATAAGCAGCCATCTGGCATGTGACACCATTTAAATTCAGTGATCTGGTTTTGAGTTTTTCATACATGTCCTTTGGAGCAAAGCATCAAAAAAGGGCCAGTCCTTGCAATGGGCACATCAACTCATTGTTCTGCAGCCGGCTAAATTTGTGGAATACAAGTAAAACACGCAGTACATGTTGGTGCTTACATGCAAATTGCCGCTTTAATTAGGTGTTTGCTTATAAAACTTAATCACATTAATCCTCTTGGGTAAAAAGGTGCTGTTATAGCAAAAAATCTGCTGTTGAAATCGCAGTCATTAGAGAGCTCGTCTGGTCAGAAACAATCATTAGCCTTTCATTCATTACCTGCTGTAACTGTGTTGAGGACGAGGCAGCCTGAAGTAATTAACACGCACACTCTGTAGCAGAAAGATAATGACATTTGTAAAAGGAAGGCGCACGCTGTGCTTTACTAATGATTGTTGAGCCTTCTGTTGACAAAGCATCATGATGAAAGGTCAACAGTTAACATAAAATCTATTTCCCTGTTTGTTTTTCATGTGCTACGATGACTGAGCAGCGAAGAATCTGCACATTCAGCCTGCATCACTCTGAACGTCCACCACAGTCTGGGTGGAAGTCATTCATGTTTCTGTGCAGGAGTTCACGCGACTCTTTTGGTAACATCGTCTCCTAAGTCAAACCCCCTCAGAGGTGAACTCTGCCCGGCGACACACAGACAGCACCAGTGGAGCTGCCTCAGATGTGTGGCAGCTGCTGTGGCCCGTAACGGGGCACCGTTCAGGACGCCAGTCTCAGTCCATCTCTGCGTCTCACTGCTCCGAGCCCGCTGTCTCAGTCTCTTGAATGGACCGAAAGCAGTTGCCACGGCAACGGCAGCAATTGGGGGAGTAAAAGGATGGCGTTATTTTTCTGGCAGGGGGGGCGACTTAGCATGGGAAATGTATCAGAAAGTAGTAATAATGGAGACATGCTGCTCTTTGTTTACTGCTGCTGTATCAGGATGTCGGCAGGCAAATGTTTTCTTGGCATTTTGTGGTATTTACAGCTTTTGGCTCCAGTAAGTGAATATTTATATTGGAAATAAAGGGAATAGATTCTTCAAACTGTCATCACTGATGCTCTTTTAGGACTGCCGCTACACATCAGCAGACACCCGACCACGTTCTGCTTAAAGATTTCAACAAGATGAGACATTCCTCATGTCGGATCGAAGCACTTTTTCTGCCAGTTTAAATGTTCTCCTTGTGAGCAGCAGACAATCGGGCTCACGCAAGAACATTTCAGTATTATTAGCTGAACTTGTACTACTTGTACTACTTACTGCTTGTACAAATTTGCCATGTCAGATTCAGCAAATGCTCCTACATTTTTAAATGTACTATCATGAGAGTTTTGATCCGTCCTCAGTGCGGCTTCAGGTCCCACCAGAAGTTTCATAAATGTTTCAGCTGTGAGGCGTTTTGCCCGCCTGATTATGTTTTAATTAATTTTTTTTTGTCTGTTTTTATGATTAAAAGTCTGCACAGAGTCTTTTATTTTGAACATTTTCAGGATTCTTTCATACTAACCCGCTTGATTCTTTCTGTGCAGCCTAACACAGCATCCGTCATGGCATCCGGCTCTCTGCTCTGCTTCAAATACATGTTTAAGTGCTACGTAGGTGCAAAGTAATGAAACATGCAACCCATTAGTGCTTCTGTTAGGGCTTAGATAACCATAACATGAGCAAACTATTGTATATGTGTTCGTACCCAAGGGAAAATTCAAAATACAAGAAAACTGGTGAACGCGGCAAGTTCTCCTAAATCATTCGTACAAACCACTTAAGGACAAATCTGAGTCAAATGAATACAGAATATCCATTTTCACTAAGCTGCTGTTATCACAGATTCATATTAAAAGCTGCTGTAACCACAACTACGCACACAGCTGATATTTCTGCAGATGATTTAAAAATATCTAAAACTCCACTCAGGAGCATAGTGTGCATCTAAACTCAGCCGTCTGAATGGAGCTCTGGAGCTGCTCGATCACAGTTATGAGATCAGAAACGGCCCTCGTAAAGCGCTGAAGTTCTTCTGTTATTTTTAATTTTCATGCTCAGAGGACACATACAGCACGAAGACAGTTTGGCTAACAGCTTTGTTAATTTTAGGTATAAACTCGCACACACAAGAAGATTATGTGGGTGTCCCTCGAGCGTAGCAAGTAAAAATCACATTTATTGGTGTTTGGACCTTAATTATCTCCTCGTAAACAGAAAATATGGCTGTACTGACCCAAAGTAACAACTTGCTCTGTTATTTTATAGCTCCCTACTGATGCTTTACATCAGTTATTGGCACTGTAAATTTAAAGCCTCGTAGTCATTTGGTACTTTGACATTTTGCAGTTTAATCGGGGGGAATTTCCTACGACAATGTGGGAAAAATGTTCGGACATCCACCGGTTTTCATGAGGACTAGCAGCAGTATTTTTTTTAAGGCTGGAACAAATCCAGAAAATATTTCCCTGCTTGTGGTCAAGTGTATGAAAAAGAAGAAAAATAGGCAGAAATTTAAATGTCAATATATTCCATTATGATGATAAGGCATTTCCAGCTACATGTGCCTGTGAGTGCTGCAACGAGACGAGAGCAGGAGCAGCAGAGCCAAAGGCGGCTCCTCCACGGGGGATCCGGACGCTAGAGACAATCCTCGATGTGGAGTGGACTCTGATCTCAAAGAGATGCTCTCTTTCTCCTCTCTTGCCAAGTTTCTCTCTTTTTTGCTTCCTCTCTCCAGAGTCCCTGAGCCTTTCCTCTCGCTGACTCTCTCTGACTGGCTCAGCACATATAGTCTACTGCTAATCCACTGAGGGTGAGGCTAACACAGGAGCTAATGAGATTAGGACACTGTAGGCTTCTTTTTCCCCTTCTCTCTGCCCTGTGCTGCTTTTTCATTTATCACTGGCTGCTAATCTGCGTGTGCCTGTGAGTAACGTAGTGTGTGTGTGTGTAAATTTGGGTTTAGACTATTAGTGAGTCAGTAAGAAAATGGCTGGTGATTGAAGAAGATGAAGGAGGGGCACTTTTTCTGACAGAGTATATGCAGGAATCCTCAAGTTGAACACACATTTTAGGACTTCATCGCCACTCTAACTCCTAACTGGCTTCATCAGTGACACATTTTCTATGCACTGATTGCAAGACAGCACAATTAAACAGTCCTGGTTTGTGATAACCACCGTATCAATGCATGGGCGGGGTGGCGACGCCCCTCATCACTGAGATGACAGCATTAAATGATGAAGCGGCAGTCGTAGTAGTAGCTGCAGCAGCAGTGGGTAGGGACAGTGGTGTGGCACAGAAATGTGCATGGAGACCCTCAGGCTGGATGCATGTACACGCAAAAAGCATTCAGAGTCTTTTCCACATAATGTGGTATTTATAAAAGAAAAATTTGCCGTGAGGATGTGTCACCTTGGAGTGGGCACAGGTATTCATATGCAAATTGTATTTAAGGTAGGGAGCTTATTAACTGACCACCCTCTAGGCTTGTGCAGTATAAAGGTATTATGGCACACCAGGGTCTCAGAAAATCCCAACAGGATGATTTTCAATACCGTCCTAAAAAACAGATGCTCCTTTTTTTCTTAAGCTGATAAGTAGAGGCTGTATTGTAGTGTGCAACTTATGCCAGCAGGGGTCACTCTCACAGCTGAGCTGACAGGTGTCTAGAGGATAAAGTTACAGGATTAACTAATAAAAAAAAAGAAGAAAAACACCTCTGCCTCTGCTCCGAGAGTATTTTGGATTTAGTTCCAATGATAAACGTAAGCTTGCAAACACCACAGACTACTGATTGGTCAGGTGAGCAGTGAATTTGTCGCTCTGGCAGTAAATGTACAGTTTAGGTTTGAGTTTGACAGTGAAGAAAGGTTGCAGCTTCTCCAGAGTCAGGGTTCCTGTGTGTGTGTGTGTGTGCGGGGTTTCCCAGCCGTGGGAACAGTGCCACCAACCGAGCTTATCCACACGTTTTGGCCGCGCCAAGTGAAACTGTGCCACGCTGATTTGCATTTCCATTGTCATTTTTATCGCCCTGCGCCGCGCCCGAGATGGACCCACTCCCAAGTGGGGCAAAAGTGAGCCAGACCTGCTTCTAAGTGGACTGGAGTGACGTCTCGCCGATGTCTTGCTGAATTATAATTTGGGTCACTAGAATCATGATATTAAAGGGACCATTGTGTAACATTATAATCAGCAATCAGTGGGTCAGTTAATCTTAAGACAAATATACACATACTGAAAAAAGCTACAATACCTTGAAAAGTGGTATGTAAGACTTTTTAATGCTTTTTTAAGGGCCTAAATTGTCACCAAATTGATTTATTTACTTTTTAAAATCCTGCATACGCCTTCTGACAAATGTTGTGCATGGCAGTCTCACTATTTCTACTCAGCGTCCCTCTTTTTGTCAGTTTTCATGGTGGAGAATTCATCAACAATATAGCTTCACTTCAGCTGACATTTTGCTTTTAAACATTCACGTAGTTTCTCTGCTTTTACTTTTAACCCCCTCTTGCAATGTTCCGACACTGAATTCATTTATATATAGATGAATCATCAAGGCCTTTAAAAGGACATTTGATTTTTACATCTGAGTTTGATTTCCCCAAGCCTCCTCGTGGAGATGCATTATTCTGAATTGCAAACCTCATAATGCAGTTGTATTTTATGTGCACTGACACTTAAAGTGAGGAAAAGTCAAGGCTGTTTAGAAACTGGACTCATGTTAGGTGAATAAATCTCTAAAACACCATTGAAAAAGAGGTGTTATACATCTACGCACTTGTACTGTCTAAATTATCTCTGTCTATTATGACTGCCCTTGCCGCCTCTTCTCTCACTGAGTCGCTCCATCTGCTCTTTCGACACCCTGAGCTAAAATATTTGATTTGTTGTCTTTCCTCTGTGCTGTAAGAAGAAACTTTGACCTGAACCCGTGAACTGTGTCTCCCTCTACACCGGCTGAAGTCAATTGCTTTTGCTGCTCACTGGAAAGCATCCAAACCCTCCTCCTTTTTTTCCTGGTTCGGTGGATTCGAGGGCTGACGTATTTAGAAAAACTTCTGAAGAGTCAGAAATACGAGGCTAAAGTTCCCTGAAGACAAGACCTGATCTCTATTTATTACACATGTCAGGAACTCCTGGATGCTGCCTATTTAACACGACTCTTGTATTCCTTCTTCTTTCTCTCCTTCCTTTTAATTTTTCACTTTTTTTACATGTGACCTCGGGCAAGAAGATAATTGGAGAGATTTTTTTTTTACCTTTACTGCTTCTACTGTCATTATAACCATGACACAACATCTATCATGAACATGAAGGAATCTTTATCATGTTTATTATGAATGATTGTTGACATTAAGTGTGATTTGGGAAGTTACATCATGTTTAATGCAAAGTTGTCATTGTTTGGGAACTTTTACTTTGCATTATTTGTATTAAATACCTGAATGACACTTACAGGTTCAGTGTTTAAGATTTATGGGGGTTATTGGCAGAATACGGCAGAAATGGAGTTATAATTTTATATATTGTAATAGTATGTTTTTATTAGTGTATAATCACATGCTGCACAGCCATGTTTCTATACAAGGTGGCATAAGGTATTTGCAACCTGTAATCTCACAGCGAGATGCCACTAAACTCTAAACACTGGTCCTTTAATGACAACAATCATAGACATTCATAAAGACACACATCGTGTTAATGAAATATATGTCATGGTTATGATGAGTGTGTCACGTCAGTCTTATGGAGACCCCTTCAAATAAAACTGTACCCAGTTTAGTGCATAAAATGCAAAGTTTTCTATGTTTAAAGTGAGAATACAACATTATTGTTAATAGACTTTCTGCTGGATGATATTATGATGAGCTCTCATAATTTGTCACAGCGCTACATCAGTGTTGCATTCAACTTTAAATGTTTTACTTGTGAGTCACTATTTATCGATTGTTTTAATGGTGGGGGTGTTGCGGCTGTATGTGTGCCGTATGTGTGTGTGTGTGTGTGTGTGTGTGTGTGTGTGTGTGTGTGTGTGTGTGTGTGTGTGCGTGCTCCCTGTCTTTCTGCAGCTCCGCTCCTGATTGCCAATGAGGTGCACCTGGCCTGAACGAGGTGCAGAAAAGCACCTCAATCAGGCCTCTCAGCATGAGGTTTCTGTTGTGTTAAACTTATGACTCTGTACCTTTGTGTTAGACTTCAGTTACTTTGTCTTGGTTTAGTATCTTTGTAATTTATGCTGTGTTGGATTTGGTCATTTTAAAGGTGTCTCTCTGTGGGTTATTTAGGTCAGTGTTGGCATGTTGTTCACCCCAATAGGGCTACACATTTGGAACACAATTCATTGCATTTAAATACCAATTTCATAAATTTACATGCGACTTCGCATACATGTGGCAAACATACAAATTGTTTTATTTACTGGCAATTATCACAACTAGCGGAACTAGTAAACAAGCATTTTTTGAGACATGGTATATTGTTTTCCAATTACATGACTTGCCTCAGCAATCAAGTGTCTCATGGACCAGCAAGGCCCAGAAAGAGGGGTTGTTGACCTCGCAAGCGAGCTGCTGTCGGCTCTTATTATGGCACTCCAGCAACGATTATTGGAAACTTGCTTTTGAAAAACAACCCCATTTTATCCACCTTGCTCTCAAAACCTGTGGAAAAGTGCACAGTCCATAGTTAGAGTTTTGGCCACATTCTCTGACGTCACCCAACTAAACTTTTGTTTCCAGGATTATTGAAAAGGCACTGTGCATGTGCAACTCTCAACAGAGATGGGAAGAGAGGTGGCTCACTCCTTAGCTGCTCCCATCATCAGTGTGCGAAAAAACTATGTTTAATTCTTTTTTACCACATGCCAGTTGCTGGAATTGAATAGCCCCATGTGGCATTTTACTTGCCCCAGGAAATCAGGCAATTCTTACTGTTTTGAGACTGAACAATGTTCTTATTAGTGTTATAATATTAATTTCACTCATCTCACCCTATTTCCCCAATGCACGGCTGTAATAATAATATAAAGTTGCAGGAAAAAAGTGAGATGAGTTGGAGAGGAAGAGTAAAAGTGACTGAACAAGGAGAGAGAGTGAGGGAGAGAGCTGGAACATTTCCTGACACAGAATAAAATGCGTTGGCAGCCGATCTCTGATCGCGTCACGCTGACTGACGAGTGGCACAGCCTGTCAGGTCCTCGACACTGCAGCCGCACGGTCGATCATGGCCGATTTAGATCTTCGTATCTGTGTTTGTGTGTGTGTGTCTGTCTGTGTGTGAGTTACTTTTAAAACTGTCTTTATAAAAAAAAATAAAAAAAATACAGAGAATGTTTTGAAGCAAAGAACGAAAGAGATGATATCTGTAATCTTCTGGAGAAATTATGAGGTGGAGTACAACGGGTAGTCACCGCAACAAGCACACACACTTCATGAACAACTGTGACTGAGACGATGTGGCAGAACCACTCAAACTAAGTGATGAAGTGTTTCTGTCAGTGATTTCCACACTAAATTTCACCCATGTGAATGTAGATGTGTGTGAATTTTCTTCCCTTCATCGTGTGAATGGCTGATTCTGCATGCTCTCCATAAACACACACACACACACACACACACACACACACACACACACACACACACACACACATCTCCTCACTGTATTTTCCCTGATCCTCATTCAGACCATTTATCCACCACGATGGTTACACAGACCAACAAATATGCGCGCGTAATTCCTCTAATCCATCCTGCTCTCCCCTGTGAATGTCCTGTAGGCCTGTCCATGGGGTCTGTCTAACTACCAGTGTGGTGCAGAGGGAAATGAACGTGGCTTTACGAGCTGAGCCCACCCGGGGCTTTAATTAGAATGAAATCATTGGAATGAGCTTCGGCTACAAGCGGTCATATCAACCTAACTCTCTGTAGCAAATAAGAGCTGCAAATGAGCTTTATGTTTCATTTTACGCTTAGGGAAAAGAAATCATGTTTGTTTATTGCAAACCGCATTTCCAAAAACACTGGGATGCTGTGTAAAACTTCTACTTTTCAAGCTTTATACAAGTGAATACAGAACAAAGAAGATATTTAATGTTTAAACCGATAAACTTTGTTGTAAACATACGCTCATTCTGAATTTGATGCCTGCAACATGATCACTGAAGTTGGGACAGGGGCAACAAAAGACTGTGAAAGTTGTGGAAAGCTCAAAAAACACCTGTTTGTAACATTTCCCAGGTAAAAAGGTTAATTGGTAGAAGGTGACAGTATCATTATGGGTTATTAAAGGGGATCCTCCATCGAGAACTCACAGACTCGTTGGAAAATATACTGTTAATAAACACAGCTTGTCACTACATCTACAAATGCAAATTGCGGACTGATGCAAAGTTGAAAAGTGTGCTGTGGTCTGACGAGTCCGGACTTCAAATTGTTTTCAGAAATCACTGACGTCTTGTCCTCCGGGCTAAAGAGGAGAAGAGCCATCCAGCAGTAACTTCAAAAGCCAGCATCTGTGAACGCCCCATTAATGCTGAAAGGTACATTTGGAACATATGCCGCCATCCAGACGTCGATGCCAAGACACATTCTGCGGGTGTTAGAACAGCGTGTCTTCTTAGTAAGAGAGTTCAGGTACTAGACGGACCTGCTTGCAGTCCAGACCTGTCTCCTACTGAAAATATGAGGTGCATTATGACGCGCAAAATACAACAACAAAGATCCCAGACTGACACCTGAAGTCGTGTCCTCAGTTTCCAGACGCACACAGTGGTAATCCTGCTCCTGTCCCAACTTTTTTGAAATGTGTTGCAAGCATTAAATTTAGAATGAGCATATATTTACAAAAAAACAACAACATTTATCCGTTTGAGCATTAAATATCTTGTCTTTGTTCTGTATTTAATTGAATATAGATTGAAAAGGATTAGCAAATTGTTGCAAGCTGTTTTTAGACTTAACTTTTTCAGAAGCAAGGTTTGTATAAAGTGACGAGTACTAACCCAGACTGCAAATAAACATCTTAATTTTGACACTCCTCCCGGCTGATTCCTGGCTAAACTCTCCAGCCCTCTCTCTTCTCTGCATGTTTCCCACCATCATTAAAAACCTCATAATAACCAACAAATTATATCGTCGTCTTCATTCACATGAACCCTCGGTGGAAAATCACTCTCCTTACTCTTCATTGACGTGACTTTAATAAGCCCTGATTGACTGTGAGGGGGCAAAATGTGGAGCACGCCCTGCTTCCCACGCGGGGAAATGCAAGCTGGTGCTGATTAGAGCTCCTGATGCCGCGGGTGGGAAACCCCTCTATTCCTCTATTTGGAGTAGGGGGGCTGTAGCTCTGCATCAGATGCAGAAGAGAGGCTTTCTATTGGCGTTTAAGAGCTCTTTTATTTAATTTGTGTGCGTCTGTGAGCATAAAAATCTACTTCCTCAAGAGGTTACGCGTGTCTGTATGTGCTTGTTGGTGCAGAGAGGTGACGCACAGTGCGGGGGCAAGTGAACAGCAGATGCTCCCATTAATTAGATCTAATGATCACACAAGTAATAACTAAGAGGGCTGACTGGAGGAAGAGTTGATTAATCTCTGAGTGGTGGCTAATTAATGCATTAGGCTACATGCTTCTGTGAATCTATCAGTGATTCAGCCTGTCAGTTTATTCAAGCAGGACACATCAATCTGCATCTGTGGAGAACACAGGAAGCTGCTCGTTCCCTCTCGCCGCCCTCGCTGTTCACATACTCACAGCTCATCATGAGCACCTCCATCTATCGCAGCAGAAACCAAAGAATTAGCGCGGTCCTTACGAAAAGCAAGCGCAACGCACGGCACGCCGTCAGGACCCTGCGCTCGTGTTCGTTCGCACATACCTTCTGTTTCCGCCTCTCCTTCCTCTTGTCCTCTGTGTCCTGCAGCATCTTCTCTCTCCACAGGTCGAAGAAGTAGGATGGATTGGTGTAAAACTTCAGACCCTCCTTCCCATCATCCCTGCAGATGCACAGAAAGAAACCAATAAATCTTGTTACATTCTGTAAGTCTTTTTCATCCTTGCAACTTCGTGTTTCCAAGTGGTTCTATTGTGCCACTAATACTTTTGACACCAAAATTATCTTGTATAGTCAGGTTTTTTAAACACAAGAAAACACACTAAAATAGGTGATTGACCATTTTCTCATTAGACGAGTTTGTCTTTCTGTTTTCTTTTTGATGTGTGCTGGAAAACCAAGGCTCAACTCATGTCTGTGCATGAAAGAAAATTCTCTTTATGTTCAGCTCTCAGTACTTTTGTAGCTTCTAGCTGAATCTCTGCGCCTTGAAGTTTAGTTTCTCTCTTTGCTGCTGTTTGTACATTCAGGTATCTGCTACACTTCAGTGTTTCATGTTTACTTTCAGCTGACAAAAATCTCATTAAGTTACTGCAGAAAAAAAACTACATTTCTCGATTTTTCTGTTTCATGAGAATAGCTTTTAGAAAAATAAAAAAAAACGGGGAACATACATTGTGAAGAATTTATATGAAGTAAAAAGGACTAAAGATGAGTGCTTCATCACTGAATAAACACTGTAAAGCAGGTGCAAACTGTGTAGCTGTGCAGCTGTGTTGGGCTGATGCACTGTGTCAAATTGAGTCAAGTCGAGCAACACGTGTATGAAAAATCAACTTTCAAAGCGGTCATTTAACCAGGTAATAAACGCTAATTGTACCCTTTCCTCTTGAGAACAAAAGCCAGATGTTAGTGGGTTTTTGGTTCAGTGTAAAAGAGGCTTAAGACAACACCTGTGCACAACACCAGTTTGATTTCTGTTTCCTCAGAGCCGAGCTCTGTGCAGAGAGAAGAAAGAAGCATGTTCACTGAAGAGGTAAATTGGAAGCTATTGTTACGATGTGCATTGCATAGTAATAACATAGTTTGAGTAATGTTAGCCTACTGCTTCACACGAACAATTAACGACAGCAGGGGTTGGCGTTGGGGTGCAGGGGGGGAGTAATGTTAGAATAAAGACATCAGGAGGCAAAGACTGAATTTGTTTATTAATTTGGTCGGTAGGGGAGACATAATTTCCCGGGAAAAATCATGCTCAGTGGGAGTGTGAGGCTTATAGAGAACCAATCAAAACTGGGATGATGTCTTTATTCAACAGCCACTGTTCAGTCAACATTTACTTCATAATCAGAAGTTTAACATTTAAAAATATATCACATAGGCCAAAATCTAGACCTTTATGTGAAACAAGAACTGAAAGGATTAGTTGATAGAAAGTTAATCTACGACTATTTTCATAATTAAATGATCATTTTAGTTATTTTTTCAAGCAAAAATTCCAAACATTTACTTTCTCAGCTTCTCAAATGTGAATATTTGCAGCTTTTCTATACAGAGGATAATAAACTTAATACTGTTTTCAACATCGTGTTGGACTGTTGGACTACAAAAGGCATTTTGCACAATTTTATGATGATTTCTAGACAAAACTCTTAATCAAGAAAATAATCGACAGATTTAAGTAATGATGTCCAAAATGATCTTTAAAGTAAATGTCTGATAAGTCATGGCCTACGGTCCGCTGATGGAAACCATTACATTTGCAGTATTAAACAAACTGTTTGTGTGTAGCGACATTACTGGGAGAAACCGCAAGCAACAGTTGCTGATGCTTCTTTCACCACCCAGCAGTGATACAGCAGGAACAGACCCGCTCTTCAGCTCACTTGAATGTGAAGCAGCATACTGTTTTTTCCAGTCTCTGCTAGCGTTGCGAGTAATCGGTTACCATGGCTGGACAAACAAACACACAAAAACGATTGATGACTACAGACAATCTCTGGGATGAATAGTCCAAAAACATGCCTGTGATTACTATTATTTATTCATTTTCTTCTAAAACCAATACAGCAGGGATAACATCTGCACAAATGATGGAACGGTTCATAAACCATAACGACAAACTGCCAGATTTAAGCTGTTTTAGGGTTTGTACACTGATATGCAACTTCCCAACTAACCCAACATTTATTAACTGGTAGAAACAAAAAACAGGCCAGTGTGAATCATTTTGTTTTCACTGTGAATTAGAAAATTGTTAGAGGGCCACCAAGCAGCCCATCACGGGCCAGATTTGGCCCCCAGGCCTAAAGTTGGGTATCGCAGCTCTTCAGTATGTGACTTTACTATCTGAAAGAGTGATGCAGGATACTTTTGCATGACTATTTCCCTGTAAATAAACAGCATGCTGATTATTCTTCTATTCTCAATTAATCAATGAATAATTAGGAAAATAGCCATCACAGTTTTACAGGCTTCATGATGACGTCTTCAGATGTTTTGTTTTGTTCCACCAACAGTCCAAAATATTCACTGACTAATAGAAGCAGCACATTCTTATCTCCGAGAAGCTGGAACCAGAGAATATTTACCATTTTTTTGCTTGAGAAATGACTCAGACAATTTGATTTTCATAATAGTTGCTGACTAATTTCCTGTTGATGGACTAATCAATTAACCAAACTGCTCATTTCAGCTCTACATAAAAAAAGAGGCTGACAAGAGGAAAATTATGCTGCTACAAATTGACCCTTTTTTTCCTCTTTTTCCTGTCCGTCTCTTAAAACGCCAAAAAAGCAAATGAGGGAAATGTCAGATAATAATCATTTTTCGTTTCCTGTGTCCTGCCCTTGCTTGTCTTGGTCTGCTTTCCTTCAAGGAGTCTTATCTGTTTACAATGTGAAAAATAGCTCTCGCCTTATCACTCACTCCCTCTCGACTCTGTCTCTCGCCTTCACTTGCGATACAGAAGCTTTTGTGGTTGGTGGTCACTGGGGGGGGGGGGGCAGTGCCATGATGACAGGGAGGGCAAAGGTAGTTATCACATCAAAGGTCCCTCTTGACGAGGAAATTATCATTTACAAACGCGCACACACGCTGTCCAGAAGTGTCATTTCGTATCAATATGGGGGTAATCTTTCTAAATTGTTCCGCTTTCTCTTCTTTCATGGAGATGTCTTGCTTTCCATGTCACCTTCTATGTTTGACCAATCAGCAACATTCAGTTTCTAGCACTGGAAAACATAAACGTGGTGTAGCTCTTTCCAAAAGCACAGGTAATCCAGGTGTAGGACTTGGAACGCTGAGCATTTCTGATTAGTCGAGTAGTCGCAGCCACTCTGCTACTTTTCTTAAAATCAGCATCTGCAAACTAGTTTGTTTTTTGTTACAGGAGAAAAGCATGTGACAGATAAGCACTTACGCTAAGGACAAACTCTATTGTCCCTCTGTGTCGCACAAACTATGATGTCACTTTATATGATGTCATTGTTGCTGTATAGCTGCACGCAAAAATGTGTAGAAACACCAATCGCCAGCATTTGTCAGCAGACAAATCTGCCTCATATTTGAGGGTCTTAAAACGCAGACAACAACAGGCTGAAAGAACCTTTCAGGTCCTCGGAAAGTAGTTGAAAGGGACTAAAAGTTGTGGGTACATTTACAGAGGTACTCGGTACTACAGAGGACCTAAATGTAGTTCCTGATTCCTCTGGTCAAAATGCAGGGAAAGCTCTGAGCTCCTCACAAGGTTCTCGGTTCCCTGCTAAAATTTAAATCAGCAGTCCAAAATATTATATTGCGTTAGAAAAGATCTTCTGTTTTATTTTTCCTGAGTACATAAAAACTTTGAGGTAGACTACAACTCCCAAGGTACCTTTTGCTAAAAATCGTTCAATCAACAAACTTAAAACTGCATGAATGCAACAACAGTTTTCAACTGCAACAATTAAGTTTTTGCTACCGTGGCCTGGCTCAGGTTAAACCCGCTGTAAAACCTAAAAGTTAAGAAATGAAATAAAGCACTTTGGGTAGCATCCAAATCATTTAATATTTTCAATTGTAACCATTTAATTTTTAAATAAATAAAATGATGTCAAATCAGGTTCACACTCACTGTGAACTGTTATTTGAAATGGGGGGTTTTGAAACTCAAAAAGTAAATCATGTCAATGAAAGATCAGAGGTCAGCAAAACTTTGTTTAGTTTATTTTAAAATTCAAGAGTTTGCGTTTGAGTCAACACTCAAAAACCTAGTGAAGACAGCTGCCTTGAAATTATGACTTTTCTCAACTTTTTCTTCGTTTTTTGATAGATTTCTTGAACTTGCTCTCGATGTCCTTTATCGATTTTGATGTTTTATGTATTGATGCTTATGTTTAATATCGCATCATGTTTGATGTTGTTCTTTTTATGCTCCTCGTGCAAAGCTAATTCCCCGAGAGGCAATAAATGTTTCATTCATTCATTCATTCATTCATTCATTCATTCGGTCTACATGTGACCGAACTAACATCAATACCAGAGGTTCTCCTGCAACGAGCAAAATAACAGTATTGATCGAAATGACCTCAATCCTTGATCTTACTTTCTGGAAACTAGCGAAGATAAGCTCAAACACAACTCCGTCTCTTCTGACTGTCGGCTTCTTAGAAAAATATTCCGAACACGGCTGAAGGGCACATAAAAGGGCATTTCAGATTTCCGTCGCCACGAAAAAGGAATATTAATAAATATTTGGTGTATTCTGACCATTCAGTCTTCCAGCTTATGTGCAGCTGCCTTCACCCGGAGTCGGACACATTTTTTGGGAGGCAATTATTTGATGATGACACCAAAAGAGCAAGAACACAGAACATGAAAAGGAGAAGCTTCAAAAGGCGAGAGTGGAAAGTTTAATGATATGCAACACAACAAAGGGAAGAAAATAGAATTTAACAATGGGATAAGGCAAGGGTGGAGAGAGAGCTACTGTAGTGTGTGTGTGTGTGTGTGTGTGCACTGCGGGTAGTATTTGACTGTTTGTGTAAATCATTTATGCATGGTATTCACTCTGTGTATATTTGAGGCGGGTGTTTGTGTGTGTGTGTGTGTGTGTGTGTGTGAGAGAGAGAGAGTGTGAGATAGAAGGAGTGAGAGCAGAGCAGCTGTGCTCAGGGTGGATCTGAGAAATAACAGCCTGGGGAGCTGTCCCAGGGAGCCTCCTGGTGTGATGTGAGGAGGAGGAGGAGAAGTAGAGAGGAGAGGAGAGGAGAGGAGAGGAGAGGAGAGGAGAGGAGAGGAGAGGAGAGGAGAGGAGACATAATATGAGAGGGATTTTTTTTGAAGTGGGGTTACATGAGGTACTTATCCATCATCTTTTTATTACCTACAGTGGATGACGGTCGACACGCCCCCAGTTTGGAGACGCAGCAGGAGTACCAGCATGGAAGTGATGCAATGATGCTGTGGACGGGCTCAGCAGCAAAATGTGTTTTAGCCGCTTAACTTAAAATATAAAAATTAATTCAGTTATGGTGTGAGCTACATTTAGAACGTTCTCTCAGTTTTATTTTGCCATTTAACAGCCTATAATGACTGGAAACCGCTGTTATAAGTTAAATATTGCTCCCTTAAAAAGCCACCAAACTCCAGAGGCAAAACCAGTCATTTTACCCTGCAGAACACAGGAGTTGCTGGTCTACCGCTGCCTCGTTCTGTTGGTTTGGTTGTGTTATTGTGGGATTTTGGTGTTTTGAAATGAGAAATTCGGATCCACCAAAGTCGCAGATTTTGACACAAACTAACAGACTGAGGCAGCGGTAGACAAACAACTCCTGTGTTCTGCGAGGTAAAATGACTGATTTCACCAATGGAGTTTGGTTGAGTGAGAGACATCAATATTTGACTTACATCAAAGCAGTTTCCAAAGGGAAAACGCTGTCTGACAGCAAGGCAAAGCAGAAAAAATATTCTAATTATAGCGTACATTTAGCGTACATTGATTTTTTAGGATCTAAAACACATTTTGTTGCTGACTCTGTCCACAGCAGGACATTGCTTTGCTCAATCCACCAATACTCCTCTCTGCTTCTCCAAAATGTGTGTGTTTATTTGCATATAGAGCGGGGAAGTAAAACCACTGCAGTGAATTCTTAATTGTTCTGCCTTCTTGTAGACTCAGCATTAAAGGGATAGTTCACCTAAATATGTAAATTCAGTCATTAGCAGCATCAGCAGTGTTTTGTGGTCTAAAAAAGTAAACCTGACCTGCAATCGGCATGCAGGTGAGTAGATAATGACTGAATTTTCATTTTTGGATTAACTATCCCTTTAAATGCAGTACATTAAGTTGTTTATTTTCAATATAAAAAACACTGCTGTGCACCAGGACACACACTTCTGCTCTCTCTCTGAACCTGTTCGCAACAAGGTCTGTGGATTATCTTGAGTAACCAGGTCATGATTTTTGAAAAGAGATGCTGGTTTTGAATTGTATTTTTTTTGGTGTTTTGAGCTCCACAAGCTGAGTGCCATTTAGTCCCATTATATTAGAGAGAAAGCCAATATCTCCAAAACTCTGCAGCTCACACCAAAACTATCTAGATGGATAAACAGCACTACAGGTAAGAGGAAAAGTGTGTTTTTTTATGTTAGGGTGAACTGTCCTTTTAATACCAGGTCTGAACAGGCTGTGTGTCTAATCCAAATATCACGATTAAACCACCTTTTCTAAATAAAAACCAGCATGAAACAAGACATTTAATGAAAGACTGGGAAGTAACGTCAGCGAGGCAAACACCCACACCTGCCTTTCACTTGGTCTAAGCCATGTCAAGACACAGAGGTTAAAAACACACCCACGACAGATTTAAATACCACATCCTACACCTGCACCTGTCCCCCAGCCAGCGCACGTGTATGCATCTACACACACACATGCAGAAAATAAAGATAAGATTGTGTTTGAGCTGTAACCTTCTCCAACTGGCTTGGTCAGAGTGACAGCATTACACAGAGATGGGTCACGTAAGATGCTGCAGGCTGAAAAGAAGGAGCGAGAGGGTAAAAAAAAAAAAAGAAGAAGAAGAAGAAGAAGTGAGAAAGCAGCAGCAGGGTGAGAAGGCCGAGAAATAAAAAAGGGGAGGGGAGTGCTGGCCAGCAGAGCTTTTTATGGATTATTCATCTTCAGATGACTCCCTGCATCGCTCTGCTCGCCCAGCTCAACCTCGAGAGCTGAGAGAGAGATGCCTGGTGTGGGAGAGTCACAAGCCTGCTGATAATGTTATACTAGCGGAGCGAGGTGCACAGGCATTTGTGCGGCATTCAAACTTTTTTCTCCATTTGAGGTCACAGAAAGCTCAGGTTGTTTTTTCTATTTTTCTCGGTGCATCACTGTGGTCTTAATAAAGGTTTTTACAGTGACAGTCTGAAGTAGTGATGTGTGGATTGGCTCTAGGTCCATCCAAATCCAATCAACACCCACCTGAACTTATTATTGTCCTAGATTTAAAGATCCGCATCTGCACCTCTTCTAGCCTCTGCGAGCTCTTAGACTTTAGATTATGTCGAGCAGCAAAAGCTTTCTTGGTGATTTCTTCACTGTATGTTGTATTGATGTGTGTGTGTTTTCTTTAATGATTTACTTTAACACCAGAACGCTCTGCATTTGTCCCACATCAGGTTGCTTAGCAACACCCATTGGGCTGCACACTTGATCGCAAAATTATCAAAATTGCAATATGGCCAAGTGCAAGATCCAAATCACAGAACCAAAACAAATTGCAATTTTTTGAAAAAGGAAAATCGTGTGTGAAAACAGCAATATATTGAAACAGTGTGGAGCTACACAGATGCCTGGTCTACAAATCTTGCTCTAGAAGAAATGTCTAGGAAATGTCACATCATCACAATTTTAAGTTGTTTTTTTTTTTCAGTAAATATGAAAATTTAAATACAAAAATGATTATTCCTACTGATTGTATTGCAATTTCAGTCAAAATAATTGCAATATGACTTTTTTTTTTTACAAAATCCTGCAGCACTACTCAAGACATCTTGTTCTATATCTATATATCTTACGATTTCTTAAGAAAGAGAAAACATGAAACAGGCCGCATCAAAGGAAACATGAATGTTGGAGACACTGACAGCTTCAGGACATGAGAGAGGAGGGAGAATCTGACATTCATTCATTTTCACCTGATCAGTCGTCTTCATCTGAGGAGGAGGAGGAGAGCTTTGTGGAGTGTGTGCTGATTGTGAAGTGTGTGTGTGTGTGTGTGACAGAGAGAGGGAGAAATGTGCGTCTTTGTCTCTTAAAGCTCCAGTAGGCAACATTCTTTTGGTATAATTGGGAATAATTTCATAAAAACCTTTCACCATATTGTAAGTCAGGTGTTTGGAGAGAGAGCTACACTTCTCCACCTCCTCTGTGGCTCTGTTTTCAACATGTAGAGAATCTGCCCCGTGACGGTAGACTTAAACCAATCACAGGTGTTTTAGGACCTGTGGGACTCCTCCCACTAGTGCAGCTACGTGTGCACGTTCCTCTGGAGAGACTCTGAATCAGTGATGGAAAAATTCCTGCGGGAAAAGTCCCTATAAAAGGTCATTATGATAAAGAGAAAAGAGCTTAATGAGGAACATGCTCAACCTAGGAGTTTGTCAGCTCACATTTCATTCATGTGTATCGCGGAGCTTTGCCGAGTACCGAGAGGACCGGGCAGAGCTGAGACACAGAGCCGTCAGACAGCTGCTCAGAGCCCGGGAGCTCTGCAGCAGACGGTTGGCGGCAGACTGGAGCTTCTGGAGGAAAATTACACCGGAGTTGCTGTGATGCCTGCTACTTTACTGGCAGGAGAGGAGCTCAGAGTGTGTATTACAAACTTTTGGGATTTTAAAAGAGGATTTATCTTCACTCCTGCTTCAACCTTCTGCAGCAACAATGAAGAAATCATGGAGCCGCGGACCTGCCAGAGGAGACCTCAGCGTTTGTTTTTGAAACTTTTGAGATGAAAAAGTGGATTTATTTTCACTCCTGCCGCTCAGCCCCTCTGCAGCAGCGCTTCATGAAACAATCACGGACATGCTGACAGGCTAGATGAGAGCTCAGAGTTTGTTTTTTAAACTTTTTAAAAAAGTGGATTTATCTTCATGTTTGCTTGTGAACCTGTGTGCAGCAGCATCATGGAGAAGCTGACCGCGCCGTGTAGAGGGTAAGTAAATGACACCGTGATGTTGTACTGACATTTTTGGCCGTGTGAGTCAAACCGTGTTGCCACTGAGTTGCATCTTCATGACCGCTTATATCGCAGCAAGCCATGCCCCCCAGGATGAACCATGAGCCCAGCTCACCTACAAGCGGCCTGCAGTCACATCGCGCTGACCACATCCCAATGGTGGCGAACCTCCTTTCCTCCAACAAGCGAGTGTTGTGATACTGAGCTCAAGTGAGCAGGAAAGCGGAGAGAAAGAGTTTTTAAAAGTCTCTTTATGTTCATCTCTCAGTACTTTTCTGAATCTTTATGTTTTTAAACGTAGTTTCTCTTCTCTGTTGGTGTTTTTTACTGTCAGTCGTCTGTTTTATCACACACAGCTGATGTCTGTCGGTCTCTGCTCGCTCACGATAGCCTCTGTAAACTGTTGCTTGCGCTCATAAAGGGCGTGCTGCTCGTCTAGCGGGAGGATCTGAGGACGCAGAAAACTCAAGATAAACTGATAAGACTCTAAAATCAACCGTTTTCAGGCTTTCTACCTACTGCAGCTTTAATGAGGTGATGCTTTACCCAATTTCCCATATCAAGCCCACATGCTATTAATCAAAATGTTGATCCGCTGGTTTTAATAGTAGTCTGCAGTGGTCAGAGGTATAACACAAAAGAATGGGCCAAATAGTCAGAGTGCACAGCCATTTAGATGCTTTTGTCTTGACATAGTGGGGTGCAATCAGTCCCTCCGTCTGCCTATCAACGAAATATAAATGTTTTAATTTTCTCTATTCTCCATTCTGAGGCGAGCAGAAACAATACGTAAAGGCTGATGCGGTCAGAAAAAGGGCTTAAATTAAAGGTTTTTCTTAGAGAACAAAACAGTGGCACTCCTCCATCATACTCTACAGCGGTGTCATTTCATTTGCAAAATGTGGTTTTAATGTAAACGTAATGCACACTATCACTGACTTAAAACAAAACATACATACACAGTAGGTCTGCCCCTTCCTGTGGAGCAGCTGTTTTGTTTTTCCCAGAATAAAGCAGATAGTAACGCACAAAAATGCACAGGAAGGACAATTCAGTGAGAAATTATAAATATGTATTGTGTGCAATCAAATATTTATATCATAAATATAGTTTCATATTAGCTGGTGCAAAAAAAAATCTTGTGACAGTCCTCGTGAGCGCTGGTGGTTCACTGATGAGGGACGGTGAGGCTGTTGTTTTTTTTAGCTGACAGACGATGCAACAGCACGACAGGCTGTAAACTTTACAAACCGTGTCTCTAAATCACCACAAACCACAAAACTAACTATGAGTGATAGAAATGGAGCGCCTGAACTATGAGCAGGAGGACGCAAACTTTTACTTTCTTTGACTATGTGAAAATCCCCAGGACCCTTTTCGTAAAGTCGATGAAACAGGCTGGATTCTGACCTGTAGGGCGTGAGGATGTTGAGGGGTGGCGGCTGCTCGCATGTCTGGAAGGTCTCCTGCAGTGGGATGGGCAGCGACTTGCGGTCGAACAGCTGCTGGTCCTGAATGGTGGAACTCCTGAAAGCCTTCCTCATGGTGATGTCCTGAAGAGACACTGAGGAACGGATGGAGAAGAAAGGATTTACAGTTAATACAGGGGGAAGACATTAACAATTGCATGTCCAAAATTGAGTAATGCAGTCTGAACAGTGAGTTGGAGCCACAGACGGTTAGAAATTCATTGTAATATAACAATAACAAGTGACAACAAGTCCTACACTGTAAGATGATCAGCTGTTTATAACTGTCAATCGTCTGTTGATATAAAGCAAAGCCTGTTATCCCCAAAACAAAAGCTGACTCATAAACAGACACTTATTCTGCAACTATTCTGCATTAATTTGAACTTGAAATTTAAACGGGAAACAAGCAAACAATAAAACAAGTTAAGAACTAGAACAGAAAAAGGAGCAAGTTATTACAGACTTCTCCTTTAAGTCGGGTTCTTTGAGAGATATGTGATACACGTATGTTTGCCAACCGTGTGACTGACAGAAAGATCATTAGAGAGAAAATGAGAACGTTGCTCTTTGGCTGTACTTTCCCCAACAGACTCTCCGTCTCTGTCATGTCTCTGATGAACATAATTAACATTTGGCTTCATCTCATCATTATCATCATCAGAATAGACACTGATATCATCACTCAGACAGTCACAATCAACATTACGGAGCGCTAAACCTATAATAAACCACTAATCATCCTCCCCTGGGCTAATGCTACATTGTTGTCCTAATTGGCTAATTTCAATCCCCCTCCCCAAACCAGGACCCACACATGACGGTGAAGCTAATCTGGGCTAGGCTAGGCTAAGGCCGTCTGTCAGACAGAGGCTGTGGGAATAAGTGCCCTCCTCTCAAAGCAGGAACAGCTGACATTTTCAGAGGGCAAAAGAATAACAGAGAAAAATCAATGCCGCGCAGCTGAAGCTTTCACAAAAACAGGTTGGAGAAATAGCTGAAGGGAAGAGGAAAACACAGCCACACTAATGCTATCCTTCAATCTGGTCCGGGGCAAGTTGAAAACGGCAAGTCTTGGAGAGAAATCCAGAGCGTTGCAACCAGATCTGAATTATACATGAGAGGATGACAAATGGATACACTTTACTGAAGCCCAGGGGAAGACTGACAAAGTCATGTGCTATACAGAAAAAGCATTGTTGCAGTTAGCTGTTATTAGCTTTTCTACCACACACAAACAGAATAAAATGACACAACAGAATCCAATACTAAAATTAATACCCTAAACATGCAGTAAGATCCGTTTCAAACTAAACAAATTCAACTTAGATATCAAGACTGTCACTGAACGCTTGTCTTGACTGAAATAAACAAAGATATTTCACTACAAAAGCCCCAGAAAGGAGCAGTTCAGCTAGGCAATGACTTCCACAGAGTCTGTAGTAAAGGGCCAACCACCTGAGGCACTGAAGTATCATTATTAACAAACACTTATCAGCGAGCCAAGGTTCGGTAAGTAAGAAACTCTCAGGGAGAGAGAGAAAGGAGGCCAGAGAATGCAAGGGGGAGATAATAAAACTGCACGGACACAACAGAGGCAGGGTCATGGAAACAGGGGACGGACAGAGACGGAGAGATGAGGCACTAAAAGTAAAACAAAGTGCAGGGGCTGACATAAAGGAAACTTTTACGAGAAATACGGTCAAGTAAATGGCATGAAGAAGAGGAGAACTGGAGAGCCGAGGGGCGAGAGAGCGAGAGAGAGAGAGAGGATAGAACGATCACGGAAACATGCAAATAAAGAGGAAGGCGTGGCGTGAAAGAGTGCAACAGAGAGAGACGGCAAAAACACATCAAAACATACAAAATGACTTCTATGAGAAAAGCAGACGGGCAGGAGCGAGGTGTCCCACGAGAGGAGCTCAGTAACCCGAGACGAGCCCGAGTGTGGATTAAGCTTCGAAGAGAACACGAGGGAGAAACTCTAGCAGCCGTTCAAACAGCAAAACACACACTCAAAGGCAAACACACACGGTGTGTATTATTGTTACACAGTAAACAGAAATAACCACAGGAGAAAACCGATAACACACACCTCTAATTCCGGCTGTACTACAGTTTATCAAAAGATACGCTACATTTTCAATTACATCCTGGGATTTACTGTTGTAGAGTTAGAAAAACTCGCCCAGTGTTCTGTTCTTGTTTTTTTCTTTTTACTGAGAAAGATTGGGGAAAAAAAGTTGGAAAAAATTTCCGATGTCTGGGGAGAGGGGCTGCAACCCACGATTAGTTTCACAGCTGATTAATCAATCGATTGTTTCCTTGATTAATTGATTGAGTTGTTTGGTCAATAAAATTTGAGACCTAACTGACTTGAGACCTAAGTCCAAAGACCTGAGACTTATTTGTGACTTGCAAAACAAAGACTTGGTCACACCTCTGGTTAGGTCAGACAGGTTAGTAAACAAACTGGCCGTGTATTTAGATGTTCCACTTGAAGGTAGAACTGCCGGTAATAACCACTCATTCCACAGGAGACCTGCAAGAAAAATTATGGTGGGTCTAAACAAGGTTTAGAATAGACAGTTTGGGTAATAGTTTAACCATTAACCTTTGTTTGCTCTTTCAATTAAGTCAGGTTAAACCTGAGGTTGAATTTATACGACTAGTTGCCTGCTAGTGTTTCCTGACTTATTTTTGGTGATGCTGCAGCATTTCCAGATCTCTGCAATAAACCTGAAGAGCACAATCTTATTCTTAGTGTCAGGAACGATGCCCATAATTACAAAAATAACACCAAAATCGTAAGAAACCCAAATTATCCTTTAAAACTTTTACTCTGGAACTGCAAATGGAATAAACTTTAGTTCCTGGAGCGGCGACATAAGAGGTGACTAATGATAAGAAGGACGAAAATCAAAGCCATTGCCACGCTGGCATGACAATTAGGCTGCCCACAGTGATCACAGAGGAGAGAAATGCCAGGGATAAGTAGGAGTAATGGTGAGATCTAAGAAGTTGAAGATTTTTCACCAAGTTGAGAAGATTAGAGAGAGTACCAGATATAGATGTGGGAAAGGAGATATGGACATTAAAGTGATGCTTTTTTTTTTTTTGGACTTCTTAGCGAAACCTGCAGGGCATGTCCATTTTTTGCTTTGCCACTTTCTGCAGGAAGGTCACAGTGAAGGTCAGGGAAGACACCAACACTCTCCATCTCACTCTCTGGTGGTCTCAGACGGGGGATGATTGATTTTATGTTCAAAAAAAAAAAACGCTGCAAAACTGCCTTCTTGGTTGCCCCAATGGTAATCTGAAATGTGGACTCTGAGAAGTCTGCAGTGTTTCTGGATTTTTTTTTGGTACATGTGTTTTTTCACTTTGCATGGTAGTCTTAACTTGTGTTTGTAGATGCAGAAACCAACTGTGCTTACTGACAACAAAGTGTTCCTGAGCCTGCAGCATCCTTAAGACAATTATGTGGGTTTAAATGCAGTTTCTATACAGTGGTGCCTGAGGGGTCAAGGGTCGAAAAAACGACTAAGCCTTTCGAGGATGGCCCTTTCATACCCAGTCATGATATTAACACGCATTACCAATTAAATTTACCTTTTGAATGTTCCAAACGGGTGTTTTTTGAGCATTTCACAACTCTTTTGTTGCCCCTGTCCCAACTTTTCTGAAACATTTTGCAGGCATCAAACAATAAAGTTTATCATGTTGAACATTAAATATCTTGTCTTTGCACTGTATTCAATTGAATACAAGTCAAAAATTGTTTGCAAATCATTGCATTCTGTTTTTATTTACGTTTTATGCAACATCCCAACTTTTCTGGAATTGCGGTTGTTGATAAAACATGATGAAGTGCCTCTAAGGCGTCCTTCCACTGGAGAAAATATGATCAAATGCATCAAGACTTTCAACATGCTGATGTTCCACTGAATAGCTGGTGCCCCTTTTTATTTTTTTTTCACCCCTGCCCCTCAGTTCGCCACTGCTCTCACTGATAACAAATGCACAGAACAGATCTACAGACACATAACCCCCTGCCGGGGCCGGAAGTAGCTGTTGGCAAACCAGTGAGTCACAATTTGATGTTGCTGAGCGCTGCACGTTAAGCCAAAGCGCTGCGTCCTGCTGCCCCAGAGCGTTTAGCGAGAGCAAGAGGGCTGTCAGATGGTGTGACAAGTACGTGCAAAAGCGACAAACAAGAGAGAGGCAGCGCCGAAGTGTGTGTCAGGACGCATCTGATGCAGAGTGAGGTGGCTACAAACCTCTGCCAAGCAACACTGAGCGCTGAGAAAGGCACACTGCACTAATCAATGTGGGCAGAGACACGCACACACACACACGGGAGATCAGTCACACACACGCAGATGGATATCTTAACATGATGTTCTACATTCTAATTACAAAATGTCACTTATTCAGCTGAACTACCAATTACACCCATTTAGTGAAGACATTTAGCTAATGAGAAAAATGTGAGTGCATGCATTTGAGAGTGAATGACGGAGTGAGTGAGAGGTTGTAAGTGTGTGTGTGAGAGTGTGTGTGTGTGTGTGTGTGTGTGTGTGTGTGTGTGTGTGTCAGGTCGAGCGGCACCAGGTGCAGCAGCAGCCTCTGATCTCAGCCTGTGAAGCTCCTTATCAGTAGGCGACTGCTGGATAAGTTTATCTCTCTCTTGCTCATATCTTTCTCTTAGACAGATAGCATCTAGCTGAAACACCCCCAACCAAAGAGAGGTGAGGAAGTTCTTGTCTCTCTCTCACACACACACACACACACGCACACCTCCTTCAGCATCCCTCAAAGTTTCGGGGAAATGATGTTTTCCCTCTTTCCTCTTTTCATCCCCTCCCTCATAGAGATGCAGTCCTACACACAGCCACTGAAGATAAGAAAAGGCATAGGCCAAGCTGTCTTTTAGCATGCAGACACAGCTCTCTCCTCTGTTGTACTTCAATGCAAATGTTGCCCTATATTTCCCCTCCTGCATGCTTCCTCCTCCTGCAGCCCTGAACCAGCCTTTCCTCTCTCAGACTCCTCCATCCTTTCCGCCTTTCCTCTTGTTTACTGTTTGTCCTTTCTTTCATTTTGTCCTCTTCTCCACGAGTCTATCTGCATGTTTTCCCTCTCGCATTGACGAACTTTGTCAATGTTGTGCACAGTGTGAGAATAGACAAAGTAATCCATTCTTGTCTGTAAGACAGAAAGTTACAAAGTGAGAGGAACTCAAAACCTGTGAAGCACATGTCCTCCACCTGCAATTAGGATCGGGACTAGGGCTGTCACAACATCAGATTCTCACCACATGATTATAGTGGCTGAAAGAATTTACAGTGACAATATTATTGTGACATCTATACAGACAAAGTGAGAACGGAGAGACATGGGTTTGTTAAATACTCCATTCTGCTATGGCGTAATCTGAACTTCACTTACCTTTGAAAGCTGGGTCTGTAGTTTGTAATTTTTCAGTAAAATGTATTGCTAGAAACCAACCAGGTTATTATTGTGTTGTTGGTAAAAACACAAACACTTACGAGCGGAAAATCTTTGCACCAGTGCGTGCATGGACTGTGGTGCGTGGACCTTATCGCTTTTTGTGTCTTTTAACGTCCAACATGTAGCTGCTGGTCAAAGAGTTAATACTGAAAATACAAAAAAAACACTTCATCATATATGTGTCTCTTTTCTTGTTTTTGTTCCCCCACCTACACCCCATACCCAGTCGGAGTCCTCAGTGTCTGACTGAAGAATTCGTCCTTGAATGAGGCACATCAGCACAAGTGTGACGCACTTTTCATTCACTGTACTTTACTCAACTTAACACTGCTTGCACTTAACCGACTTTGTACTTCTTCTCTGCTTTTTTCTTGTATATCTTCTTATTTTACACACTGAAGAAATGACATTTAATTCCCCTGTATACTGAGCACTGTATACAGAGAGAAAGGATAAATTCTACCATGGCTTTGCCCTTGACAGAAGATTTTATTCAAATAGCTCAGCCTTTCACTTAACTGTACAACTAGCAAGAATTACTGCCTCATAGTTGTGTGTATGTAGCGATAACTTTGAAGGAATTTAATGAAAAGTATTAGGTGTATTTTCTGACAAAACCGAAGCTATCACTTTATTGGCGTGTGTATGATTCCAGTGAATAATTTCCACTGTCTTCAGTTAGACACGATTTTTTACAGAGGAGTACAGAGGACTGATAGAGAGCTGAACTTTATGAGGTTGCAGTGAAGCCAACCTTTAACTTTTTGAATGTAACATGTCATCGCCTCACAATCTTCTGTTAGTCATCAATTAGTGTATGAATTCCAGAGTTATGGCCAAAGACATGAGGTCACAGTGACTTTGACCTTTGACTCTGCATGTTCCTGGCAACTAATTCTCTTGTCGTAGTACAGTAAGAAAACACTCAGACCGAACAGAATCACAGTCTCTGCAGGTAAACAACATTGTTCATTCAAAGCTGATGTTAGCTGTCAGACTGACACACAGTATGGCTAACATTAGCAGCCTGCTCTGCTTGCAGGTTAACGTCCGTGTCTGTGCTGAATATGGTTACACACTGCTCCAGTCGAGCGGCCAGTTCATTGTGACGCAGCCTACATTCATCCTTATTTTTATTTTCTACATCAAAATACTGGCAAACCATCCTGCTCTGCAACATCCAGGCCATCAGGGCATTTGCGCTGGGAGAGAGGGGCAGCTGTCTGATGGAGGTGCAGCACCTGCTAGAGGCGGGCTGCTGCATAACAGCTCAGGGGCAATAGTTAGCTTGCATTTAACATGAATAAATATTGCACAACAGTTTAACCGACAAGTATCTGTGGTGCTGACTAGCAACCTGTAATTGTCTAGTCGACTAACTGTGCACATCACTACCTTTGACCTCCAAATTCTAATCAGTTCATCCTTGAGACCAAGCAGATGTTTGCACTAAATCTGAAGAAACTGAATCAAGGCGTTCTTGAAATATTACGTTCACTAGAATAAGACACACATGAAGTCACAGCAACCCTGACTTTTGACCAATCCTTGAGTCCAATTGGACGTTTGTGCCGAATTTGAAAAAGTCTCTTGAGATATGATATATTGCATTCACGTGAGCCGGGGTGGACGTGAGCTCATAGTGACCTTTGATTCTTCAAAATCTAGTCCATTTATCCTTGGGTTCAAGTGGATGTCTGTGCCAAATTTGAAAAAACTCTGTCTGTTGTCTGTTGTCTGAGATATTACATTCACAAGATTAAGACCGTCAGATGGACAGACAACCCGAAAAAGTTTTGCTGTCTCTGGGATGTGCACACGTCTGTAAAGCTTGAAATTCTTAAGCAATGACTCATCTCACCGATCCGCACTAGAGTCTTTCCAGTCACTGCAGAAATCACTCCACAACAAATAGGAGTTTCAGAGACTGCAGAGACTGTGGCCTTTGTAGTTTAAGAAAATATCTATTTTAATCAGTATGTGAAGGTACTGCTTCAGTAAGTGACCTTAATGGACCTAAATAGAGGGAGACAAAGACAGAGAAAGATGAGGGGGAGATAAAGGGGAGGTAAGTGCAGGAGAAAATATGAGTCAAGCAGGGTTAACAAGCAGTAGAAGACAAAAGGAAAAAAGGGAAAGTAAATGCTGAAAGATCAGATGTCATGCAAGAGACATAAAGAAGAAAAGAAAATAATGGCAATAGAAGAATAAAGAAAGCTCTAATGGAACACACAGAATGACTAATAGAAAAAAGGGTGAAGCAGTGAGGAGGCTATGGAGTACATAAAGAAACAGTTAGAGCCCAGAGGGACTCGCGGTGGCTTTGTGGCCTTCCATAATGGCCTGCAGCCAGTGCAGTGATATAACGGTGCCATTAAATAGGGGATACAGGCCATTAGTTTGGCTGGCTGGAGTGATAGGGGGGAGAGAGCCTGACAGCACACAAATAGCATCCACGTGAAGATGGAGGGAGAGCCGAGATCAATCAGAGTGATGGGAGTGGGCTGGGGAGGACAACAAAGACAGAGAAGGTGAGCGTGGAGGGTGGGGGCGGGCAGCTAGCGGTCAGCAGAGGAGAGGAAGAAGAGGAGTCGAAAAGGGCAAAGTGGGGGGTGATACCCTTTAAAGGCTGTGGGCAAGGTGAGCGTGAGCGTGTGTGTTTATCAAGAAAGAACGTGCATAAATTCACGTGATGAAGCACTTTTGACCTCAGCCGCTGCACCAGCAGTGACACTGAATACATCACTCCGGCCATCTCTCCATCTCACATCTCCCTGACCTTCATCTTTCATGGTATCCACCATTTTATGTTCTGCGTCCTCACGGTTTTGGACTGATGAAACATAATTCATTGCTCAGTAGTGTGTCTGCCTGCACCATGTTCCTGAATTCTGTAAGTCTCCTGCTGCCGTGTTGTATCTGTGCAAATGGCCGAACACAGCTAAGCTGCACAGCGCTTGTCTAAGGATTAGGAGGCACTATACACTGAGATTACAAGATTGCGACTCATCTTTTTGCCCAGTATTGAAGTCACAATAGCCATTTAAATTCACAGCCCAATTCCAAAAGAGTTGGGACGCTGCGTAAAACATAAATGAAAACAGAATGCTATGATTTGCAAACCTATTTTCAATTGAATACAGTACAAAAGACAAGATTTTGCCTGCTACATGTTCCAAAAAAGGAGCATGTTTATCATTATGATACATCACTTTTTCTTTCACCTACACTCAGTAAGCATTAGGGAATTGAGGACACTAATTGTTTAAGTTTTGAGAGTGAAATCCTTTCTCATTCTTGCTTGATTTGTGCTTCATAATGCACCACAGAGGTCAGTCTAGTACCTGAACTATTTTACTATGAAGCCATGCTGTTGTAACTCCTGCAGAATGTGTCTTAGCATCGTCTTGCTGAAATAAGCAGGAATGTCCTTGGAAAAAATGCCGTCTGGATGGCAGCATATGCTGCTTCAAAACCTGTGTGCGGTTTCTCTTTGCATTTGCAAAAAACTATGTTTACTGACAACAGTTTTGAGAGTGCGCTTAATTTAAATATTGTCTCAAACCAAACATTACTTAAACAACTCATTGGGAGTTTTTGAGCTTCAGCATATACATAATTCTGCAGTGTTAGCAAATGATTCCCTTGCAACGCAGGTGATAATTATCTGGCCTTTATAGCCTCTGTAAGGTGCCTCATTTTGCACTGAATGGTAACTTGTTAAACCCCTATTAAAGTTGGCATTTATTGCCATTTATATTTACCTCAACTCGTCTCTCCAGATGCATTATTTAGCAGTCATTATCTGCAGTAATCACTGCATCCATTAAGCAGTTAAAAATGAAGAGGAAGAGTCTTAAAACATGACAACGAACGGCAAACACAGGAGAAGAGTCAGAATAAGAAAGTGTGGCCACAGACACCCACCAATAAATAATACCTGAAAGACACTTAAGTGGAAATTACAGCCTCAGCACACAAAACAATGACTTTCATCAAAGTACGGCAGGGTTATTATTTAATAAGGCGTCTCCCTCTGTTGAGATTTTAGTTCCGCTCAAAGTACACCGCTGTTGCACTGTCCTTGTTATGTTTGTGTAATAGAATCATAACACGGTCGTGGAGGGCTGGCGCCCATCCCAGCTGACACTGGTCGAAACGAGGGACAAACCCTGGACAGGTTGTCAGTTCATCACGGTGTTGGTCTCAACGCCTTTTCCACCAACATGGAACCGACAGCAACAAGGCTCCAAGATTCTTGAACAGAGCCGGTTCAAGAACCAGAGCTAATTTGGTGGGAAAGCATCTACATGTAGACCAACAGTCATTCACGCTCACATTCACACCTGCACTCACAGCAATAAGGGTTCCAAAATGGTTCTTTTGACAAAAGGGTCTGTCATGGGTTCTTTGTAAGACTTAAGGTTCCATTAAGACCCCTTTTTTATTCATAGATCCCATTGCAAGTGCTGGACGGGTTCATCAAGGGTTCTTTTTACTGTAATATCAGTAGGTTCTTGGTAGGACCCTAGCTGGATAGAAAGGTTCTGGATAGAACCCCCAGATCTGGGTCCTTTTCAACGAAATTATCTCAGGTTCTTGAACCAGTTCTCTTCAAGATTTTTGCAACATCGGTTCCATCTAATGAATTATCCCGTGTTTGTACCAGTTTTCCTACGAGGAAAAAGTAATTTTACCTCACAGCACACAGGAGTTTCTGGACTATCACTGCCTCGATCTGTTATTTTGTTTGCGTTATTGTTTGTTCTGTGTTTTAAAAAGGTTAACTCAGATTCACACGATAATGCAAATAAACTGATCGAGGCAGTGATATTAAAGCAACCTCAATGTCCTGCAAGGTAAAATTCCTCTTTTTACTTCAGTAGTTTGGTTGCTTTGGAGAGAGAGAAATATATGGTTTCATGACAGCAGTTTCTTCTCAGAAAAGGTTATCTGGCGACAAGGTAAAGTGGTGAAAAACAGTCAAAATATAGCATACACTTAAACTGATAATGAGTTTTTCAGTGTGGCTAAAATACCTTTATTTGCTGACCCTGTCCACAGCAGTACATTGCTTAGTTTCCATGCTGGTACTGCTTTCTGTTTCTCCAGTTGATATCAAGTATGTATAGGATGTTGGGCTTTTCAAATTACAATCTTGCGCACGCCTTGCACTCCTGCAGTGTTCCTGCAGCTCCTGACTTTGTGGATGAGGAGGCCGGAGCAGGAAACAACTCACTTCAACCACAGATCGTATATTAAGTAAGATTTCAACCTAGTTAATATACTGTCTATGGCTCAAACTGGCTCTCTGCACTCATTTTTGGATGCACAATTGTTACGTATTGCCTCTGTAAAGGCTTTAAAAGGCTTGCGAGGGGTTTTATGAACAGTATCTGTAAAATCCTCATTGTGTGCTACACTCTCCTTCATCCTACTCGACCCCCATCCTCCTTTCTTTATCCCTCTACAGTCCTGATTTATGGCGCCGTCCCTGCCTGCACTCACTCCCCTCTCCTTCACTCCCCCTCCTCCTCCTCCTCCTCTCAAGCCGACCACAGACCCACACGGACAATTACAAGGCAAGTCATATGATTGTGCTAAAAGCATACACTTCAAACTGACAGTGCGAGGGTAAAGAAAGGGTGGGGGCGGGGATGAGGGGTGGCATTTTTACGGGAAACAAACCCCTCCCACTGCTGTCCATCTTTCTGTTGCTTTTATCAGGGCTCTCTCCTTGAAGTTTTGGCGGTCCACACACACACACATACACACACTACTACTACACCACCCTGCTATTGTAGCCATTTGATTTTACAAATCGCACATGAATAACGGGCGAGAAAGGGAAGTAGAGCTTTTCCATTTGCGAGACAACTTCATTTGGTTATACATGAATGCGGAGGAGTTGAACTGAGTGGGAAAATCTCTGTAACCTGCAGAGGAGGCCATTTCAACCTGGCCCAGAAAAAATTCTGCGGTACAATCCTTTTACACTCCACTGCTTTTGCTGCAGTGCCCGGTATTATGCACCCATCCCTCTATCCTTCCATCTTTCTTCTTACTCTCCTCCTCCTCCTCCCCTCCGACTCCCCACCGCCACACACTTAAACTGCAACTGAGCTGATCCTTATCCACTGACTCTCGAGCCAATACTACAGGCTAAAGCGGGAAAGTCAGACTTATTTATAAGGGCAGATAAAACCAAGGACCACATGCACGGATGCAGCAGACACACACGCACAGAATCACTCAAATTCAGTGTCCAGCGGCAGGAATGTCACATGAATATGAACTCATAGCCTCATGCCGAAATGACACAAAGACCGGCTTTGTTGTTACTTGGGTATTTCCAACAGTAAATCTGATAATAGATCTGTATCTAATAAGATAAATGTTAATATCTTACCCTCTGGGCGCGAGATTGCGAGCCTTGTGTGTATGAGAGGAAGAATGTGTCAGTGTGTGTTTTTGCCCTTCAACCTCTGAAGGATAATATGGACTCACTTACCAGCTGAGACATCCTGCACAACAGACTTCCACAATTAGATCACACACAATTATTCAATTAGCGCGGCTGCAGTACGTGGACGGTGAGGGTGGTGGAGAGGAGAGGAGGAAGAAGAAGGAGTATTACACCAAAATTAGCACATATATGCAATTTCTTTTAACATGGTTCAACCCAAAATAGGCAGCTTGCCCTTTTCCCATTGCCAGTAGGCAAGCATGCCTTTCTGTTTTTTTCTCATGTGTGCGCAGGAGAGCAGAGACCCAGATACTTTTAAAGCGTCTGTGTGTTCCTGCTCACAGTATTTTTGTAGCATCTAACTGAATATCTGTGGTCTGAAGTTTAGTTTCTCTCTACACAAAAAGATGTGTATCCGCTGTTAAGATGCTCGACTAAAGACGAGCGCATCATCAGTTAAATACACGCCCTGACGCAGTGTGCTGGGCTGATGCGCCAATTCAAACCCAGTCAAGTCAAGCAGCACATATCTATGGAAAAGGGGAAAAAGAGTTGGACGTACCGATGGAGGCAACAAGCCCTTTTTCTTCTGCTGAAAATTAGCATGTTCACCTGGGTGCCATGTACATCACTGCCAGTCAGAACTGGAGCTGATAAAATACGTGTGACTACTGCTGTCATTTGATGCAGGAGCGAATGCAAATTGACCCTTCTCCACTGAAGACAACAGCCAGATGTTAGCGGGTGTTAGTGGGGTTTTTTTGTCCAGTGTATACGGGACTTTAGAGTTGTAATGATAAGACAAAGTCTATTGAAAGAAATCTAGTCACAAACTATTCTGTTTCAATTTCATTTCAGTCATTTTTCAAACAAAAATATCAAACGTTTGCTGATTCCGTCTTCTTAAATGTTAGGATTTCTTGCTCTTCTTCGTCATCTATTATCGTAAATGAAGAGTCTTTGGGTTTTGGACTGTTGGTTGGACAATTTCAAGAAGTCACTTTGGTCTCTGGGAAATTACAAAAAGCAATTTTCACATTTTTTTTTTGGCATTTTACAGTCTAAACCAGGGATTCTCAAACTTTTTCATCTCAAGGACCATCAGAATAAATCCACATTAGACCAAAGACCCCCATTTCAAGAGCTTTTTGTTGATGTTTTTTTTTTGTGTGTGCGATTGTTTCTGTTTTTAATTGAAGACAATAAGTTTACATAGTCAATCAATGATCAAAATAGGGTCACTATCATTTACAAAAAAAAGGCCAACCTTATTACTTCCCTTATTGTTGCAATGTCCTAAAACATGTAATAAAAGTAAAGCTGCAAAGATTAGTTTTCAACGGTTAAATTAATCACCAACATGTTGTCGATTAATCATCTTTTAAAGATAAAATATCAGAATTATCTGATTCCAGGCCCTTAAATGTGAATATTTTCTGGGGTTTTTTCACTCCGTAGTTGCAGCCCTAAATAAAGAACAACTGAAAGATACAGAAAATATCTAATAATAAACTGAAAATATTCTTTTCCTCCTCCTTTTACTGCCTACAACCCACTCAAGGACCCTTGCTGGTCCCTGAAAACCACCGGGCTAAATGATTAATCATGAAAATAATCAGCAGATAATTAAAGTAATCATTAGTTAAATAAAAAAAAGGATGCAAAGCAATTTAAAAGAGGAGAAGCCTCTAAGGGGGGAATCGAAAAAATGGAGGACGGAACAAAAAAGAAGATTGGGTGGAAGAGTCTGAGTACTCTGGACCTGGAAGGATCTGTTCCTCGACTGTGTTTCAAACACAAACCCATGATGCTGCAAAAACTAAGAACCAGTTCACTGCCTTGTAAAGACGTGTCAAAGTCTGCTCCTGCATTCACAGAGAAGCCATAAGCAGCGAGCACAGCCCAGTGAGCATTTTACTGTCTCCGTGTCAGTGACAAGGAAGCAGTTAGAGTAGCATTGTGCAAAGCCGTAAACACACTGCTGGCCCATGGGAAATCGATACGGTGCCTTGGAGCATGGTATTACACCGCTGTGATTCTCCCCCTTTTTACTTTGCACCCACTGCACTCTCCTCCAGCTACGCCATCCTGTCATCCTGTCTCCCTTCTCTCAGGATAACCTGGCTTACCTGACAGTCCTGCCGATTATCGCATTCCTTTTTATTATTGCGCTCCGCGGATACAACCTGACCACAGATCCAATTTCTCCGCACAAAGAGGAGGAGGCGTTCATTGGGTAAACGAGTGAAACTGTGGCACAATATTTCTAATAGAGGCCGGGGTTTGTACTATCGGGTTGTGAAAAATGACACCGTCTCATAGCTGTCTGTTCCTCTAATAACAGCCATTAACACTGGAGGGAGGGGGGAAGATGAGCTCCATCACACAGCTGACCCACACACACACACACACACACACACACACACACACACACACACACACACACACACACAAAAGCAACAATCTAATTTGGTGCAGTAGCAGACACACAGATGAAACTGAAGAGTTGAAGGAAAGAAAGCGGCAGAGTACATGAGTCAGGTTGTATTCAGACCAACTCAGGTGCTGCAGAAAAAAACACCAGTTAATTTTTGGGGAAATGCAACCCGATTTCGCACTGCGGTGGCCAATCATGTAAGGCCGAGACCACACAGGTAATTTTAGCCTTGATCCCACTCACCAACACATTCTGGATAAGCCCCCAGGATCAAAGGTAAAACGCAGCACGCCTCCTTAACCGAAGATCGTAATGTGTGGACTGTTCAAAGATGCGACTGGGAGCTCAGCGAGAGGTTATCGGTGCCTCGCCGACGCCATGCATGTCCGACCAGCAGCGTTTCAGAAACAGAGCGCTTTGCCAATTATGTTTACATGCTTTCCCTTGATTTTTGCACGCCTTATGGATAAATTGGCTAAGTAGTGAAAGAGTTTCTTTTTCGTCTGCACTGGGTCTTTTATTTTGAAAAGTATCTGGGTTTTCTATGCTGCTTCTGTGTCTGACTTCCCGTCATCTGTCCTCCGAGCAGAGCGGAGAGACGTTTCCAAGAAACGGGGAAGTCGTGCTGGTGGAATCAAAAGCGCTGTTCTGAACAACCGTGATCGGTTCTGGCAGACGTGGCGCAGTCGTGAGACGCCGCAGGCAGCCCAGTGGAATCAAGCAGTGAGAGCTGCAGTCACAGGTCGGGTGAGGAGAGCGAGAGGCAGAGACAGAACTGGAGCAGCAACGAGAAAAGTCAAAATAAAGAAAAACGAGCATATCCACGAGTAGTGGATATAAAGTTATAAAGTAATTGAAAGAAGCTCCACCTCCACGCAGTGCTGAGATGATAGACCGGTCCGGTGGAGACAACAGCAGTAACATGCTGCACAGTCATGTAATATTATTTTTATGCTACAGATCCTTCATATCCAGGCTCATGAACACACTTATGAGAATGAGTGGAGAGGAAACTGGCCTCTGTCTTCACTTTCACTGTCTTCACTAGAAACTTTATTTTGTGCTTCATATCCAGGTCATAAAGGTCTGACTGTGAGACAAAAACAGTAACTCATCTCTTCTAGCGTGCCTACCAAAAATTACACCAGTGAAACTACTTTCTTCTTCTAGACAGAAAACAGTTCCTATATGAAACTGCTCTGCTGCTCACTTAGAGCAAAGGGTCAGCAACCGTAGCCACGTCCTCTCCAGTGGCGCTCTTCAACAAAATATTATGTGGAAATGAATGCTGGTTCTTTTTGGTAACATTTTAATGTAATTCAGATTAAAAGTTAATTGTTGTCGGCATAAAGTAGCTGCCCAAAATACCCCAGAATCCGGAGATGTTTTTGTTCAGATATGTCAGACTAAGATTCATATATGATTAAATCCATGTTGGATACTCATCAAATCTGGAGCATATCTGACCTCTGGATCACTTTGACACTATTGTAATATAGAGTTAAGATATTTTTCTGATATGACTGATGCCGCATTTTGAATGACAAAAAGCAGATACTTATTTCAATATACGGCCTGAGCGTATATTTGGATATTTTATTTATTGTGCACGCAACATAAGATGTATCAGCACAGAAAACTCCTGGGTAAGTATTTGCCTCAGTATTATGTATAAAGCAGATCAAAAAATCTCCAGATGCAAGCAGGAATGTTGAAAAGATATCTCCGGATTCTGGGGTATTGTGCACAGTTGCATTGTAAAAATGTGTTGCCTGTTCATTGAAATTAATAAAAAAAAAGAAAAAGTTTGATTAGTTTGTCAACTAAAATGTGCTTTTTCTTTTAAATTTTGCAGGCGGCTATTCTAAAAAGAGAAAAGTCTAAGAGCAAAAGAGAGAATTTCATAGTTTGTAGCTCTGGACATTCTTTTTCTTTTTTGGCCAGAAATGGCTCCTTTGATAGAAAAGCTTGCAGACGCCTGAGCTACAGTAACTGGGTCCTGATTTCTGGAAGGAGACGCTGCTGTTGTTCTTTTTTTAAGCACTTTGAGCCCCACAAACAGAGGGTCACTTAGTCCCATTATATTGAAGAGGGCAGAAATCTCTGCGGCCGATATCTCCAGAACTCGACAGCTAGGACAGGTAAAAGGAAAAAAATATATTTTTGATTTGGGGGGGGGGGGGGGCGGTGATCAAACTGGTCTGCCATTAGCGCACTATAGGTGGAGTTCCAAACACTGATATTCTCCCAGCTCTGTACTTAGTGACTGCATCTAGATTGCAGTTTTTGCAAAATAGTGATACTAAAAAGCTTCCCTTGGTTTCTGTCAAGTGAGTCAGAAACTGAATGAGGAGAGTCAGCGGTAGTCGTGAAAAAGTCGTTGAATCAGAGAAGTAAAACATTTTTTTATGATTCTTTCACAGCAGTTATGTTCAAAGCACAAATAAAACACGCCCACACCCCCAGACAACCCTGCACTAATCACAGCAGCGCCTGATTTGGTCTGAACACAGCCTAAACATGTGTGTGTGTGTGTGTGTGTGTGTGTGTGTGTGTGTGTGTGTGTGTGTGTGTGATTACAGTACTCACATTCCTCTTCTTTGGGGTCCAGCTGTGTGACACTGATGGAGAGGCGGTCCACGCGCTCCTGCAGGGAGTTGACCCGGAAAGAGAAGGTGTGGGCCTCGTTGAACAGCTCTCCAAACAGGTCCTCTGCATATTTACCTGCACGACACACAGGCACCAAATACTTTTTAAAATTTATTTTATGCTTCCGATGTACTCAACGAAAAGGTGCTGGACTGGAAACAAAAATAATCATGAAAGTGTTAGAGCGGAAAAAAGTGGCATGATCAAATTCATTTCAAGGCCATTAACAATTCTATATGCAGCGATAATGAGAAAATGAACGAGTGCTGTTTCACTTTAGGTGTTAGATGTTTTCTGTGGGGACTTGGGAGTCTACAACACTCAGGCCTTTTTGTTTTAAAAATGTGAACTAAAATACTTGGTCAGACACAATCGCAGCAAACTGGAAGTGCTGTTCTTCCTCTGTGTCAAGCATCACAGCTCTTAAGACGTGCAATTACTGATATTGAGACATGGAGAAACGCTGCGTCAGTGTGACTGGAGATCCACAGGGAGCCGAACGTCGGCGGCCGACTGCTCTGATGGAGATGTGAGCGCAAGAGACGTTTTACCAAAGACAGCTGTGTGATACCAGATTTATTTTAAAATATGATGATTAAACTGAAGAGGAAAACTAATCACTTTGCTTCGGTTTTGATAACAAATTTCAGACAGGTTTTTGTCGAGTGTCCCAGCTTCCGTCCGGCTAAACGTAGGCGATTACAACTATTACCGGTAAAACATTTCTGTCATGCTTGTCATCGGGCTTTTAAGCTTTCATACATCTGAGTGGATTTATATCATAGCACATGAGTCATGACCACATGGTGCAATATGTTCTGTGTTCTCTCACCCTTACCAAAACAAAGCTTTACATTAGAACTGTGCCAACCAAAGCATACTTCAAATTAAGTGATTAACAATGAAGCATATTTATAGATTTGCTTGCAAAGAATGCCAAATTTGTACAATCCTGCAGATGTGTTTTTTACTGCGTATGTGTGTGGATTTTAGAAATCTGTAAACTGCAAATATCTCTTAATCTTTTAAATCTGTTGCAGTTAATTTGAAGGATTTCTTACTATATGAAAAGATCTGTCACCATGATGTGCAGAATCTTTAATGGTGAATGTGAATGTATATTGTCTTTCAGAGAAAGAAAGGATCAGGCAGGTTAACTCTGTTTCTTCTTTTATCAACACAACACCTGGTATTAACATTTTAAACTTTTTAAAGGCATAACTTCAGCTAAGTCCTGGTAATGTCAAGCAACAGTAAATGCAACAAAAAGGATTGCACATATCTGTGTCCCTAACCTGACATTTTTTGGGTATTATTTTGATCATTATTAAGGAAAAAGAACACAATTTATGTCCATCAACATCAGAATTAATATAAGCTTCGCATCCGGCTTGAACTTTGTTATATCTGCTGTTCGACTGCGACTGCCAGAATTATGAAATGCCACATTTATTGTCTGTGATTTGTTTTCTGACAATAACAATCTCATGAAAGTGACATTTTACACATTTTCATTATATAAACTAACAAAATTCGTAAGAGTAAGTCATTTGGTCTTTTTTAAGCCCTTCTATTAAACTCCGCTGGTGCGAGTCCAGCCTGCGAGTGTGAGCTACCTGCAACAGGTGAATTCAGTGAGGTGTTACCGTACTACCTACAATAGAAGCACAATCCCACAAGGTCAGACTCTGAGCATGCATGTGCTTTTTAATCATATCACTTTGTGTTAATTAATAGGCTGTGTTGTATTTAACCGGCGCACAGCACGCACAGACACACATATCTGCTACATGTTTTATGACACTAAACTGTCGGCCTACATTTTATAAATCAAATTATTATTATTATAGTCTTTTAAATAATCTATGCACTTTATACCAGGTACATGCCAGTATTCATTCACACACAACCACACTGATGGTACAGCCTTCAACAGTTCAGTATGTTGCCAAAGACATTTCAACAAGAAGACTGGAAGAACCCAGAATCAAACTGTTGATCTTCTGATAAGTGGAAAACCTGGTGCTCTACCTCTGAGCCACAGCAGCCTTCTTATTTTAGATTATTTTTTTATCAAACTACCCCAATATCCTCTGCTGCAGGATTGAGGGACCTGGATTATTAGATCTATGTTTGTGACAAAATTTTAGTTGTTACAAACAGGATCATGCTATTAATCACAATAAAATTAAGCTTATTTTGGATATATACTGGTTTATTAAATAGTCCATTACCGAACAAACCAACACAGTTTCAGGTACGCCCCATAAAGTCAATGATTGGAGTCATCAGTTGCGAGGACTCCAAGTCGACTCTCATTTTGTCCGTCGAATTCTTTTTAGCTGCACCATTGTGCACAGAACAGGCAGCTTCGCAGGTTGCAACCTTTACAAACCAGGTCTGAAAAGTCCTAACCACAAAACTAATTGTGATGGAAATAGAGAAGGATATGGAGACAGAGGGCAGTACGAGTCAGGGCAGCGTGACTCAGCCGCTTCAACACTCTCCCTGCCTGTGAAGTCGGCTAAACTACTTTTGAGCCTGACGCTGTTACAGCCTCCTCTGCTGCTGTCCAGCTTGATTGACTCTGCTACTGACAGCATCCGGCGGGAGAGAGAAACTCTGTGCTGCGCTGGGATTTTATAACTGAACTACAACCAGAACACACACTTCCTTTCTCTGACTGTGGATGTGTGAAGCATTAAAATCAGAGCTGCAACTGAAACTTTGGTGCAAACAAGTTTGTTTATTGACTAATAATTTCAGTCCTTTTTCAAGCAAAATGTCAAACGTTTGCTGGTTCCAGCTCTTTAAAAGAAGGATCGGTGTTGTGCATGAACACACTAAAAAAGCAGCTTTCATTGAAAATATGTTTTTGGTGAATGGTGAACTGAACGAATCAGTTTGCAACTAATAAACGGGAACGTGAGCGTTGTTCTAGATAACAGCGCCCTCATTGTTAGCCGATTAAAACAATGTGATATAAAAAACTTTTTTTCCAGCTTTTTTCAAGGAGCTGTAAGTGTATGAACTACACTGCAGACTAGAGTCTCTGTTACAGCTGTGTCTTCCCTCTCATGTCCTTACAGTTTGCATGAATGATGCGTTCAATTTTAACTAGAAAGTCAGAATTCCAGAGTTCCCAGTTGGACATTTCAACAGTATGCTACAAAAAATGAAATAAAAGAATGTGACTTCTTCATTTTTGGGACTGTCGGCTGAACTTTGAGCTAACTCTTGTGTAGTGTGGTAAGGATTTTGCTGCTTTTCTTTGCTGCTTTGCTTTTATTTATCATGTTATGACAGCAAGTAAAGTGTCTTTGGGTTTTGGATCACTGGTTTGACAAAAGAAGCAACTGAAAGACGTCATACTTTGGGCCCTGATGAGCATTTTAGTTTTTTTGTAAACTAAACAATCAAATGATTAATCACAAAAAGTTGTGCTCCTAATCAAAACACGGGTCTTACAGCTAAACAATGAGACCATCACCTCACAGACTCAGAAGTCTGTAAGAGTTTTGGACCGTCACACTGTCAAATCGTCAAACGTCTAACGGCTGTCTTGAAGACATTTCTGCAGACTTTGCCTGAAGGAATTACCCACAGTTCATAGCATTATGATGTTAAACATGGGGTTACCAGGGAAACAAAAGAACAAACAAAAGATCCGCAGGTGACAGCACTCCTGATTAATTTATAATGCAAAGTGTTTTATTCACAAAGATAAATGTATTAAATCACAACCCATATGCACACTGTCACCTTGAACTGAATTCTTTGCTTAAACCACTCGGCTTATTAAACAACAACAAAAGTAATGAGGTTTTGAAACATAACAGAACATTTTCCCCAAGAACGCCTGATTGAATATATTTGTTTGTGCTTGCGTTATCACTCTTTTTATTATTTCCATGTCATGGTCTTGTAATATTTTCATTTAATGTTCTTCATAATGCAATTGTGTCACTTTTGATACGTTGCAAACTCTCCAATTTCTCTTTATACCATATCAGGCCATCGCAGCTTCCTGCGCTTTTTATTCCTTCTTTTTCTGAGAGACTATGGTGAAACTTTGTAAGGTTTGTTGTTTGTTTTGTTTTTGCTCCTATATGTGTTACTGGAGGATGTAGGTTTTGTAATGTGGTGGTGTCTTGTAATCCCATGTTTGTTTTCATTTCCGTGTCAACATCACCAAACTAACTAACTAACCAGGTGACGTCAGCTTAAGTCTGTGGAAAAAAGACATCAGTGATAATGTGCATGTATGAAAATGAAAAATATCTATGGATAACATGTGTGTGTGTGTGTGTGCTACTGACTGAGGCTGCTGAGCTGGCGTATGACGTTAGCCAAGGAGATGTTAGTCACACACTCCAGCTCATTCTTGATGTTCCTTGGCAGCACGGTGTGGCACAGGTGCCTGGGCTCGATGGTGCGCTTCACCAGCGGCATCCTTCTGCTGCGACACCACTACCTACAGGACAGAGGGAACAGAACACAACATTTCATTAACGCAACAGCTCTAGTTACACATTTGTGTCTAAAGTTTGTGCTTACTACAACATCGAGCCTAATAGGAGAGACAGACAGGATGGAGAAAATGCTTGTTTCACTGATTGTTTTGCTAACACAACAGCAGAATTATCACAACAGAGCGACGGAGAGAAAAACATTAGCATAAGAGAGCGTGAGATGGCAGAAGTACAGTTAAACAGGATCCTGGAGAGATGCATAATGCAACAGAATAGCGGGGAAGTCATGTTTTGACATTGCTAACAGCCATGTTGTCTCATCTGTTTCTCTGACTTGGCACTGTCTTGTCCTTTTCATCATGCATAGCCGGGGCTAACAAACCTCAGCACTTTGTCTGCCCACTCAGCCGTGCTGATGGTATTACGGCTGCAGTGTTGGTCTGCAAGACCTCAGCCTCTCTTCCATTCAGCAAAAACCAACAGCAAAAACCCCAGAAGACACAGAGACAGCAATGATCCAGAATATGTTACCGAAATCATATTAGATGTCTTTAATGCCCCTACACCTTATTACCACAGCCACAAGAAACAGTCTACAAGATCGATTAATCATTAATAATTTGTGGACTACAAAACGCCTCCCTTTTTTTCACTTTTTCCTCTTTTTTCCCTTCATTTTAATTTTCCTTAATCAATAAATCCCTTCACTGGACAAAACAATGTCAAATGAGGTGTAATTACTGCCATTTCTAGAGTATTAAATTCAGTCATTTCCACTGTTGTTAATTAATGAAGTCGAATGAAGTCCAGTCCAGAGGGGTCCACCGACTGGTTGCCATGTCTTAATAAATCTCTTGACATTGTCACGAAGGGTATTCTCAGTAACTCTTTGTACCAATCGTCCAGTGCAGGGATGTCCTTAGAAATCCAGAACTTGAGAACAGTCTCTCACTTTCAATACTCCAATCAATTGACCCTTCCTAAGACCCACCCCTTTTTCTGTGTGCTCCAATAACTGTTGAGCAATTTCAGTACCTGGTGGAACCTCTGTCAGCTTTTTCCTTTTCTTTTTCCTGTACATATGTGCATACATGCACATGTGTGCTATGAGTCTTCAAGTCATATCCGATCAAGGTAACCACCTCTTCACACATTTGCAAAATGTACGAGCGTTATGATCGTCCCCGATAGTCGACTAAATCGCCAAGCAAGTTAAGATGCGAGAGCTTAATTTGGAAATACACATCGTCCATAGTGTTGATAAGTCTCCAAGTATTTGTTTTTGTGAAGTCAGAAGTTATTTATTATTGTGTTTTAAACAACAATACTTGTGTGGCGTTATAATATATAGATTCTTTATCCCTACTGCCAATTTCTGAACTGCTTGTTTTAACGAGACACTTCTCATATTGTTCAAATAAGATCTAGAGATTGAAGGAGAGAGGGTAAAACACCATCTAGCAGCACAACTCCCTCTATAACAACACCAGTTAATCATGCAAACAACACTTTCTGCTATTAGCTCGTCTTTAATTAGAGCGTGTGCCATGATGTGGACATCAGGTGCTCAGATGGACTGACTGATTGACTGGGCTTGACAGTGATAAGACCTCGTTACAGCACTAATTAACTGTAATTGGCATCTGGCACTTTTAATACCCTGCTGTATTCTTAACGGTGTTGCCGTCACTGAGGGATAAACATGATTATTGACCGTATCCATAAAAATGTAGGGCAAGGAAGGCTATTCTAGGAAGTGGCCTGGCTCTGGATGGTTAGAGAGAAGAGAGAGGGAGCCCAGTAAAAAAAAAAATGCTTTGTTGAGGTGATTCATCTTGGGAGCGTCTTAAATGGGGGTAAAAATGCCCATAAAAGGGAAGAATGAGAACTCGCACCTCTCTGAGTCGTGTGTTAAAGTGGTTTGAATGAGACGTGCGGGTGATGTTACTGCGACACAAACCCAAACACAGCGCCAAAATTCCTGCCCACCTCCAAAATAGCAAGACATCTTCTCTACTCTTGAGAGGCTTTTATTTCCTCCCACAGCATCTCCATCACACACACACAGAGACACACATTCCCTCCTGATTGGAAACACCTCTTGACCCAATGTGCGCTGACATTTTCCACAGCCTCCGGAAGTCTCAGTAATGGAGGGCTGACCCTGAGCAACCACTCGCCCAGGTGGAGGTGTAAACTCAATTGTTACTGTGTTGACCTTTAACATACAGGCCCAACACTGCTTAATGTAACATCGACTGTATGTTCAGGAGTAGCATCTTAAGAAAGCACCAAAAAAAAAAGCAAGACAGAGGAACCAAGATTTCCAATTAAAAATGGCTGGCAGTGAAGGAAAAGTTCAACATTCTGATTTTGCTTTGTTGTTGAGAGTTGAGGTGAGAAGATCGCCAGTAAAGTCTCGGCCAAGAAATAATCCAGCATGTATCTTCACGTAAAATAGCATTTTGTCATTTTAACGCTTAACTTTTTGTAGAGATTAAACAAACAAGCTATTAGACGTGGGTGGTATAAAAGCACTACTAAGAAATGCTCCTCTTTCTATTCAACTGATAGGGAGATGATGTGTTGTAGTGCCCAGCACACGCCAGCAGGGGGTCAGTCTTTGCATGGCAGTGCAGCTGAGAAAAACATGGCGCTTGGGACTTAGAACAGGATGAACTAGCAAAAAACTCAGCCCTGGGAGCATTTGGGGGTTTGTCTCGATGATGCAGACTGCAGAATACCAGCTGGTCCGAGCACAGAGTATCTGACTAGCATAGCGCAGTGGCGAGCATGAGAGAGAGCAACTGGTGGACTAGTTACTGTCTGTGGTGACAGGCAACACACGTTACGCTGAGAAAAAGGCGAGTCTTGCCATGTATGTACAGCGACAGCACTATAAATGTACAGTTTAGTTTTGAGTTTGTCACTGAGGCGAGTTTGTGACTCAGCAAACTCATCATTCAAATTACCCAAAATGTCAAACTTTTCCCTTAATGTACAAAACATCAACAATTAAAAAATAACTTTAGTATTAATCTAATCTTCTTGAAGCTGAGTTGCACCCCTCTTTGCACAAACTTCGTCCCAACCCTCTCAGATCATAAACATTCTGCTCCTGTTTAAACCACCTCCTCCTTTGGGATTAATCTCTTTCTTTCAGCTGCTCCCCAATTAGGGGTCGCCTCAGCAGATCATCTGTCAAACCAGGCCCCGCCCAACCCTGCACGGGAGTCTCATTTTATGATCCTTATATTTGATTTGGCGCCGGTTGTTTTACGCCAGATGCCCTCCCTGACACGACCCTCCTCATTTATCCAGGCTTGGGCCGGCAATTAAGAATTGCCCAAGAGGCGGCATCTCACACAGGGACACCTGGACATGTGGACAGGAGAAGGTGGGGACAGAACTGGCAACCTCAGCTGATGATTCACCCGGCTTCCCGAGCCACAGCTGCCCCTCTCCTTTGGCATTAATATAGATTTAATGTCGTAAATCAATGAGGCATTTATTCACCTTCATTCACCTCAACAGCTCTCTTTATGAGAACAGTAAGCGTTCTTAAATTTTGCACATTCAGCGTGTCTGTGGGTTACAGGTGCACAGAGAGAAAAACAGACAGATTAATAGAGAGAAGCAAACAAAAATTAAATCAGTCAATCACAGCTGTTTATTCCTCTGCCACGCATGCACACAAGCTTATTCAACACAAACACACACACACACACACACACACACGGATGATGACAAATGTATCTGCCGGGTAAGTTCACGCTGTTTTTGTACCCCTCCTCCCCTTCCTCCCTCCTGCGCTCATCTCTCCATCTTCAAGGCTTCTCTGCTCTCTCATCTCCCCATGAAGGAATGTGTTGTCCTCTTAACAACCTTCCGCCTACCTGCTGGGTCATAAGAGTTATTTCTGAAAATGACGAAAGAACAGGTTTATCTAAATGGATGACACAGACGGAGAGAGACAGCCATGTTAGGTAGAGGCGCGAGACAAACGGACTACATAAGATTAATACCTTTATTTTCATAAGACTTTTAAACAAAAGTATTTCACGAATAGCAGAGAAAGACAGACATAATGGGGAAAAAATGACTGCGTCAAAGACGAAGCAGCAGTGGATGAATCATTCACTCCTACCCTCTCAGCCCCGTGACATAAAAGCTCATAGAAATGGGTGTTAAGTGATGATATTGATTCTGCCAGCCTGAACTCCTCGGGGTGGGTTTTTCAAATGCAACCCCGATTCCAAAAGCACTGGGACGCTGTGTAAAACATAGTTTAATCAAAACAGAGTCCAACGATTTGCAAATCCTTTTTGACTTGTATTTGATTGAATGTAGTGCAAAGACAAGATATTTAATGTTCAAGCTGATAAACTTTATTTGATGCCTGCAACGCGTTTCAGAAAACAGTTGGGGCATGTTTACCACTGTGTTACATCACTTTTTCTTTTACACTCAGCAAGCAACTGAGGACACTAATTGTTTATTACTTGAAAGCAAAACTCTTTCCCAATTTTTGCTTGATGCACAGCTTCAGTTGTTCAACAGTTCAGGGTCTCTGTTCTTGTATTTTTTACTTCATAATGCACCACACATTTTTGCTTTTTAAAAAAAATATTTTTGGGTGATTTTATGCCTTTAATGGATAGGACGGCTGAAGATATGACAGGAAATGGGGAGAGAGAGAGAGAGAGACAGTCTTTTGTTCCCTCTGTACCAACTTTTTTGAAACTTGTTGCAGGCATCAAATTCAGAATGAGTGTATATTTACAAAAAACCAATAAGGTTTGTCAGTTTGAACATTAAGTATCTTGTTTTTTATACTGTATTCAAGAAGTGTTCTGATTTTATTCATGTTTTCCACAGCGTACCAACTTTTTTGGAATCTTGGTTGTAATAGAGATGCTGATTTAAAATAGAGATTTTAAAAAAAATGACCAAAAAGTTAAGAGATTCTGTTTCAAAACCAAAACCCCCCAAAAAATCAATGATGAAATTCACCTCCTTATCCAGCTTAATCTCTGTCTCCTTTTGTCTGTGTTTATAGACAAAGTACTTTGTGTCCTCGACAACTGTGCTATGGGCTAATTCTAGTTTTCGCTCTACATGCATCCCTGTTTTGGTCCCTGTTGTGGCTCCAGTGCGTGCAAAGCAAGGTTACAAGATTGTTTCTTTGCATAATGCATCTAAAAAACATGAATTTGCGATATCTCTTTTCCTTTAAAGCATCACAGGCTCAAGTACATTTTCCTGACATTTGTTGACACATCATTAGTGAGTAAACACTGTTCAGTTGCCTTTGATTTCAAGAAAAATCCTCAGACTGCTTCGCCACGGTGCATACGTGTTCGTGTGTGATTAATGACTGCAGCATATGCTCGCTGCCTCGCTGATTGGACGCAAGTTAAGTCAAGACTGCTGTCCACGGGAAGGAAGATTTTCTCTGCTCAGGGACACTTACTACTGTATGCATATGCACACACATACACGCACACGCATTTGTCCACTGAGGTTTCCATACCATGCTATGACATGATAACATATGACAGTGCTGCTCCCGTGAGAATAGCGCTGTCATTTCTCACGGTTCCCCATGAGAAATGGCTCGAACATCATCTAGCTTCTGACAGAGACAGAGAAAAAGAAAAATGAAAGAGACAGCAAGAGGAAGAAAGGACACTCAAATCCATTAAAATTTACAAAACCATAACAATGTGACAGCCCTTAACAAGGTGGAATCACTCGACAACGGTTTCCTGCATGGGCGAAGGAGCTCTAATAAGCAACACTAAGAACTTAATGAGAAATCACTGAAGAAAAGATTTACTCGACAGAGAGTGTTTCACCACCGGATAAATAAAGGATGTTCATTAATGTCAAGGTTTCTTTTTTTTCTCTCCATGGAAAATCCCTGACAATAATTGTCTGATTATGTAGGAAAAAAGAATGAGATGTGCCTCATTTAAGCTCTGGTGAGATATTCTAAAGTGAAAGATTTAGGAGACGAGACCAGCAGAATAAACGGTGTAGCAGGTGTAGTGTGTGACAAGACAGTAAATCATAAAGAAGTTATGTTTTTGATGTGTCAGGACTTTTCTCAGACTAGCAGAAATGGAAGTGTTGCAGAGGAACTAATTACTTATAGGTGACCAATTAGGAAGACAGCCAATTAGAGCTACTGCCATGCCTGAGAAGCTGAAATGAGGGGAAACAGATTCTACTTAGAGCCGGTAAAAGTAGCCATCTAACAAGCCGATGCTCTTTGACTGGAGCCGTGTGAATTATCTAGTGAACAAAGTTTTATGTATTTGCGAAACCGTGCCAGATAAAGACAGATGCAGACAGAGTTTGCACATAAAGTGACTATTCAATCACACTTTAAAGTCTTTGCACATGAGGAATGACGCCAAACTGTATCTGTGGAGGTGCAGACCATCAGGAGCAGGTTTCAGGTACAGGAGACATTTCATGAACGATGTGGCAAAAGTCACTGTTGTGCAAGTTCACGCTTCAAAAAAGGAGCTAGCTCAAAGTTCAGTTCACACAGATTAAAATAAACCAGGTCACGTTCATAGTTCACAAGTCTGAACAAAGTACACAGCTCCAAAAATGAACTAGTTCACGTTCATTGCTTCCGTTTTGTTTCTTAATCTAATTTTTAATGGAACCTCCTCCTCACAGGGATGCTGGACTCTTTCTAATGGTGTCATACTGAGTGGTGCATGATATTCATGTTTTAATTTGAAGTCACAGGATTACTCATATCTATAGTTATAAACAACGATTTGAGAAGATTTTACACTACAGCAAATTTGAACACCAACATATTATTGAAATGTCCACTTCCCAGTGCGAATTGAACGCCCCGTGATACAAGAGAACTGCAGGGAGATGAAGAGTGAGACGAGATGGACAGCTGTCCATTTCTCACTAATACAACCTCCAGCCTTCAGTGTAGTGCACACACTTCATGCTGCATAAACAGCCAAAGTTTTCAGACCACACCGGCATTTCTGTCCATATTTGCACGCTCTGTCTGTCTCTCTGCTGCGATCACACTTTTTTTTTTTTTTTAAATCAGCTGATGACATGAGCGCCATTATCTTGCTAAGCGGTGAACGTTGCTCATATTCACATTCATTCATTGCAAACTGATGCACTCGGGTCACCGTTCGCAAAAAATACGTGTATATTCAATGAACGCCGCTCTTCTAGCATGTTCTAGCATTTGGCGCTATCATGTGTGTCTCAGAGGCAGCACATGCGATGTCCTTCCTGTTATGTCTCTGTTGTTGTTGTATGTAATTTGGTCGGTACCATTAAAAGCACTGGGTTTGTAACCCAGCCGGAGTGAAGAGAAACTTTCTGGAGATGCTGCTGTGATTGAGATAAATCTTAAGCTTAAATTAAGCATGTCGAGTTAAATTTTGCAGTTAAAGATCTTTTTTTTTTTTGTTCACAAAGTTCTCCCGAACATTAAACAGCAGACCTCAGCACTCAAAATACAGCCAAAGGGAGAAACAACAACAGAAAAAGACAAAGACAAAAGCAGAATCAAAGACCCTTTAAACTCCTTTGAAATCGCTTTTTCTTTTAAATTCCACCATCGACTTACTAAAATAAAAAAGCTTGTAACAGAAGAACTCAGAAGACTCATTTGAAAGGCAACATGCTCTAGTTTGTGCTCATTTAGTATGAGGTCAAAAAACAACCTACACTCCATCAGCTCAAACAGGAACACAGTGGATTTTAACTGGTTTAAAAGTAAAACTCTCACCAGAGCCACAACTATCAAATTAACTGTCAACTGATTTGATAATCAGTTAATCAGTTTGAGTAATTTTTTAGGAAGGAAATATTCTGATTCCAGCATCTTACAAGGACAGTTCCTGCCAAAATATATCAGATATCAGTTTGTCTTCTCTCCAATATAATAGGACTAAATGGCACTGAGCTGAAAAAATACATTTGAACAATTCACAACCAGCCCCTTTTTCCAAAAATCCTGACCTGGTTACTCAAAATAATCCACACACCTCGCTGTAAGAAGTTTATGTAGGAAGAATCTACCGGGTATAAAAACTTCCAAACTCCACTGAGCTCACTTTTACAGACCGAAGTGGAGTTCAATATACAGCTGGTTCGGTTTGGCTATCGTATAATTATTCTTTGCCAGAATAACAAGCAGCTTTAGCGACTGGTCAATCACGGTCGGTGACCTCGACGGTTCCCAGCTCACACTCCCACAAAGGGCTGAATGCACACGAGGAACTGAAGACCGCCTTGTGATTACTCCGAGACAGATTTCTGACTGTTCGGCACAATGGCTGAATGGACGTGGATGGCAGAATTGACGGATCAACCGCTGAGAAAATTACACTCTTCTGTTTTCAATTTTGTCCTGATTTAACGAACAAGGCAGCTGGAAGATCTCATTTAGAGAACGATGGTTTCCCTTTACGTCGCCGCTTGGTTTTTCTTCCTTCACCTGCCAGTTAAATAGAGGAGGGTCATGACTTCAGCCCGTATAAATATCTAATGATCAGGGATAATCACTACACAAAGAAATGTCTCACATACCTGCTGTTCCCCTTCTTTTGTGCTTCCATCTAGTCTACGGGCCAACCAGCCTTTTTCCTCTCTGTGCACCCCTTCCCACTGTCCTCCTACTTTTTTACGGTCCATACATCTTGGGTGGTGCTTCCCGCTGTCACCCATCACCATGGCAACGGCTGCAGTGGGATGTCATTGGTCACTTTATAATATCCCAAGGGAGGCAAAAAGGCAGAGACCGTGGGCAAAAAAGCGAGCAGCGAGCGGGTGAGGGGAGGGGAGGGGGAGGGGAGGAACGGATGGGCTGAGATCCGGGTGATGAGCCAAAGCGGTGATATCGGCTGATGAATGAACGTAATATGAAGGGGGGAACAAGAGGTGACATGTGGGATTGCTCATCCATTGTGCGCGAGCACAAAGCAGCAGAGAGGGACGGCACGTGCCAGTCGAGCGCAGGGGGCCCTCCACTGGTGCGGGTCAGTGCACTCGGGACAATATGTCCAAGAAGAGGCTCTAATGAATCCTAATGGAGCGTTTACTCACTCACACTGCTGCACAATACGGCCGAGGACGCCTCAATATGGAGCGGGTCAAGGGCCTTTTATTTGGAGGGCCTGGTAGACCCTTGATGCAGCATAAGCTGTGATCTGATACACACACACACACGCCGCCACACACACAGCCACACACAAAAGCAACAAGTGTTTCTGACACGCCTAGAACTAAGAAGTCCTAAAAGGCTTCTGAAGAATGCTTTAAAAAAAAAAAAAAAGGGTCCATCAAGGGTTCTTGTAAGAGTAAGGGTTCCACTAAGAACCCTTTTTGGAAGAGGACTGTTTTAAGCATGTTATTAAAAGATCCTCAGCCTCAAATATTCAAATGTTTATCCAAGTTTCAATGGTTTCAGATGCTGTTTTTAAAGTTGTTTGAGTTTTTTAATCAATTTAAGCACTGATTGATTAATAGATTGTTAAAATGATGGATAACCACAAAATATTAATATATGGAATTAGATCATTTTTTGCTTCATCTGTAGAATACAATACGGTTCTTCGTAGAACCCCCAGAAGACAACGGGGCTATGGTTGAAACCCCCTGGTTGAATTCTAGGTGAAACCCTTGAAACATAAATGTGTTCTTGGTAGAACCCCCTGGGTGTGTTCTAGATGAAAACCTTGGAATATAAAAGGGTTCTCAGTTGAACCCCCTGGGTGGGTTCTTAATAAAACCCTTTGTATAGCACTCTTAGTGTTAGTTTGTGACAGAACTCCCAGATATGCCTTTTCCACCAACATGGAACCATTCCTGTTCTGATTCAAGCACCTAATTTTGAACCGTTCTGAGTATTTCCACCAGAATTAGTGCAGAAATTTTGTTCCCAACTGGAACCCCAAAATAGCGTGTTTTTCTTGGGAAGCAAAGTGGGCGTATCACGTTCTACAGGTCAGTTTGTGGCGTGTGTCTCTGTTAATAACATCCTTAATTATCAAGGGTTCCACTCGAAATTGGTGGAGAGGTGGGCTAGATAGCACCAGGGTTCCAAGAATCTTGAATAGAACTGATGGGAAAGGGCTATGAGAGGGTTCAGGGTGGAACCATTACTCCATGGAAGGGTGTAGACCATGTAGAGCCTGTCATAGGGAGTTCTGGGTACAGCCTTTCCCAGAGGATTCTGGGTATAACCCTTTATGTTGTGTTGAAAGGGTTTGCATATTGTGGAAATGAGGGGAATTTAATTCTACAAAGAAGGCAAGAAAAAAGAAACATATATAAGTAAGAAGTACAGATCCAAAACAACAACTAATATCCAGGAGTGACGCAGTTTCGTTGGCATGTTTGACATCACATCCTCTAATTCTGAGACACTGCAGAATCACAAGAAGAAGAGAGCAAAAATAGAGAGGCAGTAAAGCAGCAAGAGAGCTGGTTGAAATTGAAATGAAATGGCCTCGGCCTTCTGAAACAAGAGAGATCTCATCATTAAGTGATGTAAAATTCATGGCCTGAACAGTTAGTCGGGCTGACTTTCTCTCTGGAACGCCATGAAACAGAATCCAGCGCGAGGCCCGGATTAAGAGTCTGCTTCTTCTGACCCAGAGCTCACATATTGAGTGCCGGGTTCAACGAGTTCATTTTAAGACTTTTTCAGACCATTATAATACCACGTGGAATGTAGTTTAATACCTGTTTCATGATAATACGGCCCTTATGATATAATTAATTAAATTAATGTGACCTCGACCTGCACTAGCATCACAAAATTAGGCTTTTTTATAGGTTGAAATCCTATTTAACATACAGTCTATGGCTGAAGCGAGTTATTTCCCCTTCCCTCCTCCTCCCAAGACTCAAGGAAGCTCAGGCAGGCTGCAGGAACACTGCAGGAGTACAAGACAAGCACAACATTATAGTTTGACAATAACAAGTGATGATGGATCCCACACTGTAAGTTGATCAGCTGTTTATAATTGTCAGTCGTCCATCAAAGTTAAGTTAAGCCTGTTATCCTGAAAACAAAAGCTCACTGCTCTGAAAACACACACTGGAGTTCAGTGACTGTCTGCCCTCTGCCTGCCAAACTGCATTGAGAAATTGCCCAATTTAACCGTTACGAACACCTACTTCTTCCACAAGTTTATTAATGATGTCTTACGACTCATAAACAGACACTTACTCATTCTGCAAAAAATTCTGGCCAGAATAGAAATTTTAAAGGAGGTCACCGTGGCTGTAACGTTGTTGTCAGAGTAGCGAGTAATTAATCTTAGCATGTTTTCTTAATCTCTGATCATGGAGATTTTATGATTTTATGAGAGATCTCCTTTAATTCATTTTAATACTAAAACTGACTGACGCGCTGTGGCTACAGAAGCTGACAATTAAGAGATGCACCGATTGCAATTTTCTCATCTTCTTCCAATTTTCTAAAAGTCTGGCCTCCTGATCCTATAATTGACAGGGTACATACACATTTTTGTGTAACTTTTAATTAAACTGTATAACTGTGACTATCAAGTAACCTTTGCATTTTCTCCAAAAGTGCTCCAGTTTACTGTCAGACCTTGTCCTCTTTTCCTCATTCCCCTTTCTTCTCCCCTCTTCTCTCACATTTTCTAGGCCTCTCTACTCTGTCTTTCACTAACTCTTCTCTTTATCCTGTTCTCAGAGGCTATCGCTCCCCTTCATGCTGGTGACATGTGAGCATGTGTGTGTTGACGGCCCAGAATCGGGTATATCTGATGGTTCATGGCAGAGGAAGCTAAAAAAAAACAAAAACGGCACCACCTGAACGATGGGTGCATCAGCTTTATTAGCAATACTGACAGTGTTTGCTTTGGGTCTGATGGTGCTGACTAAAACGCCACAAAAAAGGATTCAACAGCCTCCGGCACACGTAGTCATCTGTCTCACTTTCAGTTTATAGGTGAGCAACGCTTCCAAACAGCCTGCAATCAAATAACAAATCCTTTACACTGCATGTGGAAGGAAATAGACAAGACCTCTCTCCTTTTAATGACGTCTAAGGCCTTTTTGAGGATGCTGAATTAAATGTTTATTTCAGACTGAGTTTTCAAGGCCTGCAGAAACCATGAATGCTCTCATAAATAGAAGTGAAGCATTGGCAGGAGCAGGAAGTTTAGCCCTTTAGTTACTGAAATCATGTAACCTGGAAGGATCAACAATTAATTTGCTGCTAACGTGCGCATCAAGAGCCACGAGTAACACACTCCCTCAGAGGAAGTTACTCTATGACTTAAAATGAAGGTGAAGTAGCAGTTCTGGAGAAACATGACTGACTTTTATTCTCAGGTCGTCAAATTACAGACACTTTAGCTTAAGTGTTTGCATCAGCATCATGGTTTTGTCAGTCATCCAGATGTGCAGCCATAATGGAGATACTGGGATGTAGATAACAGAGTGGATTACAAATGACAAATGACAAATCTTATATCTTATTAACCCATGACAAATTAAAAAAATAATAATAATAAAATACATAACATTAAGTTGGTTCAACTTGGTGGACTTGGTGGCACTTGCAGGAAAGGTTCAATGATTGGTCAAATTTGTGTAAGGTCCTCCAGAACTCACAGGGATTGGTTGAATGTGCATGGAGGGACTGTCCAGCACAACTTTTTGCTGATTGGTCATAAACATGTTATTATCTCTTTTCAACCAAGTTATTAACAAAGTCAAATTATGAGAAACTAGCTTCTGTATTCTCACAAGCTTGTATTTGGTTGAACAAAATTGATTTTGAGTGACAATTGCCGCCCTCAAATTTAACATGTGAACTCGACATAGGAAGTCGAATGTACACGACTCATGAACTCAGTTTTCAGAAACTTTCCACCTACCTGGTTCTGAAAACCACAAGAGGGAACGTTTATCTAAACTTTTCTTGTGAACACAGTAAATTTGACCCTGTTTGAGGGCAGTAAATAATCAGGTAGAACTCAGATGCCTTGTTTATGTTCAGTAATGCCAACATGGCCGACCTGTAGTGCTTGCGTTTTGGGAATGAGACTCATCAATCAACCGTCTTACGACATGTGATCGCCCAAAGTCTCCTGTCGCAGGCTAGATTTTCTAAAGCCTGAAAGCAGAGCCAAGAGGAGGAGCAGAAGTCTAGTTTTCACTCAGACTTCTTGAATTACATCATGCTGAAAGGTTTAAATGGAACTTTTGCTACATGACGTCAAAAATAAACGGCCTATCCCAGCTTTAAAACAAAATAAATTCAGAATAATGTGCTGCTTTCTCCCTAAAATCCTTCCTTGAAGCAAACTCAGAGCTTTGAGGATGGCTGAAATCTCCATGTCAAATTAACTTGAACATTTTGTCCTTTTCTCTGTGATTCTGGGAACTTGCACACTACAACTGTGGACTTGGTTTCTTCCTGCATTATGAACAGCTGCAAACATAAAAACACAGACATCTAATCAGGAAGCTGGCAGAACCACAGCAGCCAATGGCTGAGGGAGCAGAGATCAGACTGGCAAAGCTTACCAGCAGCTGGTTTAAATCAGTGATGCAGATATGCAGGACAGCTACCGCAGCTCATTTTCCACAGAAAAGAGAGCAGGAGGGAAAAAAAAAAAAAAAAAAAAAAAGCAAATGTACATTTATCAAAAACTTATCAAGGGGACTGCTGTTTCCTTTAGCTGGTTAAGAAGACTTTTACTTCGTGACTGCAAAGGCTCAACAGGACAAATATGTCTGGCTCATCATTTTGTTATTCTAATGAGGCGGCTCTAAATTTTTAAATACTATTTGTTCATTCATTTTCTGTCTCATTAGCACATAAGCCTAGAATACTATCTTTATTCCCCCAGCTCAACAGGACAGACACTTTCAAATCGCTTATTTTAAGATAATAAAACGCTTAATTTGCCATCTTCCGGTGGCTACAGTTGAATCACATCTTACTGTGAAGCTGAAACAGACTGAATGGAGGAAAATCTACCACTTTACTGAGACACTCCCCTTCATCTGCAGGGCGTAATGAGTCAATATGCCTTAACCAGAGTGCTGGTTGGTTCCTCCAACAGCAGCTAAAACCTCCTCCTCTGTGTTGTTGTTGATATTTTTGTAGCTTTCTGAGCCCACAATGCAACAAGCATGCCTACTTTATGCAACTATAACCCAAATTCCAAAGAAATGTTGGGATGTTGTCTAAAAAGTAAATAAAAACAGAATGCACAGGGGTGTGTTAGTGCTTGTGGCTAACTGTCACGTCTGTGAAGGCCCCATTGGTGCTGAAAGGTGAAATATAGGTTTTGGAGCAACATATGCTTCCATCTAGCCATCATCTGAGAGATGTCCCCGCTTATATCAACAAAACACGGCCAAGACACACTTTTTGTACAACAGTGTGGCCTCGTTGTATAAGAGTTTAAGTGCTAGACTGGCCTTCCTGCAGTCCAGACCTGTCTCCTATTGGAAAATGTGGTGAATTATGAGGCACAAAATATAACCGAGACCACAGACTGTTGAGCGCTTGAGGTCACACATCAAGCAAGAAATGTGAAAGAGTTTCACTTAAAAAACTTCAACAGTTAGTGACCTCAAAATGTTCCCCAACAGATACCAAGTGTTGTTGAAAGAAAAGGTGAAGAACATGCTCCTGTCCAAACTTTTCTGAAACATGTTGCAGGTGTCAAACTCAGAATGAGTATATATTTGTAAAAACAATAAAGTTCATCAGTTTGAACATTAAAAATCTTAGGTTGAAAAATTCTGTGTATTCAGTTTTTAATTTGTGTTTTACATAACTTCCCAATTCTTTTGGCATTGGGGTTGTATTTGGTCACTTTTCACATGTACTAAAAGTGTGCAAAACTAGTGTCTTTTTGGAGGAAAGCTCGTCTAAAAGTATGTGCTGTTATACACATTTGATGAATTATCGGATCTTGCCTCTCTGCGTGATGGCAGGCTTTCTAAGAGTAGCCATTCAGAACAGCTATAAGCACGCTGTATGAACTAGTTCACTCTGATCTTACCCAGAGTCTTAATGCTTTGCTGCTGTTGGTGGGAACAGACTGTCAGATATGACAGGAGAGGAGAGCCGGCGCCTCTGCACAGTAAGAAGTCCCCGGTGCACATGTGCAGGGTGAAATAACATACGCAAACACACCGAACGTGCTGCAATTCTCTGACAGCAACCCATGAGGTTGGAAGAAGTTTGTATCAAAGCTCTATGCAAATAGTAACCCAATATCACTAAAATAACCTCACACACACACACACATCAGCCCCTCCATTTGAGACTACAACATCCTCGTTACCCCCTCCTCAGCCATCACAGCAGATCACGTTGGCAGAACATAACATGGCATGTGCCAGTGTGTCTTGCTGCCAATTAAAATTCTGTACCAGCCGGCGCCCCTTCAGCGGTGAGATAGCACCTTGCAGGCCTTCACCAGTGAGGTGCTATAAACACACACACACACACACACACACACACATACACAGGTCTCTTGTTGGGGCTGAAAATACACCTGCAGCACCACTGCTGTCAGGTTGGGCTCAGACAGCTATGCTAACTAGGTTTGCCGGTAGTGCGAAACTTTACAGAGTGCTTGTGGCAAGGGATCCGGGTACATAATAAACTTATTTCCTCGCCTCAATAACTCTGAATTTTTGACTGCGCCGTATTTCTCAAGATATTCTTTTTGACACTCTGTCTAACTTGCGCATAAACAAAGGCGGCTCTGTGAAGTGTGGTAAGCTTTTTTTTTTTTTTCAGGCGGAAGACTTTCTAGTTTTTTTTTTTGTTTTCCTCCACCTGAGCTCTGTGGTTTGGGCCCTCGAGTCTGTCCGTGGCCATACTCCATGTACCTGTTTTACAGTAAGCAGTCCCAATCAGGCAGTGGTGTGAAGCAAGGCAGTCATTTAGCGCTGCGCCCTGCCTCTGCTCCTGACACGGCCAGCGCTGATCAAAGTGAGCGTTCTGGCACGCTGGCGCTCAGATGGTACTCAGGTAGTCAGATGGCACGGATCCATTGGCTGGCTTTCTGAGCTGTTAAAATGTTGCCTGGCAGCTGTAAATGGGATTCAGGAGTTACTTCAAAAAAAAAACAAAAAAAAACAAGAAAACAAATACCACCTGCTATACTGACTGCTGAAAATGCACAATCACAATCCCTGGCTGTTATCCGTCTCTTTCCCCTATTCTTTCTCTATTTCAGATGAACAATGCAGCAGAAACCGTTCCCACATGAATCCAGGGCTGTGACGATAACCACAATATGTCGAGCTCGTTACCATCATCACCACAGATGTTATTTTGAAGGGTCAATCTCATGTTGAGATCAGCACATTAACATATTAATACATAGCCTTTCCTGCTCAGCTTCCTTTGCGGATATCGAAAGCATTGCAATGTGATCTTTTTAACTTAACACCAAATCTGTTTGTTTTTTATCTCCTTATGGATTATCTTTGCAAACTGCCCTCTAATAATGAATTATTTACTTGTGTATGAATGCCTGCTAGCATGTGCAATCTTATCCTGTAACTTTTTTCTTTTGTCTTCTCTCCTTCCCTTTTCTGCTCATTACCAATGGATTTGTGTATGTACTGGAGAGTGCACTGATCAGGCCACTCTGTGGGTGTTTTGCACATCTCCATCACGTCTGTTTATGTTTATAACAAGTTGTATTTTTTATATGTGTGTGAACAAACAAAAGAAGATCTTAAAAAAAAAAACTTGCTAAGTTTCTACTCTGCAATGAGCCAGAGCTACTTCACGCTTATGACAGTATGCTTTAATAAAGTCCAATAAAATAATTACTGAGGCTGCCATCCCACAGGAATATGTTGCTTTGTGAGAGGTAAGGAAAAATCCTGGATGTATCACAATGTATATTGCCACTGCAATACTCTTTATGCATAGAATTAAACAGTCTTTGTGCAGCAGTAACACACACTGTCATTGTCTTTTTTCCTTCCTTGGAGAAGATGGTGAAACTCTGAGCTATCCATTCATCAAATATTTTCTGTGTGCATGAAAAGAATTCACTGTGACTCCACAGTGGCCGTCTGTCCACTATACTTCACATTCAGAGCATGATCAATGATGAACCTTATACAGAGCGAGTAGCTGGACACAGCCCACGTTGTATTTTGTTACCAAGAGCCTAAATTGCTTTAGACACTCATTTAGCAAACATGCTTTATCCTACTGTAGACGTGCACAACTAAATATTCATAGACGTCTGTGTGCCAACATCAATGAGTAGAGTGTCTGATGAACAAACAGACTCAAAAGAAGTTTATCTGCTGAGTGCACGGAAACCCACTGGTATGAATAATGAAAGCCTGCTGCTCAATAATAAATGTCTGCATGCGCGCACTGTGCAGCTGCGCTTGTTTGGCCTGTGAGGGAAATTTCATTATACCAACTCCCATGCTGTTCATACAGACGTGAAGGACGTGCACACAAACTAACCGCTGCAGCAACCCCTGTCAGCTCTGACAACAGACAACGCTATCCACGAAAAGCAGGGCGCACAATGCACGCTCACAAGCCCAAAGCAGAGGAGGGCGACGCAAACCAGACGGCTTGCTGGTAAAAAGGCAAAACAAGCAAAGCGGACGCGCCTGCCAAATGAAACTTGCGCCTTTCTATTCATCGCGTCCCCTCATCTGGTAGTCAAATGAAATTGGACGGACGTTGTCCCAGAAGAATGCACGAGATGGACCCAGTCCCTCCTGCTACATGATACCACAGGTGTGTACAGGGCTCGAAATTAACGTGCAGCTGTCCTGAATTCTGCTCTTAACTGGCCCAGGATTAAAGCTACTACAAGAAGTTTTTCACTGGTTATGAAACCATCTCAATTTAAAACTGATCCCTTTATAAGACATACATAAGAAAATGAGTCCATCACCAGGAAGACTTGCTGTTTGTGTACAGTCGTTCTTAATGTCGACCACCAGGCCAGATTCTCCTTGAAATCCGCTGAAACGAGTCTGTTTAAATGACTCACTCTTTCCCACCATGGAAGCTCTGCCAGTGGTTCCCTGAATTTAAAAAGTGGAAATCACTCTACATGTAGGTGTTTGGCCATAATCAGTTTTCATTATTCTTTTAGTCACTGGTTTAGTTACTGTTTCCTGTTTATTTCTAACTAACTGAACACTGTCTGGCTGTACTGATGAAAGCCAAATTCCAGGCAGGACAATGAAGACTTTCCTTTTTCTTTTTTTTCTTTTTTTATAGCCCTGACACTTTTGTTGCTATTGAATATTAGTATTGTATTGTTTTAAACATGTGGTTTTGAAAAAGTATTTAAGTATTGCTAATTCTGACAACCCTACTTTGAATATGTCTCATAGTAAACACCTTTTTTTTTTATTTTAAACTGCAAGACAGTGTGCATGTGATAGGGTTTCCATGGGTTCTTAAAAAGTCTTAAAGTCTAAAATCCAATAAAAATCCAATAAAATGTCTTCAATATGATTTCGGCAGCTCTTAAAAACAGATTGTATTATTAAGTTAACATTAGTTATAAAATTGCATTTGCAACTTAAAGCTACACCAAGGAGTTTTTAACTGTTATGAAAGAGTCTTAATTTAATGCCGATATCTCTATATGGACACGGTGCTGCAGTGGTTAGCACTGTTGTCTCACAGCAAGAAGGTTCTGAGTTTGAATCCCACAACTGATAGGGGGGCTAGAGAGTTTGTGGCAGGGGCAGAACCTTTCTCTGCAGAGATTGCATGTTCTCTCCGGGTAGTACAGCTTCCTCCCATAGTCCAAAGACACGCAGCACAATAGCCAAATTGCTCCTAGGTGTGAATGTGAGCGCGAGTGGTTCTTTGTCTCTACGTGTCAGCCCTCAGATGAACTGGCAAATTGTCCAGGGTGTACCCCGCCTCTTGCCCAGTGTCAGCTGGGACAGGCTCCAGGCCCTCCACTCCCTGTCAAGGATAAGCGGTTACAGACAATGGATGGATGGATCTCTATATGACCCGCAAATGTTCATAAGTCCATTCGTGAGAAGACCGGCTCTTTCTATGAAGTTATTCTTAATAACTTAATCTGAAATCAGATGAAACAAGCCTGTGTTTACATTTCAAAGTTACAGTCAGTAGTATCTTAGCCAGTTAAAATAAGATAAGATTGGATAAGAATCTCCTCCTACTTCATCTTATTTTTGACATTAAATTATGTGGTTATTACGATGGAGACCGCTTTTGTCTACAGGGGTCTCTGAAATAAGCACAATACAAGATCCTTGTGGTCCTTCTTTGAAAAATGCTTTGGGAAAACATTTGTATTGATCAACAACTACAAAATGAAACCAGCCTGGAACCAATAACCACTGATACTATTACTCGTACACACAGGGTCTGTGTAGTCATGTTCAGTTAAATGTTGCTATTCTAGGACTTTAATTTCATGACTATACTGGCAAAAAAAAAAAACAAAGGATATGATGGAAAATTAGTCTTAAATTGCATTTATAATGGTCTTAAAAACTCTTCAATTGAACCCTGATGATCAAATTTGAACACATAACAATTAAAATGACATATATTTCATGAAATAATTTCATTTGTACAGATAAATTTCTCTAATAGTCCCCGACACTGTATCTTATCATTTTTATTGTCCTCGGGACAATGGGACGTCCTTAATTTCAAGCGCCGGGTAAGTATATCCATGTGCGCTACCTACTGTATTTTCTCCCTAATGTGCGTCATAAGAAAACCCTGAGTTTTATGCTGCATGCTAAGAAAAAGTTGCCAGGCTCCTGTGCAGAGATGGAGGTTGTCCAGATCTGTGGTGGTGGTGGTGGGGGGAAGTACACCAGAGAGAGACAAAGAGAGGCCGACAGCTTGAGGCACATTAAAAAAAGACGAAAAAGCAGCGTGGGTGGCATCAGGGGAAAACGGAGAAAGAGACTATCTTCCCTCATTGAGATCAATGCCCCGGTCCACACCAGGGGCTCTGTGTTTCAGCACACAGAGGCTGGGTAACAAATGACAGAGGCTTTCTATGGGTGAGAATGAGCCAATACCTCATTGATACCGCAATTCTTCAATATATTGCAACACAGTGGGTCTTGTGATTCAATACTGTACCAGGCGCTGTGATGTACCGACTCACATCCATCCGACTGCTGCAAAAATCCCAGAGGGGGGACACGTCAAAAGCAATAACACTTTGAGTGTAAGGAGACATGAATCACAAGATATGGCACCCTGGTTTTCCACATCTGAAGTGCCCTTTAAGCACTCACCTTTTTCATTTTTGTCATTTCATCACCCCTCTGTCAATCCACGCAGTTCTGGGGGAGAAAGGCGCAAATTCAGCACACTGTGGATGAATTGTTCTTCTATCGGTTTCCTTTGATCTACATCTAAGAACACGTCATGGTCAGAGAATGAAAAGAAGAGCGTTTTTTAAAGTCTGGTGATATAGCTCAGAGGCAAAATGTATTTCAGTCTCTCATGCACCACTGCTTCTTACAAAGAGGAAAATGTGTAAACACGGGCAAAAAATAAAATCTTTCACTTCAGAAAGGTTCTGACCAGATCCTGGATGCTTTTAATAGCGACTGACCGCTTATGGTCAGCTTCTTTTTATTTTTATTGTACACTTTCATATGTTATTGATTTAATTCTAAAGGGATAGTACAGATTTTTTGAAGTGAGGTCGTATGAGGTACTTATTTTCAGTGTTTTATCTCACTATCTAACAGCCCATTTCAATGAGAATCTAAAGTTACATAAGTTAAATATCGCTCTCTCTCCAAAGCCACCAGACTCCCTTGGCAAAATTAGTAATTTTACCTCACGGAGCCCAAGAGCTGCTGTTTTACAGCTGCCTCAAACTGTTGGTTTGTTTGTGTTATTATGCGACTTTGGTGAGTCTAAACTAACCCTGTAAAACACTGAAATCACACAATAGCACAAACAAACAAAAAGTGCAGCAGCTCTTGTGCTCCGCGAGTTAAAATTTCAGTTTTTGTTAAAAAGAGTTTGGTTGTTTAGCAGAGAGTGATATTTGAATTGCATGGCGGCAGTTTCCCATTGGAAAAGGTTGTCTGACAGCAAGATAAACCAGGGTTTAACCTTAATGTTTGTTTTTCACTTGACCAGTTAGGCAAGTTGTTCAGAAAGTCACTTTTTACTTGCTTATTGACCTGTACAAATTGTTTTATTTATTTTTTTTAGGGATTATTAAATAACAACAAAGACTAAAGTTAACTGTCATGTTTAACTGCGACAGAAAATAGTGAAAAATGACCATCCCAGTTTCTCAGTGTGCAATGTCCCAATGTCTTCTTGTTTAGTCAGTCTAAGAACTAATTATATTCAGTTTAATGTGACAATAAATCGAGAAAAAGCAGGAAATCTCCACATTTGAGAGGCTGAAAATGGCATTTTCTGATATTTCTGCATGAAAAATTACTTAATTGATAAGCAAAGTAGTTTAGATTAGTTTAGATTTTTTAATCACTTGCCCAGCAGTGTGTTGCTGGATTTACTAGGCTGACATGGCACTTTATTTGCCCTGGGCATGTGGACAATCCTCATTGTTGAGCCCTGTAAAGCAGTGAAAATATTTTAAATATATATATATATGTATACACATAAGCCACCTAAAAAGGCCAACTAAAGCCATCAATATCAGTTTAAGTTAGTTTTGCTGCTGACCCTCTCCACAGCAGGTCATTGCTCAGCTTCCTACACCAGTACTCCTGCTGCTTCTCCAAACTGAGGGAGACATCCACTGTCTGCAAAACACTGACAACAGTTAAGTACCTCATACAACCCAGCTTTAAATAATTTGAACTATCTCTTTAATAAATGAGGACTTGTAGCAGCCAGTGTCTCAAGAGACAAACATACCAAATAAAAGAATCCAGTCTGGAAAAATGTTAAAATGCTATAAACTCGTCAGCCAAGGTCGAAACTCACTTTTTTCGTGCAACACATTGAAAGTAGGAATTTTGAATCTTGTGAGACCAAACTTTCCACATTTTTACATGCTGAAACTACCAAACCAAACTTTAGGCTTTCATTGAAATCTGGGCATGATGGCTGCGCTGTGAAAGGCGCCGTGTTCTCTAAAACACTGCTAATAGAGCAGGGGCAATTACACCCCAACAACAGATTAAACAACCCCCATTCACAACCATTGAGCGAACCGAGTGGAACTTGGCAGCAGCTGAAAGGTGGATAAGTGAGGAGGAGAGACAAGAGGGGAAGCAGGGAGAATTTGTGGGGATAAATTGGACCGATCAGACAGAGCCCAGGGCAGCTGTGCAAACCTCTCATAGGCTGTCTCTCTGGAGCCCGTGTGCAATGTCACAGTCTGTGTCAGCGCATGAGAGACGATTCTGGGAACAAAGTGCTGGCAGACCCGGCGTGGCGATGGTTAGAGAAGGTGCCCTTGCTGCGAGGAGGCCTGAGGCAGCGCCAGTGGGTACACAACAGCAGGACTGACCACTGGGACAACACCAAGTTCTCGTTTGATCAAGTCTTAGATGATTCAACCACACTAAGCTAAATATAACTTTTCTAACAGAACAAAACAAGTTAAAGAAATATGTAAGGACTGAGCGTCCAAAAATGAGTACTGCCAAACAGCCAGCTGGAGCCATCATTTTATTATTTATTACAGTAAATATATTAGATTTCTCCTTTAATTAAAAGTCACACAAATGTTTCTGTATGCTGATGAGCCAAGAAAATTGCAACTGGTGCATCACTATAGAAAATGTATTTTTACAGAGACTTTTACAGCTGAAAAATAAACTTTTAAGTGCTCTTAACTGAACAAAAATCTAACTAACTTAAAAATATACTGGCATTTCTGTGAGAGCAGCCATATGTCACGTCCCACGACCACGCCCCCAATTCATACCCGTCTGTATCAAACACTTCATCACAGCTGACTTGAGTGATGTTGCGATTATGTCTTTAGATCGAAGCGAATCAGAGACGTGTCTCAGTGATATCAGAACTAAAGTTTTTACCGTAGAAAAAATATGTCGCTACTCTAGAACATCTGCTTTTAGAAAGGAGTTTGGTCCTACAGTATCAAAACAGCAAAATAAAGTGTCTTAATGATACAAAAAGTGACAGATGTCTGAAATATATTACCTGCAATTCATTAAGGTGTGTCAGATTTGTCCTTTTTGATGGAAGCAGAGTGAAAGGAGCCTGATTGCAGGTCGACAAACACGCATCATAATCATTCACCTGACTGGCCAGATGATGTGGGCTCCCATTAGCTTAACTGCATATGGTTTTCTTATGTTCTGCAATTTAAACTGGCAAAGACCTCAGAATTAGAGTATTGTTTTCACCTAAAACGGGGTGGGAGCACTGGGGTTACGTTACTCTCTGCTGACATATGTACCCAACCATTTAAAAGACAGAATCCAACTGAAATATGACCCATTTTATTTTACTTATTTAACAATTATTTAACCAGGGGTAAAAATCTTTTTTTCAGCCAGGACAGGCAGCAGCACAGATAACACGGCTGCAGACAGAAGTCAAACATTAAAAAAAGAAGAAGAACAAATTACAGAATTATAAGACATCAAAACATTCTTTTCATCATTCCTTTAGAAACACTTTAAAAAGGTCCAATGAGACAATCGCCCGAAGATTTAGGTGATTTTGAAACCGATTCCGAGCCGGCGGAGCAGCATACTTAAACGTCCTTTTCCCAGTTCAGTACAGACTTTTAGGGACAGTTAGGAGAAAGAAGTCCTGGGAGCAAAGACCTTTCATTAAAGAGCTCAAAAAATGATGAAATTAAATACAATTCCATGCAATTATTACATATCCAATAAGACTACAGACATCACTGTCTTTTTGCCACAGACACGCTTTGCTGCGCACACGCTGAGAGCAATAGGTGGTGCCACAGCGGCAGGCAGGAAGGCAGTCAACGGGCGGTCACTGTCCTCAGGGCCCTTTTTTCCATGTATAGAAACAGCCTGCTCATGAGGGGTCAAAAGGTCAGCTGCGGGCATCATGTGACCTGTGTGTCATGACATCTCAGCACCCCCCCCCCCCCCCCCCCACCCCATGCACCCACACATATTCCTGACAGCTATACTTAAAAACGCCACTGCGAGGCAAAATGGTGGGTGAACATTTTCTGCATACAAATGAAAAGTGAGCTGGGGTGGGAGGATAGAATGAATTTCTGCGCCTGCGAAGGGGGCTAAAGAAGACAAAATGTGGTCTAACAGTCTTGTATTAACAGCACTATAGAAGATTGACTCAATTAAGGCCACCGCCATCCACTTACTCTGCCATTATATTGAACAATGATAAAGACACTGATTCACAGTGGCTGCCAGGCAGCGTTTCCAAGGACTGAGATGAGATTTTTAGATTGAGGCGGACTTGAGGTGTCTGCATGATTCAGTTCGCTATATTTAGATCGGGAGGACTGAATAGTCCAGAGGATCAGAATCAGGACTGAAGACACAATCCTCCGTCCAAACACGTATATTCAATCTGTCCACACAGATTTGATCATCAGATCAAGCCCAATGCAGCGTCTTGTCTCTGGCGATACGGGTGACAATGGGACAGAGAGGATGGAGACAAAAGCACCTCTCACTCCCTTTTCTCCCTCGTGCTTTTGGCTGTCACCAGGCATTGTGCGGCTCTCCGCTGGGATCCAATCGACACATCTTGAAAGGGAAGCAAATCCAATTCTTCCCGCAGGTACAAAGCCTCTCGCTCCCCTGTTCTCTCCCCTTGTTTGCCTCTATTTTTCCCTCTTATCAGTGAGCATATTTCAAGCCCCGAGCCCTCTCTTCAGTTTGAAGTGAGGCCGGTATGTGTGTGTGTGAGAGAGAGAGAGAGAGAGAGAGAGAGAGAGAGAGAGACAGAGAGAGAGAGAGAGAGAGAGAGAGAGAGAAACCACAGCAGTTGGTATCACTGCTCCCACACGGTACCTTGTTATCTATCCTGGTCAGTCAGACTTGAGCTCGCCCGTCATCCTTCTCATCATCGCACCCCTGAGTGTGTGTGACGATATCTGACTCATCACGCCCTTGTCAGTCACAGTCACCGTTGCATCGCTCAACAACCGAGAGCTCTTTCTGTCCTGTTGCAATTAGATAAACACCTACTCAGCTGGCTCACAGTCCACCTCTTCTTGTTCACACAGGAGAGCCCTTCATCTCTACTGAAGTAGCTCCAGATACTGATCAGATATACAAACTCGACAGTCTGCCTATTTACCGGACTGAGTTGCTACACTTTACATGCTTCAGACCCCAAATTACTTTGGCCCGGTCTTCACTAAAACTTCTTCAAAGTCCTGGAAACTTTTGAGTAATTTTTTACACCAATAAAAGGCTGACAAAAACCAGTTCTGTCCTGTTTTCTAAAAGTCAGCATCGAGGAACTGGGGACGTTGTGGTCGGGGTCGCAAATTAACACCCACCAAGCGTAAAGTTTGGGGTTTGGCTGAAAAATAAATTGGGGTCGCAGGTAAGGTGACCATATTTGCATCGCTGTCCATTTTACCATCAGCAAAGGTGAGTCCACACATTTTGTACTCAAAGCGTAAAAGTAAAAGTACTGATTCAACTTTTTTACTCAAGTAAAAGTGAACTGAACCCTTATCTTTTCCAGTTGAGTCTCCCTCTGTCTGTGTTGCTGTTAAATCTTTTACATCATATTTGTCTTGTTACATCACTTTGGTCTGTTAAAGTCATTTTTGCCTTGTTACGTCCTTTAAGTCATTTTCATCTTGTTACGTTGAATTCGCCTTTTACAACTTTTACTTTGTTTTCATCTTGTTATGTCTTGTTACGTCATATTTGCGTTGTTGCACCATTTACTCTGTTTTCATATTGTTACGTCTTTTATGCTGGTTTTGTCTTCTATATTATTATTTGTCTTATTATTTTCATCTTGCACTAAATCTAAAAGTAACAACCCTGCTTGAAAATGTAAGGAATGACCATTAACAAATCAAATCAAATTAACTTAATTACTTAACTTAATTTTTTTTTTCATGAACCTGCCATGTCAGATTCACTAACACTGGAAATAGTGACGTATTTGTGTGCACATGCATGAGACTTGTAAATCAGTGACTTAAAGAGATTCTGGCTTAAATATGAAGTTCCAAACCCCAACATTCACTGCAGTGTTTAATGCCAAAACACAATAATGTTGAAAAATTAGAATAAAACTTGTAAATCCGATGTTCTCTATTCATAATAGTCTCTTTAGTGTGATGCTAAAGATGAGTACGCATAATAAAAACTTGGGTTATTGTAATATCCACACAATAAAACATAAAAAAATATCTCTAATAAAAGTCTTTTTAAACTGGCTAACGTACTACTCACTGCAGCTTTGCCTGGAAAAATGTAAACAGGCTTGTTTCATCTAATTTCATGGAGAATCCGACCCAGTGGCAGCTATAATGTGGTATATGAGTTAAATATTTGGCTATTAGGATACCCCAAAAGTCTCAACTGCACTTGGACATTCAAGAAATACTTTGTAAAGACAGCAGCTGCATGATGAACCTGCATATATAAAGTTTACACACACAAAACACAAGAACGATTCAGCTCAACTGCTAAGTGTGTAACTGCTGATGGCAGCAATGAGGCCAGTTACTCTTCTAAAAAAGAGCACTGATGGCAATTTAATGGAAATATGTAAACAAATCTTAACTAATGTGGCTTTTTGACAGCCTGGATGAAATGAAAAGACAGAGAAATGAACCTGCAAAGATTTTCTCTGTGTTTTTTCTGATCCGTGCTGCATTTGGAAAATTTAATTTGAAGCTCCAGGCAACATCTGGCTTGGTGAAAAATTGCCCCACTCCTTCTGCTGCCTCCACTCCACTGTAACTTTACCTCTGTTTGAACTCGGTGTAGATCCACATTTAAAAAAAGAAAAAAAAAAGTCTGGTCAAGCCCCAGACAATGCTGATGCCCAGCTAATGTTAACCGCAGAACCGACTGTCATCATTAGCCTCATTGGAAGCAGTCAGCACTGACTGTGCAGCTCCAGTTTATGTTAAGTAGGACGTAGGAAGGAGAGGAGTATGGTATGTAGAAACTTAAGAAACAGATAGTGGGAGAGGGGTGGGAGAAAAAGAAGACAGAGTCAGAGAGAATAAACAGACAGGGAGCTAGTAAAGAATAATGGACAGTGAGACAGATGGAAAAAGAAGAGGCTCTGCAGCAGCAGCAGTCCCAGTGGTGAGGCCAGGCCTGTCTGTCAGCACCTATCTGTCCTCCTGAGGCTCCGCTACACAAGCCAGGCTCTCGCCTCAAGTCACCACTAACATTTATATACCACACACAATAGTGAGGCGACCTCTGACCTTATCCTACACCACAGCACGGACCCACGTGGGCTGCTGCTTTACTGTTTAACTGGAGGAGGGTGGTTTGACTCCAGGCGGCTCACGCCAAGCTCATTTAACTCCAAACACTTATCTGACATTCGGCCAGCCAGGGCTGATTAAGACACACATATTAAACACACAAAAACACACGCTTGCAAGTACAGACACTAAAACAACTGATTCAACTTTGCGCGAGTAAAAGTGGAAAAGTACGGGTTCTGAAATATACTCAATGTATGAAAGTAAAAAGTCATTGTGAAGTCATTGTGTGTGATTCGTCTTGTTATGTCTTTCAAACAGTTTTGGTCCTGTTACATCCTGTTATTCTTTTATCTTGTTTTCGTCTGTTATGGCTTTTACTTTTTTTCAGCTTGTTATGTCTTTTTATAATTTTCTTCCTGTTATATATTGTTATGTCATTTTCATCTTGTTACATCATTTTTGTGTTGTCACCTTCTTGTCTTGTTAGGTCTTTTTACATTGTTTTTGTCTTGCATTAAAACTAAAGTAACAAACTTTCTTTTAGAAATGTAAGGAGTAGAAAGGACATATTTGAGTTAAAACTTAGGTAATAAAAGTAAGTTGTCAGAAAAAGAAATACTTGAGTTAAGTACAGATATCTGTATAGTGTCAAAGACTTTGTACGTAGTATTTGTTCTTTACTAATGACATCTTTATTTATCTTAGGTCATAGTCTGCTTCTCCCAAAAGGAGGCTGTTGGGATCAATTGAGAACATCAACTTACTTTAATGATCAGAGACGTCCCTGCCCCATCATCCCCCATCAGCATCTCGGTTTGCTGAAGGACCTAAACAAGCCCTGAATAACGCTACCTGCCAAATGACAGCCTCGTTATTACTGCAGTCCATCTGCTGCTGTTCACCAGATTCATGCTGCACTTCTTTCACAGCTCACCGTGGTGTGTGTATGTGTGTGTGTATGTGTGTGTGTGTGTGTGTGTGTATGTGTGCTTTGTGCACACGCCTCTATTATTGCTTCTAAATATTTGATGAACAGTAGACTAAACATTGATTTGTGTTACTGAATTTAAATATACACCTGTCATATTAAAAGGTCAATAAAAAGGCTGGAAAACCTCCACATTTTCGGGGTATAAATTCTGGTCCACACCAAAGACAGTACAAGACAAAATATAAACTCTATTTTTGTTTATCATTCTTCAGGGTGGACACAGTACATCTGTAGCATATAGGCCGTCAGGACCAGATTTACTCAGCCTTTTTTCTCCTTGTTTCAGATTCTATTTCAGATTCTGCCCCTAGAGATGTCTGTGTTATTTATCAAACAGGTGCACCAGCCTGCACACCTGTCATCGTGTCATCTGAGGTGCACACTGCATGTAGAGAGTGAAGTGCTCCTCTGTCCTCGCGCACTGATGGAAACACGGAGCGAAAAAACACATAAAAGTAAGTGCGGTTGACTGAGCTTTCTGCCGGATTTTACCGAGCATCAAGGACCGGTGCTATATAGAAGAAAACATAAAGCAGAGCAATCTCAGTTCCCCAAGGTCTTAAAGTACTGTGGATGTGTTGTCAGCTACACTGGTGCCCTCTATATACCTACAGAGCCACTGCATGTAGGTACAACAACACTTAAACTGCCTCTCACTGTACATTTACCATACAGAGTAGGATAATTAGACCTTTTTTTTTTTCTGAAAACATTTTAAGTCAATCACTCGTTAAAGCATACTCTGCTTTATCATCTATTTTACTCTAGATAAGACCATAATTTATAAAATGAACGTCATGCTGTATAGAGGAAGACTTGAAACTATGATTAATCTGCTGATTATTTTCACACTTAATCGTTTAGTCTATAAAACATCAGAAAGTTGTGAAAAATGCTCATTGTGACTTCCAAGAGCCTAAAGTGACGTCTTCAGATCGCTTCTTTTGTCCAACCGACAGTCCAAAATCCGATGAGTCTTCATTTAGGGTCATACTTGGCAAAAAAAAAAGCATTTCAGAAGCTGGAACCCAGGCCAGTCCGAGGATGTGACCATAACCGCATTACCGAATTACGGTTGAGCTCATTACCATGTTGAGAGCAGTTCAAGGCCGAATTACAAAGCTTCTGAACAGGATACAATCACACCGGAGCCGATGTTGTAAAGGTACAATACTAGCGGTGGCATTAGTTTGACTTTAGCGTGTCCTTTTCCAGCAGTCGGGAGATAACAGACATGACCTTTCCTGGTTTTCTTGCAGCATTAAGGCAGCCACGATAATATAAGATAAGACAAGATGAGATATTCTTTTATTAGTCCCACAAAGGGGAAGTTTATAGCGTTACAGCAGCAAAGTGGACGGCAAAAATATAAAGAAGCATCAGAAATATAAAATATACAAATATAAGCAAGAGGAAATAAAAGTTTTAATAATTTAAACACAGAAAATATAAAAATAATAATAGGAACACTATAAACGGGGGAAACATACAAATAGGAACACTGTGTACAATATAAGGAGGCTCAACAGTTGCATTTACACCAGTGCACGGAGGGAATATTCATATTGGACAAATGACGATAGTATACATGAATACTGAGTTAAAATTCACTTGAGTGAAACATTGATAGATACTGAGTGACAATACATCTGATTGAAGTATTGAATATTGTATATTGCACATAAACGACCATCCTGCAGGAATATGTTGCAGAAGAAAAAAATCCATAAACCTCACAGCCCCTGTTTCAGCTCTTTACTTTTATGTTTCAGCACCTTGGCATTTTTCCCATTCAGAGAGCAGTTTTACAGCATAAAAATAAACCTCCTAAAGTACTGAAATCTGGTATCAGACAAGACATTTTTTGACACTCGATTGTATTGAAGTAACTCAGTCGGTGCCATAAAAGCGTAGAAGTTCAGCCCCAATAATGACGTGACAAAAACTGTCAGTGTCAGCATTGCATGCTTTCTGCCACAGCGCTGAGCACTGAGTGGCATTAGTCCATTTTGCATTTTAGGGCTGTGCAGCCCAAACTAACTCTGTGCTGGGCCGGCAGACAGCCGGCAGTGTCGTGGTTCATAAAAACAGTACAGTAACGACCGGACGTGTCGGGAGAAAGATGGCTCACAGTTACAGCTCGCTGGCTGGCTACACAGTCAACAGCACTGAGGCTAAAGAAGACGCACACGTGATCTCATGCATGCACACATGAGCGCGGACACACAGTGATGCACCACTGCTCCAGATCAAGGACAAAGACACGACGGCCTGTGGACACCGTCGGAGTTAAGAAAGATGACTGCTATCTATAGACTGATCAGAGCGTCAATGTCCAGGAGTGCAGACGAAAAATTTAGACGCTAGGTTTTCCCATTGTTACATAATAGCAGCCTTGACACGCTCGAGCTGTGGGCATGTGTCTATAAATGAAAAGCAGTTATGTAAGGGACTACTGTGTCTCACACTATTTCCCATAGCTTGACATGAGAGATTTCCTTTGATTTCATCAGTATATGATATAGATTTAAATGTTAGCATAGTTGGAGCAGATAAGCACAAATGACTACCACCCCCATGTATTTCCTCTGGCACAGCATTGAATAGAGGAGGAGGACTACATACTGAGCCATAACCTCCCTCTGCTGACTCTCTATCTTTAGCAGATGCTTCTTTCACCAGCAAGAATTTAATAACCTCTATCCGACCTCTGCTGTGCAACAATGACTTGTCCTTGTGAACGGCCAAGCATATAGAGTAAGCACTGAGATGAAGTGGCTGCTGAGTGTGTCTGTTTATGTGTCATTTTTTTTTTTTCTGAGGATTTACAGGGAGAGTTTGGATTATTTGAAGTGGGGTTGTGTGAGGTACTTACTTATAGTCAGTTTACTACCTGCAGTAGATGCTGGTCAGCACAGTTGGGAAAAGCAGACAGTGGTTCGAACAGCTAAGCAACGTACTGCTGTGGACGGGGTCAGCAACAAAAGGTATTTTAGCCACTTAAAGAAAAACTCTGCAATGTATTTATCGCAATAAATCATAAAATGAAACCATGATGCTTAATTGGAAGCCGTGGTGTCCCCCTTTGAAATTTCTATTCCAAGCTGCACTAATTTTGTTTGCCCATTTTCTGTTAATTAGACTTCAAATTAATGCCGAATGTTCACCAAATGACTAAGTGTCTGTTTTTGAGTTGTAGAAATCATTAATAATCTTTTAGAAGAAGTAGATGTTTGTAACAGCTAAACTGAGCAAAATGTTAATGGAGTCTGGCAGGCGGTCTCGGCCAGTTCAGGACCCGTCCTAGCTTGTTATTGTTAATTTACAGTGTTGCATTTGTCTTGCATGCAGCGTCTCATACCTTTTTTAAGTATCTAAAATACCTTTTGTTGCCGATTCTGTCCAAAGTTTCCATGCTGACACTCCTCACTGGCATCTACTGCAATTAAAACACTGACTACTGATAAACACCTCATACAACCTCGCTTCAGATTATCCAAACTATCTCTTTATGTGAATCTGGCGTGTCCTGCTAACCATCAAAGACAGAAAGAAAGGCGAGCTTTCCCCCACTTCCGATCTTCCCATCTGAAATGGAGGCGAAGCGTACACTCACGGCCTCTGCCGGGCTTTCATCCAGCACGAATCAGACAAGCCTTGTGCTCGGGCCTCATGCAAATCCAAAGCGAAGCTGGATCCTCGCTGTGAGCTGTAAATGAACGGCCAAATATTGGCTCCTAATTGAAGGCGGCACTTGTCTGTGTGCACAGGCACCCCTGCTGCGAAACTGTGGACAAACACACCAGGACGCTAAGAGGCTACTTCCCCTTTTGCTCTCCGTGTCTTTTCTCAGCACTTTCTTTTGTTCCTTTCAGCATCCCTTCAGAAGCCACGGCCTTGCCCTTTTCCTCTTTTCAGAGATTATTTTTAGTTTTCTGGAAAGATTATGAGAGTAAAACATGACAGAAGATAAGAGCGACGGTGAAGCCAAAGTCTTGAGCTGGATATAAAGCAAAAAAATGATAAAACACATTATGTAGCTGAAACAAAAGCCTATTAGATCTTTAATTTTCTTCATTCTCGTCTAATCCCTCACCGCCTTTCCCTCTCAACCTCTTCATTGCTATTCCTCGTAGCCCTACCCCGCGCACACAGAGGAAGTGAGAAGAAAAATGAGTGCTTATGAAAATCCTAATGAAAATGCAGCGTGTCTGTAATTGAATACGGACGTCTGAGTCCTGACACGAGGGATTCAAGCTGCGGACGGGGATAAACGTGCCTCTCCTCCCATTTCTTCAGCCTCCATCAATCATCACGCATCACCACGACGACCGGGGCATCAGCCGTTCCAGCTCAATAAGAACCCATCAGTGACAGAGAGGAGTGAACAGAGGAAGACAGAAATCAAGGGAGGAGAAAACAGTGCATAGATATTCAAAGACAGGGAGTGACAGGAAGAAGGACAACTATACTGAATGTTGTGCTGCCCATCATGATGGAGTTTTACAAAACTTTGCATAACCAAATTTAGTCAAATATACGCATGCTATGAGTGCAGCTGCAGAGATCATTCTGAAGTCTTTTGGCAACATTTAGAGCTGGATTATGCACAGGACAGAATAAAACAATCACCTGAAAGGGCAGGTACATTAGATTGCTGCTTTGCTAATATAAACACTAAGGCTAGGTTGCACCAAAAAGGATTGATTTTAAAACCTGATTTAATCATGGTTTAACATTAACTTATATTACACCACAACTTTTAAACTAGCTTAAAATGAAGAAAAATTCAATTTAAAAATCTCTTTACACCTCATTTCCGTTTTTAATCTGAATCTAGCTAGCTAGCAAACACTGTAACACCGATATTTTTTGACTTTTTAGCTAGCTAGCAAACAACGCAGTGCCAATGTTTCATGAACTTTTTCACTAGATAGCAAACAATGTAACATTTTGTTAACTTTTTAGCTAGCTACTAATGTAATGTTCTGTTAAGGAATACACAACAGACGAAAGTTAATCCACACACCACCGCCATACTTAGTAGGTCCTGACAGCGCTCCAATTTATATATTTATTTATTTATTTTTATTTTAATTCAGATAAGCAAGCATTTCCATGCCATCTCCAATTTAAGTCTATTTAATTCTGGTTTACATAAAAAAAATGGAATTGACTGAATAAATCTTTATTTAGGCTACTTTAATTTGAAATCTAGTTTTGCTGAACTCTCATTAGAACAAATCTTAGATTAAATGATCCCAGTCTAAGAATACACAAACCATGGACATTGTATACAGACAAATACACAGAGGCACACACGCCTATTGTCAGTGCTTCAGCCAACAGCTACTGAGGAGAACCCGGTCTCCAATTCACTCCTGGAGCAGATCAAGGCTTCATTGTGCAGAGAAAGGTATCAGACTACATTTACCATCCAAACATACACATGACACCAGGGGAGTGGCCTGAACAGTCCATAGTTTATCCCATTGTGTGGCTCATTTTGGCTTTCACCTGAGAGAATAAGCTAGGTCAGTCACAGGACACCGCGGTGCTGCGTTTCCCAAATACTGGCTGAGGAGTCAGAGTCAAGAGTCTGTTAACAGTATATATTTAAAGTCAATATTGCAGGGTTCAACATTTTTTCTCCTTCTTTTCTTCTGTTTTGGCAGAGTGTTATCAGCTCTGAACCACATTTAGACTGTAACGACACTAAAGTTCTCAGCCTAAACAAATACTTTTATTTTTAAAGCTGGAAAGCATGAGCACACACTTTCTATTCGCCAAGCTGCAACTGGCACATATAAAACACCACTAAAAGCAAGACGAATCCTTATCGGAGCCTAAAGTGATGTGGTGACAGACAAAACTCTTGCATGCATTCAAACACAGACAAAGCTGACATCACAGGTGTTGCAAGGACCTGCTGTACAGACATGGAAGCAAACAGACAAAAAGAAAACTACTTAAGTGACAGAGAAGAAGACGCCTGAAAAAACTGCAGGTGGTATTTTCAAATTGAGATAGGGAGAGAGGAGCAGGACAAAAAAAAATGATCGAAGAGAGCAGGTATGGAGACGAGGCTCGCTTCCTACGGTTGAGTAAAGGCAGCTCTATGCTCAGACGGGGCTTTTGTGTCTTTGCCCTGTTGGCAGAGGCAGAGACGCGGTCAGACAGGTCTATTTCAGAGATATCCTGTCAGCTCACTGAGAAACCCTGTCAACGCCCTCTCCTCCCCAGGGTGACAGTGAGTGAGTGAAACAAAGAGGCTGAGAGAGCCAGACTGGTAACAATAAGAGTGATGAGGAAGAATATGAGGTGGATAAAAGGTGACTGGCTACTACGAGGAGAGTGAGGAGGGGTAAAAGGTAGTAGAGATAATGCAGCACTTTTATGTTTGATATTGTACAGCTATACAGGTGGCAAATATTGATTTTCAAATCTTATGGATTATGGACCATCTACCGTATCACCTACAATAGATGGTGGTTGACACATCCCCAGTTTGGAGAAGCAGCTGGAGTCCTGGTATAGGAAGCTGAGCAATGTACTGCTGTGGAAGAAAAACAATAAATGTCAGATTAAGTGTGCGCTATATTTTTGAATATTTTCACCACTTTACCTGGCTGTTAGATAGCCTTTTCTGATGGGAAAACACTGTTATATAAGCCAAATATCGCTCACTCAACACCAACCAAACTTAATTGCCAAAATCAGTAATTTTACCTCACAGAACACAGGAGTTATTGGACTACTGCTGCCTCGATCTGTTAGTTTCATTGTGTGATTGTGTGACTTCGGTGAATATGAACCAACCTTTTGAAACACCAAAGTTGCACAATAACACAAACAAACTATCTGATCGAGGCAGCGGTAGACCAGCTGCTTCTATATTTTGTGAGGTAAAATTGCTAATTTTGCCAATGGAGTCTGGTTGATTTTGAAAGCGGCGTATTTGTCTTACATAACAGCGTTTTCCTGTCAGAAAAGGCTGTCAGGCGGAGAGGTAAAGCTGTGAAAATAGTGTTAATATAGCACAGACTTTATCTGATATTGATATTTTCTTTTGTAGACTTTTCTTCTTTAAGTGGCGACATGTTTTATTGTTGATCCTGTCCATGACAGTACATAGCTTCACTTCTGCGCTGGTGCCCTTCTCTGCTTCTCCAAACTGGGGGTGTGCCAACAACTGAACTGTGGGTAAAACACTGACAATGGATAAGTACTTCATACAATGCCACTTCAAATAATATAAACTCTCCCTCAAACTTCCATATGTTCAGAAATTTAAAAAAAAAGTAGCCTAAAAGAAAAGTTTTAGCAAACATTATATGCTGTGATAAGGTTAAGTTCACTAAACACAACTCCCATCCATGCAGTTGAGCATGCGAGAAAGAGAATTAAGACGGTGACCAGACAGACACAAACTGAAAAAGTGGCTTAAAAAAGAAAAAGGCAAAGAAATAAAGAAAAACAGTCACTGTAAACTCTGTCAGAGAGAGCAAAAAGTCACAGCCAAGAATGGACAGCTATATGGACAAAGCAGGGACGGAGGTGGTGGAGGCAGAGGCAGTGGGACACAAGGAGCACCAGTCAGACAGGCTAACTGAGCCCTGGTGTCCCTCTGTCAGGCCAGTTCAGACCGGGGACAGAAGCCGTATTATAGAGCTGTGGGCCTGGCCAAGAGGAAGAACAATAGCTGCTGTGTGCCGGAGCCTCTGGAGCATCCTAACAGCTGGGAGATAGGGAGGTCTGTCTGTGGCACGGAAAGGGGCGTTTCACATCGCGCGCACACATAAATTTTCCCTCTCTCTCCCTCTCTCTGCCTTTCCCAGAATCCCTAGCCCACCTTCTTCCCACCTCCTCCTCATGCCAGGCAGCCATCACTCATTTTGCTCTCGTCTCTTTTCTTTATTTCTCTCGCCACACGCTCTTTCGTTATGCCCCGTGTTATTGTGTGTGTCCCACCATCACCCCTAACCACCTCTGTGGAGGGAGACAAAGGAGAGCCACAGAAAGAGAGATATTCTTCGTGCTAGCATGAGAAAGCCAGAGACTGGCAGAGGATCAGAGCAATGTCAACAAATAAGAGAGGTCCAAAAGCCTCCGCGGGAGGCATGCCAAAGCTCTTCTATCACAGGGGCCTCCGAAACACAGAGAAAAACATGAGAACTGCAAACTGTGCAGGAATGTCATCCCTCGCAGCAAAGAGTTCACAAACAGCATCAGATAAAACCATAACAATATGTTCTGTTCTATTCTGGGAATACACCTGTAGGTGAGGCCATTCGTCGGGTAAACCGAGCACTATTAAATAGACTCATGTATCAAAGAGCAGGTTATATGGATATACTCTTCAACTTTCCTGCTCCTCACCTGTGTTTAATGTTTTCCTGCAGGCTAAAAAATACCGCGTGAAATATCAAAAGCCCAGGAGGTAACCCACTTGGGAAGAAATTCGCCTCAAACAAAACAATACGGCTGATTTTGGATAACGGAAGCGGGCGAACTCCATCCAGGGTGAATTTCATCACTGGTTCTGTAAATGTCACTGTGGGAGAGACGCTGCACAGAGAGCCGAAGCCCCTCCCCTTCCAGTGGACCACCATGGGTCCTAACTTTGGACAAAGTATGATAATATGAACCTGTTTGAATTATGCCACAATTTACTATGAACGTATGCTACACACCCAACAAGTCTACACACCCAACAGTCGCATAAGTGACATTGTGACTTTCTCCCTTCCAAAAGCTAACGTTAGCTGCTGATGCTATGATGCCTGTGTGTTTTTGGGACTCTCTAAAAATGCGTGCTTTGGGTTGTCAAGACAGTGAAACCGCCACATAAAAAGTTGTTTATCAACCTAAACTTTACCTTGACCCCAAGACTAAACATATAAGAGACGTCATGCCAGATTGTAGCTTCAAGCAGAGATTTTTTTTTTGTCATCATCTGTGTACAAAAATATAAGCTTAGATTTTGGCTCTTTGTGCTGCTGAGATGGCTGCAGCTGCAACTAACATTAGACTTCCCTCCAGATTTTCAAATGACTTTTACCTGACTGTAGATATAACTAAATCAGGGGCGTAGTGGTAAATACAGAGGTGGGTAAATGTGTGTGTTTGCATACCGGGATGCATCACACAAGCAACGGGCCTTGCTCGTTCTGTCACCTCTCGGCCGACAAAAGTCGCTGGATAAAGCACATCAGGTGGGATAACATTAAAAGGGACAGCAATGTTGCTGCAGTTTCACGCCAAGACTTTGTGTGTCTGTTATGTCATGTGGGAAACTTTAAATCCAGCCAGTATGGCAAATGTTTCGAGTACATTCAGTCTGTGTTCCCTGTGAGCTGTTGTGAAACTTGGCCTATAGCTTCCACTCATGTCAGTCATGTGATAGTTCGGATTCCACGGCTGCAGACGGGTAAATATAACAGCTGCAAGAGCCCTCAGAATATTTTGTCCCAGGAGTCAGAGCTGCTTTCACAATACACCCTATATACTGTGGGCTATATTTTCTCCATAAATAATGTAGACATCTGGAAAGCATACACATTTGGTGCAGATTCCATATATAAAAATGTTCTAATGTGACTTCTAATAAAATCAGGGAATAACGTCTCTATGTGTTTGACCATATCACGATCCAGACAGTGTAAGTGTGTAGAGCTGCGCAGCTAATTTTGCTTAAAAATCAGTCTTTTCTGTTTGTTTTTATTGATACGGTGTCTAGACTTAAAGGTAGAATTGGATGAATTTGTCTGAGCTGTTTGTCAATGCACCAGAAAGATAAATGATTCTTCAGTCTCATTCCCAGGACATCAAATACTGATATTTTGGGTTAGTAAAGCATCCTGAGTACATAAAATAATGAGAAAATAAGGATATCCAGGCAGAGGGCAGGGTCTCTGCAGGTACAGACACCACCACACACTAGTGGGTCATAAGTGAAAACTGAAAGGGATTGTGTTTATGAGTCTATACATTGTTTTAAAGTCACCACAAACAACTAATCGATTCATCAAGAAAATAATCAACAGTTAAATTAATCTTTGGTTGCAACCCCACACTTAAATCTATTCCTCTTGATCTGATCTGACGAGAGGAAAGCAATTCTTTAATCTCAGTATAAAGCAAACAAATAAGTAAAATCCCTCAGCACATACACATTACAGGCAGTCACCACAACATCTACGCTCCACTTAGCCCCGGTTTGTGTCTCTCGTGTATTATCATTACATTTGAATGTAATTTTAATACATCAGAGGCACACACTGCCCCCACTAATCTACTGTCAAGAGCTGCAGGCACAGCAGCCCATATGGACTTTTATCAATGGCTCTGCAGCCGATCCTTCATTCATCACCAACCATAGATATTTCCACTACAGACTGCTCTTGTTTTACTACTAAAATATGTTGCTTGCGGCAACATCTGCATCATGAGACTGTATCCTGTGCAGGCTGCAGGAAATATGGTCAGTTTAATGTAAGCCCTGTACCTTACAGCACTACATGAGCTGGCATCATGCAACGCAAAGAATATCCTCAAGCTGATATAAAGTCACCAAACCACACTGTTCCTCTCCTCGTGCCCACTTTTTTCTTTTCTTTTTTTTTTTTTTTTACTGGACTTGAAGTAGTACAAAGAAGGTTTCAGATTTCACAAAGCATGATTTTCACTGGGCTGAAGGAGGCTACCATCCCCCATGACTGCAAACCAAGCTGGCTGGAATAGACCCCAGCCCCTATCCCTCCTCTCTGTGAGTCAAGTCAATGCAATTCTTAATGGGAAAATTAAATCACAGCGGTTCGCCAAATCATACTGTATCAACCTGAAACTATGCAACCAAAGGACGGATATTAAAAAAACGTGCACGATGAAAGATGTGGCATTTTTTTATGGCGTTAGATAATTTGCTCTGTATTGCAAATATTTGCTCTCCCGGTTTCTCACCAGCATGACAGTCAGAGGACTGGATATGTCAAGACGCTGCTGCTGCTGCTGCTGCTGCCGCTGCTGCAGATGTGCAGCTTTGCCATTTATCATCTATCAAGCAGTCCTGTTACAGATTTGTTCACTAATAAACACATTATTTGTACTTTTTAAAGGTTTTTTGACCACTTTTGAGCGCGATCGTTGACAGCATCGCCACATTAGTCACCTGTGTTCAGGGTTAATGTACTAGTCAGTGATGGTCAACCAGTGTTGAATTACCAGTTAGTGAAGCAGCCACAGTGCAGTTTGTTGCTGCAATAACGATCACGTAAAAGTCGCATTTTAAAGTTAAAAAACGTGACTTCAGCAGAGAGTAGCGCTAGGGATAATTACCTGATACGTTTGTTTAAATTCCTCTTATTTTCTTTCCATCCTCACTGAGCAGCAGAGCTCGCCACCGTGTCCAAGAATTTAAATCCCCGGGTCGGATCCATGCTTGTACCGTCTGTGTTATTACAAGTACTCTCCTGCTGGAAGAGGCGGCGGCGGAGAACAATCCAGCCACCCGTTTTCCGAGAGGGAACCTCGGGGTAGATGTCGGCGAAATTGACGTTAAACCGGGTCCGGTGAAGCTAAGAACAGGTTTTGCAACAAAAAAAGATATCCGTCAGTTTAACCCAAATGCGAAAGACGTGTTATTTCCAAAGTAACGAGTTTGAAATGACCCTCGTTCGCTGGAAAATGTCCCCGTTATGATCTGTGATAATGGTACTTACCACTCTATTGTTGGGGCGCGAGAAAGAAGCTCCATGCAACTGCTGCTGCGCTCGTGGGAGGCTCGCGGGATAACGTGCGTGTCGGTTTGTATGAGGGACAAAACAAGACAAAACAGAAAATAAATAATAAATGCAGAAGAAATAATTAAATACACAAATAAATCATAAATAAATACATCCTGGCAGTGAAAAATACTATTTCTGTGTTGTATATTAATTTATTTATTTAGATGTACCTCTACACTGAAATACAGATATAAATATGTAAATAAATGTGGAAATGCATAAAGAAAGAAATGAATAAATGTAAACATAAATGAACAAATGCAAAAATACAGAAATTTCATTTTCCATTACCTATGTTATTTGTTTGTTTGTTTGTTTGTTTGATTGTTTGTTTATGCTTATGGCCGTGGTGCTTCCATGTTGACAAAAGATGTAAGGGTGCCCCTATGGTAGATAGCACATGACAGAGTGCCCTCTATAGTGCCCAGCCGACAAACAATTATAACATGCCCTCTATACTTCCAGTGGATAAAATATGATAAAATGCTCTCTAGACGGTCATTTGAGTGGATACAATATCATAATAGCCCTCCAGTGAGCCATTTGTATAGAAAAAAAATACATTAAAATGCCCTCCAGTGTGCCCTTCCAATATGCCTTTCTATGCCCTTCCAGTGGACGAAACATGAAAACATGCTATCCCTAGAGAAAACACAATGCAAGTTTCTCACTATAATGACTGACTGGATCTTCTTTTTTTCATCACATTTAGGAAATGGGCTTCCATGGTAATTTCTACAAAATGTCAGAAAAGAGGGAAAAATTAAGAAGAGATTTTCCTGGCATTGACATCATCAACAAAAAGAGAAAAAAGCAGATTGTCAGATTTTCAAAGCCAGAAAATGTTTTGCATTTTTACATAATAAATTATTAAATGGCCAATAAGCAAAAGTTGTCAATTATTTTTTAGATATATTAGTTATATTTAATTTAACAATTGTTTCTGCTCTGGCATTGTTTATGACATTATTGCACAATATGGATAATCTTGATTGCAGAAAAAAAATGTTTCACTGCAGTTTCTTCTTGTTCATGTCAATTTTCAGCTTATGTATTCAATTTCCGTCCTTTTTTTGGCATTTATTCGTCTTTTTCTTTCCTTTTCTTTTTTTTAGTTCGTCACAGCGGAAGTACCGCCCTCCTCCTTCCGGCGAATTCACAACATCCAAGATGTCTGCCGCCATAGCTTCCCTCGTTTCGTACGGCAGCGATTCCGATTCAGAAAATGAGTCGGAAACCAATACAAGTGGGGAGAAAGTGGACCCAGTGAGTCCGGACGCTACAGCTCACCTTAAACCGCTGCAGTCTGGACGCACGATGTCTTTGGCGGTTCTCAATTCTGCTCCCGAGGTCGCCGTTAAGGTAAGCTAATCAAGCTAGCTAACGTTAGCTTAACGTTATAATGGATTGATCAAGTTATATACTATCTGCTTACGTCAGCTAAGTATTGCACTGTACAGAAATATAAAAATTAGATGTACGATTTCAGCGAACATAATTCCGGAAAAGTAGTTATTAATGCGTAAGTCTTTATTAACTATTGTTGTTAGCGCCTTACAAAATATAACTAGCTGTTAGCGCGAAACGTCAACCAGGAGGATAGAAGCTATATTTTATTGTTTAACATGATGTTATGCCAAAGATAGCGCCCTAGATACTAGGATTTTTTCTATCTAACGTTTGATACACCCAATCAGTTAGTCAGAGACGCTTTGCTGATTTGTACATCCTCATTTTAGGAGGCTGTTGAGACTGGCACACACCTGGACCCTTCACTGAAAGAAGTCGCTTACAATCCCACTTATGAAACCATGTTTGCACCAGAGGTAAGATTTTCACTTAAAATCTATAAATTAAACAGAAGCCCTATGCAAAAAGATTTGATTCTTGGGAGAGTCTATTAACGTTTTATTGTAGTATTAGAAAGGATTTTGTGTTGCTTCTTCTCAGTTTGGGCCAGTGAACCCATTCAAAAGCCAGCAGATGGCTGCCCCCAGAAATATGTTATCTGGCTACGCAGAACCTGCTCACCTCAACGACTTCATGTTTGAACAGCAGAGAAGAACCTTCTCCACATATGGTAAGATCACCTGTGAGCTGGGATTAAATGAAGTGATCAATGTGTATTGACCCTGTTTGAATTTGAATGACCTTTTTCCTACTCTCTCCACTCTTCTAATAGGTTACGCTTTAGATCCATCTGTTGACACACACCAGGTCTCCTCTAATGCGTACATTGGTGCAGTAGATGAGGCTGAGAAAAATAAGGGTAATTATTTATCACACTGTATCGCTTAGATCTCTGTCTATGTCTAATTGTACAAATTAGAATTTATTTAGAACGTTTTCTGTTGTATGAAATATCATTTACAGAGATTCAGAATCTTAAGGTCAAGTTGTTCTTCTTCCAGGGTTAACTGTGTTTGAGAGTGGACATAAGAAGTCAGAGAAAAGGAAAAAAGTCAAAGGTGGAGATGCTGAAGAGATTGACAGCTTCCTTGGACCATGGGCAAAATATGTGGACGAGAAAGATGTGGCCAAACCGTCAGAGGTAATGCTGTTTTTCCTGTTTGAAAACTAGTCACCAATCACTTTAATTGTTCGTGATATTCTGCAGTGCTGTTTTCCTGTGATACTCCAGCAGTGTTTTCTGGACTTAAGGAGTAGATAATGACTGAATTTTCATTTTTGGGTGAACTATCCCTTTGATGTAAGGCGTGAAAATAAAGCAAACCTTCTTATGTTACTCTAGTCTGTGGTTGATGAGTTTTAGTATTTCTTACAGAGTTAAATCTTCAAAATAAGTGCTGTTGTATTTATGCCTTCAAAAAGCTTAATTTTTGTGTTGTCAGTGTTTGCGTTAGAAAATATAATATAGGGTTTCATTCAGTGATTGCATGAATATGCCCAGCTTAAAACAACTCACCTGCAGTACTCAACTCTGGCCTTTTGAGAGGCATCGTGTGGGTATGAATTCTCTGTAAAAGCTTTGTAATGTTGTGGTTTATTGCACTTTTATAGATGAGACACACACAGTAGTGGGTCACCTGCTGCTTACCAGTGGCCGTGTGACCTCACCCACCCACACAACCCTCTAAAACTAAAAAGAGCAGGCCTGCTTATGTCTGTCCTAAATTTGCTCAGTCGCTCTTCAGCGCCGTTTCCCAGAACAAATGTGTTTGCTAATTGTGATGAATTTTATTTTCCAGGAAGAGCAGAAAGAGCTGGATGAGATCACAGCCAAGAGGCAGAAGAAAGGACGTAACGAGGAGGAGGCGCCGGCAGAGGAGAAGACCATTCTTCATGGTACTGTGGGCCGCTCTAATTGACACGTTTGACAAGCACTCAGTGATTTACTGATTTATTTTTACCTTTTAAATCATAGTTTGTATTGTGAGTGGAGTGAACACAGTATTTCTTTTGTCGCTGAACCTTCATTCTTAAAAATTTAGATTAAAAGTTGGGTTGAGTTTGATCTTAACACACGATCTTCTGCTGCAGATGAAGTTTGCCCAGTTAACATAAGATTCTAGATGATCAGATTTCTGTTTTAAAGACTTTTTGTCCATGTGTCCAGTTTTGATATTGTGTATAGAGGGTAGCTGATGATTATTTTGATTATCGATTAATATGCCAATCATTTTCACAATTAAGTGTTAAGTGTTTTAATTGTAATGTCTTCAAATTGCTTCCTTTGTCCGACAAACAGTCCACAATCCTTAATTTATACTCGTAAATTATGAAGAAAAATAGCAAATCCTTAAGAAGCAAGAACCAGTAAGTGTTTGACATTTTTGAATGAAAAATGACAGAAACGATTAACTGATTATTAAAATAGTTGGGAACTAATTGTTGCAGCTCTAGCTGACAGACCAGTCTTCTCTAAAACAAGTATCCAAACGCTACGGGCCATTTTTTCACATGATAACTTGTGTCTTCTTGTTCTCCCCCACAGTTAAAGACATGTATGATTACCAGGGCAGGTCCTACCTCCACATCCCACAGGATGTGGGCATCAACCTTCGATCTGCAGATGCTCCAGACAAGTGTTACCTGCCAAAGAAACAGATTCATGTCTGGTCTGGACACACTAAGGTCAGTGGGAAGAGACTTTTTGTCTTTGAATTATCCCTTTATTTACCAGTTAATGCATTTTGCAGCTGTATTTTCTCTGCAGGCTTTGCTGGTGGTAAGTTGTAGTATTGCAGTGTTGTTTTAATATAATTGTGAAATGTCACATAGTTGTCCGTGTATAAGTAGAGAGGAAATTCCATTATGCGGTCCATGTTAGAGTTTTTGAGCCAGTCGGTAAAAACTTCCTGGGTATGTTTGAATAAAATGATAACATGGTCGTATACCAGCCGCTTGTTCCTAACGTATCTGAGATAATTCTGTCTCATTCAAAACACCGTCTTTATAATTCAAATATGAAGGGAAACACTGGGTTATTCCAAGAAAGATCTGATTCAAGCTTTAGATCTGCCAATGTGCTTCAGGGAGGGAGAAATCACTCAAGTTTTAAATTGGCTTCTATTCGCTTTGTGCAGGAAGTTACAGCCTTCAGAGTCTAATTTGAAATACAAAGGGGTTTGAAAAGATAATAAGCATGAGGAAGTGCTGATGTCGAGATAATAGATGGAGGGTGGCCCACTCGGTGTCACCAAAGTTTTGTGACTTCTTTTTTGGAGAAAGTTTGGTAACTAGAAAGTCATCAGAATTTCTGTGACTGCTACAGAGGCAGCATGGTCTGCACACACACTCTTATCTGCTCTGGTGCAGTTAGCGCTGTGATTCAGCGGGTGTTTCCCCTTATAGAAGTGCTTTAAAATCAATAGACTGGCCATGTCCAAATTAAGGCAAGAGCATGAACAGTCACAGTACTGAAATTTTTAGATGTTTTGCAGTCTTTTCCTTAACAGTTCATTGGGCCTTTGACTATGAATGTTAATGATTAATCAATTAATCGCTGCTAATTGATTAAAAACCTATTAACCACTAATTAATCAAGAGTCTAGAAATGTCTGTAATTCTGCCTTATTTGCCATTGTTTTATCGGATGAAACCATTTGTTAAATTAGGAAACTTTAACTTAAAATGAGGAAAAAAAAGTGAGAAAAAATGAAAATGGAAAAAAAAAAGTTTTTGTAGCTAGTCGGTTAAGGAAAATGCACCAAATTTGCAACGCTGCCTTTGACTTGCCTTGATTCTCAAACTATGGTGCGAGTAGTGGAGCAGGAATCTCCTAAAAATTTCAAAATGAAATAAATTTACTTGAAAACATAAGTAAAGCCTGCTATCCAGTCATGGTCATGCATGTAGCACGTGCATACGTCATCCAAAATTACTTATGATCTTAATTGTGATGGCAGTGTGGCTGTTGCTGACAACAGTAAACAGTAAATAATCATCTTTTTAGGAATAAACCTGTACCCTGTGTACAATGTCTGCAGCTGAATAGGATAAGCCTACACTACTGTATTTTAACGTCAGTCATAATGGTGGTAGCTTGATATTTTCTGAGGTGGTGGTCAATAGTGAATGTAACACCAGAGGTAAAATAAGAACAACTACTCCAAAAGATGGACATAAGCAGTCATATAACCCACAGCCATGAAGCGATTGGTATGGTCTAAGCAGACACACATGGATATCTAAGATGTAAAAATGTGCAGAGCTGTAGCTTTATAACATTACACAGTACAGCCAAATGTGATCTCACAACATTTGGGATATCTTTACAAACATCACACATTTTGCATGCTGTAAAAAAAAGGCGTGTTTGTTCCTGCAGTAAGAGCTTAGGGACTGTGCTTCACTTTCTCTCTCAGCCTCCCGTTGATACAAAGAAATATGGTCAGACTCAGTTTCTCCTCTCTCTGTGTATTTTCCAGGGTGTCAGTGCTATCCGACTGTTTCCCAGCTCTGGTCATCTACTGCTCTCCTGCTCCATGGACTGTAAGATCAAGGTAAATAATCACAGCGTGATACACAAGCTCATGAATGAATTATACACACACACACACAAACACTTTGCTCTGTGTTAATCAAAGATGCAGTTTATGTGTTTGAAACTTTCATGATCAAAGCTTACCTCTTGCAGTCAGCCTGATGCACTGTATTGTAAAACACTACAAAGCATGAAACAAGATATTTTCATGCCAGGGCGGCTGTAAACAAGGCTGGTTTGGTTGGCTAGCTTGCTTATTAAACCTGATACTTTGTTTGTTTTATAACACAACAATTCTGTTTTCATTTGATTTGTCTCTGCTGTCTTAATTTAATCTTGTGTCGGGGCTCACTTGTAGTTTCATCTGCTTCTCTCCACAGCTCTGGGAGGTTTACAACGAGAGGAGATGTATACGGACGTTTATTGGTAAGCGATCTTAAAATTTTATGTGGTCAACTTTTCTAAATGTTAATAAGTCATGGTATGAAATGGTAACAGAATATTAGGAAACTCGCTACCGAAGGACAGCACTTTATAAACAACAATGGATCATCAGCAAACATGCTGACATGAAATATGCTGGAGGTCTGAAATGCATGCAGCCTTTTGGGAAATGCACAGCAGTGACAGACTGTGAGCTCAGCGTTACTGGAACACTAATGACACGTCTGCTGAGCGCTGACAGAAAGTGCGGGGGGGTTATTTATTTATTTATTTATTTATTTATTTTGGAATAGATGGGGTCTGGAGGAGGGTGTAGGCTAATGGTGTGCAGGTCACCCTTCCCAGAGACGGCAACACCGTCTGAATAGAGATTGTTTGCAGTCGAGGTTCTGCTTGTCAGCTCCTTCACAGAATATGCATAATTCAGCAGGCCAGGGGCCGAGGGGAGCGAGGGGCAGGGGAGGACACAAGACACAGAGAGGCGTTGGCGCACGGGAGGAGAGAACACAGTTTAGGAGTGAACAAAGTGACAGAGAGTGACTGACTGAGGGACAGAGCTGCGGATGATGATGTTAATTTTTTTTTTTTCATCAGAGGAGTGTTAGAAATATACAGCCATGTTGTGGAGAGCATATTAGATCACCACTTTGTTGTCATCACTTCTGAGCTCATCATCATCATCATCATCATCATCAGGCTGTCTGGTATATTGTTTTTTTTTTTTTCCTACATCATTACTGGTATAATAAATTATTCTCAGAGCTTTCCATAAGTGCTGGCTGCTGGCCAAACAACAGACTACTCAATTAAGTCCAGCCGGCTACTTTATTAGGCTTTTATATCAATTTTTGATTCTAAAAAATAGGTTTGATTAACAATTTGTGATTCACGATGCTGTACATTTTACAACCACAGGCGTCTGCTTTATAACCTGTGTTAAAGTTTTGTAATTTCTAGGTTTTTCTGACTTACCTATTTTCAGAAAGACCTTCTTGTGTAAAATGAGGATTTCTTCATTGGTTTTCAGTTTTAATTCTTCATTGTTAACGTATTCCTCCTACTAAAAAGATTGCTTAATGTTGCGTATTATCTCTAATTAAACTGCACACTGTAATAGGAAACTGCACAACATTGTTGTTTGTCAGTACATGTAGCTTGTCAGAATTAGCAAGCAAGAAAGAAAGTTAGGAATATGTTAGCTTGGGGGACGTACATGAATGAGCATGCATATCACTGTTTATGTATTTTCATGTTTGGATGCCATCTGTGTCAGCGCGTATATTTGATGACACGTGAACTGTGCTGTCAGTAGTTTGCTTATTGTTTTTTTTTTCCTGTACACACACACACACACACACACACACACACCATCAAGGCTTTCTGCAGCAGCGACGTCGCCTTTGGTACGCCAGCAAGCCGGGTTAGAGCAAGCGAGCAGGCAGGCGCTTAGCCTCAGTGGGCTCTGTTATCGCCGTGGAAACAGTGTAGCCCCGATAAAAGCCAGTTTTAACAAGGGAGGCGTCTGCGTTCTCGCAGCCCACAGGGACCTCACCTACACTGAGAGAAAGAGCCAAAGGGTTGCACAGATTGGGATGAGGACGAGAATAAGAGAAGGTGGAGAACAGTTGAAAAGACAGATGGAGCATGTAATTTTTTTTTTTTTTCCTCTTTCTCCTCCTCACTCCTCTCCAAGCTCATTTAAAGATTCCGTTTCCCTCGTCTCCCTCAGCCCACATCATCTTTCTTCCTCAGCATCCCTTATTTCCCTTAACCAGATTTCACATTCCTCAAATGAATTGGGTATCAAAGGAAAGCAGCTGGGGACGGGAGGGGGGGACCTGGTAACAAGACTGGGGAACATTTGAGTGAGTTTGTCTATGCGTATATTTATTTATTTATTTGTTTGTTTGTAATATGTGTGTGTAAATTTCCTCTGCTCATGCCAGGCCACAGCAAAGCAGTGCGAGACATTTGCTTCAACAACACTGGGACCCAGTTCCTCAGCGCTGCCTATGACCGCTACCTCAAACTCTGGGACTCTGAGACAGGTAGGCTCTCCCACTCACATGTCAACACACTTTTTTTTATTGTTCCCACAGACACTTGTGGTTCTACTTGGTTTTACTGAATCAAGGGAGGTGTAGTCCACGTGAATATCTCACTTGAATGCCTCTGTATTTTAACCATAAATATTCTGTGAGTCAAAATCCTATTTCAGCAGCACTCTTGGACATAATAACATACTCTACCAGCAATTTGATCTAACTTTGATCTCGCAAGCCATCAGATAATTGACTAGTTTGACAGTGCAGGCCGCAGCTTCCTTGTGTAATTGACCCTTTGCTAAGCCCTGCTTTCCTCACTTCCTGTTCGCACGCCTGTCAAGATTTTCATTCTCGCCCTGCACACATGCCCTTCACAGTGATAAGATTTAACAGACTGGCAGATTTAACACTGAAAGCCTGAGTCTGTGATTCCACAGAGAAGTAAACAAAAGCAGCTTCTCATTACTTGTTGATGACCGTGGATTTTGTTGGCTAAAATGATGACTCTCACTAGCAGGTTTCATAAGTGCAGCTAATGTTAATGCTTGAGCTCCTTCAGTCAGCTGAGAATTTTAAAACAAGAACTCTGTGAAAGTGTCTTCAATATGTAAGGTTACTTAGCGGCGGCGTACAACATGGTATAATGTTAATGCTAAAAGATGAGGTGTAAGCTAGCTTACATCCCAAGCAAACACTGGTTGGAAGGTGAAATACTACACATATATGTATATGATAGATGACAAAAATACATTTATTAATATTGTAGAAGGATGCATATATCAGATTAAGTGCAGCAGACTTTGAGGCGGTCACTCAGCCAGACCAACCGGACTGTGTTCGCCCCCAGGAAGAGAGCTGGCTAACCCGACAATGGTTCTGCACCAGTCCACATCCTCCCCCTCAAACCCCTCAGATAAGAAATCCCAGTACAACCCCTGGGAATGAGCCATGAGTTGGGCAAATGCAGTGGTATCTGACACAAGTTTGGCTGGAGGTAACGTCACTGCAGCTGGTAAGCTAGCATTAGAGCAGATAAAGAGAAACTTTAATCCATTTCTCATGTGTGCTCTTGTGTTCCATGTTGTTGAAAGACCACAAAAACACACCACACCATCTCAACATGTAGAGAATTGCGACCCTTGACAGGTTGCTAAGCTATGATAGGAGAGTTGCTGTTTGAGGGACTTGGCAAAGGGTCAATTGCTTGAGTTGAACATTTCTTTGCAGAACATGCAAGAATATCTCTGAAAGGTCAAAAGCGCATTTCAGCCAGTTTGTTACTCATTCATGTTTTACACTGAATATTTAGGTGCACGCCCACTTTCTCTCTGTTTGACAGCTGATTAGCCATTTAAATCCTATTTTCTTTCATATGGATGACAAGATTTGTAGGCTAAGACCCTGGTGTCTGCAGGACTACAGTACCTCATTATAATACTGTTATCTTACACATTTTTCCCTTTTCAAAAAATTGCACCTCTGGTTCTGCTATTTGGATATTGCCCTCGTCCATATTGCGATTTCGATAATTTTGCGATTAAGTGTGCAGCCCTGATCAATACTGAATATTTGAAATGCTCTCCACTAATCATTTTCTCAGTAGTGATACTCTGGTACCAGCTGTACTTCCTCGTTCTTTCTTCTGTCTGAGAGCGAGCTGACATACACACCGCTTCTGTGCCCACATAGTCCCACCTCCTCTCAGTTACTCACACTGCTGTCGTCTTCTTCTTCTCACTCATCCTGTTTGCTGGTTGTCTGTTGTCATGTTATAGCCTTGTTTCATTACATTACTTTTCTTTAAAATCTAAAATTTTATCCTTTTAATATTGAATCAGTTTTTCTCTGTGGTATTGAAAGTGGTATCGAGTATTGACATTTTTCAAAATATTGTATCACACTTTGAAATTCCAGTATCATGACAACACTAGTCTTTAGTAAACAGAATATTTTTGGCATTTGAACTGTTTGTCAGACAAAACAAGCAACCACAAATATGCATTTGGACTTTTTTCACTGTTTTCTGACAGGAACCTGCAGATTGATTAATAATGAAAACAACTGTGCGTTGCCTCAGTTTAACTACAGCTGCAACAATTAGTTGATGATGCGTCTAACTAGAATCTATTTTGATAGTAGATTTATCATTTTTCAAACATTTGCTGGTTCCAGATTCTTCAGTATTAGGTTTTATTGCTTTTCTTTGTCATTTATAATAAATAAATAATAACAACATAATAATGATGTTTGTTGGACAGCAGAACAGACAGAAGAACTGAACACAAGAATCTGAAGGCGTCACTTTGCGCTCTTGGAAATTGTGATGAGCATTTTTCACAGTGCTTTGATATTTTGTAGACTAAACAGTTACATGTGAAAATAAACATTAGCTTAATAGATAATGAAAATAATTGCCAACTGCAGCCCTAAATTCAACAGTGCCCAAATAGACCTAACATGATGTCTTATCTATTAAAAAAAGTTCCACAGAACTACACAGTGTCCTCAGAAATGTTATCAGCACCTCTGTCACAGAGCTGACAAAAACAGATTGAGAGCTGACATTTAATATCTTTTTTTTGTTGTTAATGCTGCCCAGTTCTCATATTCATATTAGTATTGGGGATTAGCAAGCGATCTCCTTTATAGGTGTCTGTTTGAACTGTTTACAAAATATAGGGTGCCTCGTCTCACTGGTGCCAGATGGTTCCTCGCTGTCTTTTCCCACAATTTCCACCCCTCTCAACTTCAGAGTGCCAGTCCAGCAGAGGGCAGAAAAGAGTTAAATCCCCCACTTGTTGTCAACAGGATCCCATTTCAAGCCACATCATCCAAATACTGAGACACTCTTAGAGATGAGTCACTACACTGTTAGGACTTGTTAAATGAAACGGGTTCTATCTTTTTTTTCTATCAGGATGCGTAGGATTTTACTATTTTATTCCAGATTAGTCCCAGAGGCAGTTAAACATCGGCTGTAATACAGACATTATATTGGTTAAAAGCCGTCTTTCTTATCTTAAGGGCCTCTTGGTGTTACAGTCGGTTTAATTTTGTGTTCTCTCGGTTCGTGGTAGCAGCGTCATTCCTGTGGTGATTCACCTCTGCTGAATGAACACAAAGAAACACGGAATTTTCTGTGTTGCAGCTGAGCTGACGCTGCCTGCAGGGACGGAGCATACAGCACCGAAAGTTGCTGTCTGTGTCCTTAAATTTTAAACAACTTGAGCGTGCTGCGGATGATTCTGGAGCTTTGACTTTCAATTGTGCCCCCTGACTCCCCTTCCCTCTCTCCACAGGTCAATGTATCTCCCGCTTCACCAACAGGAAGGTACCGTACTGCGTCAAGTTCAACCCAGACGAGGACAAACAGAACCTCTTTGTGGCCGGGATGTCAGATAAGAAGATTGTTCAGGTAAAGTCGACATGCGCCGCATTGCGAGCGATTCGATTAAGCTCCCACCGCCACTTCATGTGCCTTTCTCAGTCGACCAAGCAGATGCACACAAGAATCTCTGCGTATGCTCCCCCTGTGCCCACAGGAGCATGAAATACACTCCTGTCTCATCTTCCAGCAGTAGTACATGTTTTTGTGCGTGCGCGTGGCTCGAGGTTTCAATGGCTGACAGGACTGGAGCAAGTCATTAATCACAGGCGGCGTTAAGGGTGGAAGAGAGGCGAAGGGAAGAGAACAATCTGCAATCCAAGTAGGAAATCCTTAACAATGATATCATATAATCAGATAAACCGTTTTTAGAACAAGTAACCCTGAACCTCTGCAGATGGAAACAGCATGCTGAGATGATGATTTTATTTCCCACAATTCATAAGTATTGAGTTTGGGACTAACTAATATGGAACTGGCGACTGCTGTGGCCGGATGTGTATGTTTATGGTTCTCTATGTGAATGCAGTTGCTTAAGAACACCTTGAGGGAATTTCTTGAAACTTGGCCCAAATGTCCAACCAGACTCAAGGATGAATTGATTAGATTTTGGAGGTCAAAGTTCGTTACACACATCTAATAGAAAAATATTGTTCTTTACCTTTTTTGGGCCAGCGCCCTGCTGTCTGTCATCCAGGTCCCACCCCTCCTCCCCATCAAATAAAATGTTGCAATATAATAAGAGATTTGATTTAACTGGACAGTTGGAATACCATTATTAGGGGGCCAAGCCCGCGGGGGCTGGGGAACGCGTATGCAAGCATACGCGTTTCCCAGTACCAGCGGTGCTGGGAACCCTATTGTAATTGTTCAGATTTTTATTATTATTCATCATCTTTTCTATTTTTATTCTTCCGTTGATAAAAGTCATGCTGCAGCCTAAACCGTGCAAGTTTGGACGATGAAAATTTGAGGGCTGGCCCAGACCCCTGCAGGGACCTCAGACGCTAAAAACTGCACATGTCCGCCAGCAGGGGGCGCTATAAGCAAGGATAACGTGTTTTGGCCTATAACTCCCACACCGTATGTCGCACATTCAAAAACCTTATATCCCCCAATTCCTTGAATGGAGCTGAGTCACTTTGTAATTGGCCACGCCCACTTCCGCCTAAATAATTTTTTCGCAAAATTGCGAAAACTGGCAAACCTGCTTTTTCGAACTCCTCCTAGGGATTTTGTTCGATCTGCACGAAAATTGGCCCAGACACTCTTCTGCTCCTCATGAGCTAAAGTTATCAAAAGATTTGTTTTGGGTTGAAAATTCCGCGAATTATTAACGAACAAATTTCCGTAGCTAGCCGTAAAAATGGAAAATCTTGCATATCTCGGTCAAAGTAAATGCTATCGACACCAAATCAGAGATCCTTGGTTGGCATGACAGTGGGAGCCTATGAGCTGAATTTGGCGAATGTTGGCCCATAGGGGGCGCTAGAGATATGGGAAGTTTATATCTCTAGAACGGCTGCACCGATTTCTACGAAATTTGGTCCGTACGACGTAGGGCCGGTCCTGAGGCCATATCTTCAAGGGGGTCATGACAGGTCGATGTGGGCGGGGCTTATTACAAGATAAACAAAAAAAAATAATTTCTGCCAAAGTATAATACTTAGGGTTTTGAAATTTTATGGCTACATGTAGAATAGGACTCAGATCCCGCCTACCGAAAATCGCGTTCGTGCTCCACTAGGTGGCGCTATAACGCATTTTTGCCTATAACTTCCACATTTTAAATGACATGTTGAAAAATCTTATATTGCCGTATTCCCCGAATAGGGCTGGATCTTCTGACGTAGGCCCCGCCCACTTTCGCCGAAAATTCCCGTCGCTAAGTCGCCGCGTGTCCGAAACCTACTTTTTCGAACTCCTCCTACAGTTTAAGCGCCATCTGCGCCAAACTTTGCACATACGATGTCTAGATGTGTCTGATCTAAAGTTATCAAAGGAATCGTTGAACGACAAAAAATTCGCTAATTATAACCGAACGATTTTTTGGCTAGCTCAAAAAACGCATGTTGTGTCATATTTCGGTCAAACTAAAGTCTTTTGACTTCAAACTTTACACGCTCGTTCCAGAGGTCATCCACAGACTCGGTGCCAAATTTGATGCAGATCGGCCAATAGGGGGCGCTACAAACCCAACTAGGTGGCGCTATAACGCATTTTTGCCTATAACTTCCACATTTTAAATGAGACGTTGAAAAATCTCATATTGCCGTGTTCCCTGAAAAGCGCTGGATTTTCTGACGTAGGCCACGCCCACTTTTGCCGTAAATTGCCGTCGCTAAGTCGCCGCATGTCCGAAACCTACTTTTTCGAACTCCTCCTACAGTTTAAGCGCCATCTGCGCCAAACTTTGCACAGACGATGTCTAGACGTGTCTGACGAAAAGTTATCAAAAGAATTGTTGCACACCAAAAAATGCACTAATTATAACCGAACGATTTTTTGGCTAGCTCAAAAAACGCATGTTGTGTCATATTAAGGTCAAACTAAAGTCTTTTGACTTCAAACGTAACACGCTCGTTCCAGAGGTCATCCACAGACGCTGTGCCAAATTTGGTGCGGATCGGCCAATAGGGGGCGCTACAAACCCAAAAACATCAGGTTTCCCAAAATTTGCTCAGAGTCGTCCTAAATTCGCTGTGCATGATGTGAGTTCCCTCTTGAAGCCGACCGCAAAGTTACCTAATGATTGGTCATGAATACCGCAGCTCGGACGACGGCGCGCGTCCCCGCGATCGCCCCGAGCCCCGCGTCCCTCGGGGCCCGCGGCGGCGGGTTCCGAGGGCCGCTGGGGCCGGGTCGCGCGGGGAGGCTTGGCCCCCGTTCATAACTGCTTGCAGTTCTAGTTATTATTATTATTATTAATTTCCCAAAAAGATGTCTGAAATGTTGCATCTTGTTGATCTTGTTGCAAAGCAAGACACAGGTCAAGAGCAGCCTGTCAAGTAGAAGTCTGAAAAAAACTTTATCAAAAGAAAATATGACATAATCCCTTTCAGTCATCACTTATGAACATCTAGAAGTCTGTGGTGGTAGCTGTATCTGCGGCGACCCTGTCCTCCTTTTCCTCATTGTATTGCTGTATTCGTGACTTTTCACCAACCCAAAACGTTCATATTTGACATCCTGGTGGATTTAGAAACAGCCTGGACAAATCCTACTGACTCTGCCTTTAAATTTTGAAGGAAATAAGCAAAGTTGTTTTGAATGTTGGTGTGAGCCCTGCGCTTGGTGGTTCTCTGCCAGTTTCTTCACTGTGGGTTGCAGAGAAGTTAGTTTCGGCCGCAGTGCGTCCTAGTGATTGCTGTGTTTGGACTAAATGTGAAGGACCCGCTTCAATCTCTGCTCAACAAGATTTGTTGTTGTTGAAAAAGCAGTAAGAGGCAGCCTGGTCTCAGTCCAAAGATTCACAATGAGACAAAGCTGTTTGAGAACGCTGCAGAGAGACGTTGTAACGGTGCGAACTCAGCCATCTCAACTGAAATCAAACCGGCTGTGACGGGTGGCAGCTGTCTGGTTTTTGAATAGTGTTACAGTGTGTGTCTGGTTGCTAGATGCTAAACACCCCCCTGTCACCGGTGCCCCCTGATGATCACAAAACCTCCCGGGGGGATGGTACCACCCCCATTAAGAAGTGTTAGGATAAAATGATGAGGTGATGACATTTTAAATCCAAAACTCTGTATGTGTGTGTTTTACAGCTACAAAAACACTTGAAACTCTCTAAGTCCTCTGTTCTTAGTAAAAACAGTGAAGATATCATGTTTCATGATACCAGATATTCCAGGTATACACCTTCTATTAAATTCCTTTAAAATCTTCATTATGAATATTCTGGACAGATGGAGATGGAAACTACAACTTGATTGATTGGCGGTGGCATACGACCGTGAGGCGGTAATTCTAGTTTCACCCGCTCTGTCTCATCTTTAATTGAAAATATGTCAAGATGTTGACGTAAAGAGGACAGACTTTGTCTCCTCACTGTCCAGACAAACGGGAGTCATAATCAAAATATCTGGTACAATAATCGGGGTTAGTATTAAATCATGCAGCTCTCCTCTGGGTTTTTAGAACAGATGGCTGCTCTTGTGAGCAGCCGAAGGCTAAGATTTAAAAAAAGACAAAACAAAAAAAAAACCTCAGCATAAATAGAATTGGATGTAAAAATCTGTTTGGACAGGAATGCATCCTATTCGTTTGTTGCCTAGAGGCCAGATCTATGTGGTTGTGTTTCCTCTATATTTTAATGTGTGCTTAATCTTTTCCAAAAAAAATAAATAAATTATGTTCAAGACTGAGGCCTGTTTGATACCCAATCACTGTCATTATCCTTCTGCAGTTAAGACATTTTACTGCTTTAGCACAGTTTAAAACAGAGAGCCTCCCACAGTCATCTGAGTTTGTCATTGCTGCAGTAGGGGCTGGATTATTTTGCTGCAGACACCGCGGTCGCCTGTTAGTTTTGTTTATGCTACTGTCTGGAGTCTGCAGCGTGCAATAGATTGGCATCTGCAGTGGCTGCATGGACAAGTCGGTACAGTCACAAATAGGGAGCACGTGGATGTCCGCCCAGAGCCTCCGCGTGCTCCCTCCGATGATGACAGACCCCAGGGGACCCTTATACACTCAAACTTAAGACGGCTTAAGAAGTTGTATTTATTTTGGTAAGCAGCGCCCCACAAGAGTATGAAAAATGTGCCATGAAACTATTTTGGTGGGGTTTTTGTGAATCTGTTTTAATAATCCACTTTATTTTGTGTCAGCATTTACACTTGGATAAATGTGTTGACCTCCTCTCTGTCTGTTTCTGTGTGTCTCCTTGTGTCTCCCCGTCAGTGGGACATCAGGACAGGTGAGGTGGTTCAGGAGTACGACCGTCACCTGGGAGCTGTCAACACCATTACCTTTGTGGATGAGAATCGCCGGTTCGTCAGCACGTCGGACGACAAGAGTCTTCGAGTTTGGGAGTGGTAAGTACAGTTTCTTAGTGTTAGTGTTCACCTCTGAGCAAGACTCATGATCCACGAAGGATGCGATGATACCAATAAATAAAATAAAAGTAGCTGTGACCCAAACACGTACAAAAAAATATCTAAATGTTTGGATTATGTACAATTGCAAAACAACAAACAATGCAGCAGTCAGTTGCAGTCATTTTATAAAACTGAATAAAAATAATGAAAAAAAATGTATTATCCTGGTGGACATTGTCACAGTCCAGTATCCAAACATTGTTATTGCAATATTGTTAAATCCCTATAATCCACAATCCTTAGTAATGGAAGACTGGTTGTTTTGGGCAGCAGCTTCGAGGAAATTAATTCAACGGCAGGAATATTAAAAAGTCATGAAAAAAACAAGAGTCAGAGAGGGGGCGTTTAGTGTGATTTGACATGCAGAAGATGTGGCAGTGTGGTTCTCAAGGGACACTGATTTTGCTGTGCGACGGCCTCATTGAGGTGCATCACGGTGACATCGAGTGTTTGTGTTTTTAGCCTCCGTAACAAGAAGGCTCAGAAAACAACATTAAAAAAAACAAACAACTCATCATCAGTGTATCGCGCGCTGCCTTCTGAAGACACGCTCTTGTGCCGCTAGCTTCTCCTTTCATTAGTCGTTGGTAAGTAGAGTAGACATCAACAAACCTCCAGACGACCCTATCTTGGACAAAGCGTACCCAGCTGTGCTGCTAATCTGCTCTGAGTCATAGCCTCTGCCGCGGGTTGCCTGCTTTACATGCATCTGTTACAGTGGGAGTTTCTGTTTTTCCCCCGGAGCTAACATTGTACACTGACAAACCTCCAGCAGCAACCTCTATGAGCTTGGCCTCTGTTGCCAATTGTATATTTTAATAAATAAGCATTTTTGAAATTGTTCCAAAAATTTAATTACAGGAAGGCAGATGCACTGGGATGACTGGCAGGTCAGATTGAGTGTGAACGCTGAAACCATCATTCCTACATTACCTGTATTATTCAGCAGCAGTTCAGTTTAGCATCAGCCTTTCGAGAAATAGTAAAGTAGCGTCAGCCTTTCAACAGACATTAAAATATTACACATCGTTCCTGCATTATTGGTAGTATTCAGCAGTATTCAACAGCAGTCCAGTTTTGCGTCAGCCTGTCAACAGATATTAAAATAAACTTTTACGTCATTTCTCCATTACTTTTATCGTTCAGCAGCAAATCAGTTTAGTGTCAGCCGCTCAACAAACTTTAAAACATTCAACATCTTTGATTCATTCCTGGCATTCAAGCCAGCAATGCAGTTTAGCATCAGCTTTATAACAGCCAGCATTCACACCCACCATTTCTTCAGAAATTGCCGTCTGTAGTTTCCCTTTAAAAACCCCAAGTCCTTTCTGTTGAAACTGCAAAAAGACAACATGCACTTGTTCTTCACAAAATCATCTTCTCTTGGTTTTTCCACAAGCGTGTTTATTTTTAGATGCCATCCATACATGTCCGTGCTCAGTGGCCAATCATGAAAGACCACCAAGAGTTGCTTGCAGATTGGCCAGAGGTCCTGTGGTGATAAACAAATTCGGTTATTTTTTAGTTGCTCAAAGATGATAAATATTTAAAGACCAGCTAATAAAGGAGGCTTCCTGTGGATTCTTGGAAAGGGGGGCTTTTTGTTCGCAACCGTCCATTCGTGAAGTTTTTTTTCCCCTTTCTTTCTCCTCAGAACTTCTCAGTGCTTCTTTTTTCTCCAGAGTATAAGACATGCAGATTAAGAAGCGAAAAAAATGTTTGGGTTTTCACACACTCCTTTAAGTCAGAGTTGAAGGACTGAATAAAACGTCGACAGAACAACATGAAGCGAAAGAACCACGTCCCAAGAGTCTACTTAGTACACTTGTTTAGGAGTGGGGGTCTCCCACGAGCTTTTTCAGAGCAGCGTGGGAGAGAACGGGCAAGTGGTATGTTTGGCCAAAGAGTGGCTTTACTGTCCCTCCTCTCTCCCACGGATACCACCTGGCTCTTGGCTCTCGCTAACCCCCCTTGTGAGCTGCTGCTACACAGCGGCATTAGGCTGAATTTACCGGAACGGTCTCATATCTCAGGAATAGAAGCGGAGGCTGGCAGAGAGAGGGGCAGGGTGAGGGAACGCCGGATGGTTAGAAAAGATTGTGAGGCAGCATTTCTACAAGTCATTCACATCACGGCGCAAACGCCCACTCGTAATTCAAATTCCGTCCTCGTTTTCACACACAGACACGTTTTCTAGGGAGACTGCTTCATCTGTGGCAGAGGTTTATCATCACGGAGCGGAGAGTCGGTGCGCGCGTTGGGCGGAGGATTACAATCAATATTGTGGCACTGTGCCAACAAGGAGAATTAGCTCTTGATCATGAAGACATTGTCCAGTGAGCAATGAAACTGTGAGTTCGGGGGGACGTTTGGGATGATGATGAATTGACGGAAAAAAGGATGAAGAAAAGATGAAAAATTGCGGCGAAGGACAATGTTTGAATCTCATAAGTCGAAACGTGAACCGCTGTCATCTGAGGACTCAGTTGCTCTTGTTTATTTCCAGCACGGAGGCTCATTCCAGACTGACTTCAATCATGCTCCTGACCTTTAAAAGAAAACCCCCTGCCAACCCAAATTTAACAATTTAATGATGTAAATATTTTCCCATCAGTAATGAGTATTCCAGAGCAGAATTGTGGCAACCATTGGAAAGGAAAAAAAAGTTAATTTACTCTTCTGTCAATAGTAATTATGTTGTGAGAAATCCTCTTTTCACATTAGTCCCAAATAACAAACAAAGACAGTCTGTCTCATTTCCTTCTCAGTAAGAGTCGATCGGTGGTTTTTCTTTTTCCTTCTTGACATTTTTCCCGCAGGCTAATTACAAAACTTAGAGGGTTAGCGCGGACGATTTGAAGTGGGGTTGTATGAGGTACTTGCTGACAGTCAGTGTGTTACTTACAGTAGATGGCAGTCGGCACGCCACCAGTTTGGAGAAGCAGAGAGGAGAACCAGCATGGAAGCAAAGCCACGTACTGCTGTTCACAGAGACGGCAGTAAAACATATTTTATCCACTTAAAAAAGGCTTATCTAAAGAAAACAAATATCCATTTAAGTGTACACTATCTTTTCTCATTTTATCTCGTAGAACACTGGAGTTGTTGATCTACTGCGTCTTCATTTGGTTACATTTTTCTTCTTTTTGTTCAGTATTTTTATGGAGAAAGCCAGAGAAAACCGAAAAAACAAACAAACAAACAGAAAAAAATACTAGCATCGTCAAGGTACTGTGCATCGCAATAAATCGAAAGGAAAACAGGCCATACTTTGACTTTTAAGTATGGATGTTAATGATTAATCATTAATCGATTAATTGCTGTTAGGTATCAGTAATTGTGACTCATTTGACCTTGTTTTGTCAGATAGTCATTTGTTGAATTAAGAAACTTAACATTACACTTATAAAGTGGAAATGAGAAAGTGGTTTGTATCTAATTAATTATTAATGATTAATTTATTGTTAAGATTTTCAACTATCAGTTAAAGAAAATGCATAAAATTTACATTTCTACTTTTAAGGTGTTTCCATATTATTGAAAGGTCAAAAACAACAACGAAACAAGAGACAATCCCAAAAGACAAAAAAGTAGCAGAGATTTAAAATAGTTGAATAATGCTAAAAAAAAAAAAAAGATTGCCACTGAATATTTAATCTTCTTTAGCTTTAGAAAGGTCATGACATCGCAGAGGAGTTTTTCTTTTTGGTCTTACTGTGTGTCTTTGGTGTTTTCAAGGGTTAGTTTGTATTCACCAAAGTCACACAATAACACAAACAAACTAACAGATCAGGGCAGCGGTGGACCAGCAGCTCCTGTGTTTTATGAGGCAAAATTACTGATTTTAGAGAGCAGTATTTGACTTACATACAAACTGTCTGATGGCAAGGTAAAGGGGCAAAAATATTCTAACTATAGCGTACACTTAAACTAATATTGTTCTTTAGTTGGGTAAAATATATTTTGCTGCTGAGCCTCTCCACAGCAGTACATTGCTTAGCTACACTGGTACCTCTGCTACCTCTGCTCTACTGTGGATAAGTACTTCATAGAACACCGCTTCAAATAATCTGAACTATCCCTTTAACCCCAGCCCCGCTACAGATGTTATGTCTGACAAACTAAAGTTTACATATATACAGATATATATATATACATATGAAAATGCTGTGTTTTTCCTTCTTTGTCCTCCATCCTGATCGACATGAAACACCGTAAATAACGATCAGTCATCTATTATGCATGAACATCCCTGGTGTTCGTCATATGTTTTCTTTTCTTCCTCTCCCCTCGCTCTCCAGATGACAGAACATTCACGCTGCTTATTTCTGCGGCTCAGAAGAAGAGATCTGATGGCTTTGTTATCTCTTCAGAGTTTAGCTTGGCTTGTCTGCAGACATGACAGTGTTTCACGAGTACAAGGGTTTGCGTCTCTCGTTTAACTCTCGTCTTCGGCCCATTTTTGGTGTTGGTGGAATCGCTTTGCTCCGGCTGTTACTCATCACAGAAGGAGACGGAGACGTGGCTTTAGTTTAAGCAGACAGCAAGATCAGAACGGGGCTGTCGCTCTTTAACACTTACTTTACGCAAACGCGCGCAGAGCGGAGCAGAAAGTCGCTTTAGTTGCAGTCATTCACTTGGTTTGGAGCAAGCCTCAGGAGCATACGCAGAAAAAAAAAAAGTCACCCTGGCAGACACATGCACAGAACCGTAGATCTGAATGATCTCCTGCAGACCACTTATGATCAAATTGCCAAGTTTCCGATCTGTCGCAAACGGAGAGAGACATAGCAGAGCATAAAAGAACAGAGAGGCAGGGTGAAAGAGCAGAGAAGGGATTAATAAATAATTGGCTGCCGGTACTGTCGGCGGTGGAGCATCAAAAGCTCCTTTCAGACTGCATGCAGTTATTTACATACTGGAGCTGTAATGGTGATCCTGCCTGTTTTCTCTTCGGTAACAAGCGTTTCTGAGATGGCATAAGCAGCTGTAATAGTAAACAAACTACAGCTTTGTGAATGTTTTCCTTTTTAGTTCTTCTCGCTTAAGGGCTGCAGAGGTTGCTCTCTCATTCGGTGTTTAACCCGTCCTCAAGTGTATTCACAGCGCTTTGTGCCTTTTTCAGGGACATCCCTGTGGACTTCAAGTACATCGCTGAGCCCAGTATGCACTCCATGCCAGCTGTGACACTCTCTCCCAACGGTGAGTAGTCAAATCACGCCAAAACACTCACAGACACACAGTCGAGCACGCAGTCGAGAGGACTCCAGGGAGCTTAAATCCATATTGCCAGATTGAAGTGGATTCATATCTTCCGGTGTTGGTCGTTGCTCAGAAGAATAAAAACAAGGCCGGTTCAGTTCATCTAAGTGAATTTATGTGTCTGGATGTCCAGAGCCGGTCACCAGGGAAGGAATCAGGCCTGATCCAAGCGATTTTGATAGATAGATATTGGCTGAATCCATTTCCAGTCCTCTGTTTGAGTCGCTCTGGGTTACGCCAGCTGTCACAAAAGGCCCGTTGAGCTCTGTTAAAACACTAAAACGTGTCCTTAATGCACAATGTTGTGAGGGAATTAACTGTTGAAGCACACGGCAGCCTGCAGTTTCAATTAATGACATGTCAGCGTGCGTCAGGGAGGGGCGAGGGGGATGCTGCAGTGGTTTGCCTTCATTTTAGTGATATTTATCTGTTGATGTTGATGTTCAACCTTAAAATGAAGCGATGCAGTCCTCCCTTCACAGGTAATATACAACATCTGTTGGACATATTATAATAATATAGGAAAATGTCAAAGTAAAGCTGTGATGCTGTGATTTTTTTTGCTGAGCATTAAATGAGTAGATTGATACCACTCTCATGTCTATAAGATAAATATTAAGATGCCCAGAGACAGTTAGCTTTGTGTAAAAACAGCTAGGCTGGCTCTGTACAAACATAAAAAAAACTTCCCAGAGTTGTAGTCATGAGCTTTCCAGGATGTCACTGCGCCCAGTCAAGGATAAGTCTGGCACATAATGTATTATATATGATATTTATTAATTGATATTAATATTTAACACAAGATATAATTTGATTATAATAACATTTTATAATCCTGATAGTGACTGAAACCTAAAGAAACCAGGAAGTTAATTAATTAAACTTAAGAATATAGTTTGTTAACATAAAAAATTTCATACTCTGAGTGTCCTCACTGGGTGGGATGATACTTTTTCAGTCGATGGAAAAGATTTTGTTGTGTTTCCCGTCATGGTTTGCACCAACTGGCGGCATTTTTCACAGTTTTCACAGACTGTCTTTGTCTGCACATCATCGCTTTTGAGATGCCCAAACCACTTTCATGTAATTGACAATGTGTCCTCCTTTGTCAACAGTTTCTTCAGCTTTTGAGGATAATGCGAGTTCACTTTCAGCTTCATTCAAGCAATGTTTTGCGGTAGGAAATGCGCGTGAACTTCGATGTGCAACTCAAAAACTACAGACTAAATGTCTTTATTTCTGCCGTGTGAACGAGTAAAAAAAAAGTCCAAAGTTTTATCGTCATGAATTTTATCACAATCTTCTATTGAGATCCTTTAATCGCCCACTCCTAGTAAAAATTCAAATTGATGTTTGCACACGGGGTTTTTTGGATGGATTTAACCAAAAAGTTGATGTGTTAATTATTGAGCTGTAGAGGTGGTCAGAGCCATGTTAGTTGTTCCTGCTGTTTCCAGACAGATGTGAGACTGGTATTGATCAGGACATCCCTGTCCATGAGAGTCATACCGACATGAGACACATTGGACAGCTGAAGCGACGGGTTCCCACAGATGTGAGTGTAAAATGTAAAGAAGCACCGTTACCGACACAGTGGCCACGTTATGTGAGCAGCGCACACCTTGAATGATGAACAGGTGGTCTCCCTCTACAAATGTAACGCTTCCGTTTGAGTCAGGAATTCCCCGTTGTACTACATCAGCTTCAACTACCGTCAAACTGAGCAGTACCCTCCTTCATCTGCTCCTTCCCTCTCGTCCTACTTTGATTCCACCCTTTCATGTACTCTCCCTGCTCTCTTCCTGCCTCTTGGCGGTGTTCTTATTTGTCCCAACATGGTTTGTTTCTTTTTAGCGTGTGAATAATGAATGCACTCTCAGTGGGAGACCATTCAGTTTTCTCTCACGCCTAAATGGCACCCAGCCCCCCCCCCCGCTCCTTGGCACTGCACCCTCATCCTCTCTCCTATCATCTCTCCGTCTCTTGCCATCTTAAACGAAAGAGGCTGAGCGCGCTGGTGAAATCGGCTGACTTGTTTTCATTCGCCTGCACCTACTGCAGTTGACGTTTGTGGACAACAGTGTCTTTTTCCCCTCATGTTTTGTGAGGCGGGATGTAAGAGGAGGACACACACACCAACGCTAGATCTCTTTCTCATACCGCATTAATAATTTCCATCATGTTTCCTTTCAAGAAGTGCAGTGAGTCGTGTAATGCTTTGACACTGAAGCGCTGCCTCTTATCACCGCGTAGTGACTTTGAGACTGTAGCTGCAGCGCTCGGTGAAGTAGATCTCAGCCGAGCAGCCGCTGATGAAAAACCTCTTTTCATTTTCCTCTAAATTGCCTCAATCTTCCCAATTTAATGATGGCGGGATGATGAGGTCACGCCCTTTTCAGAGCGTCGTCCACTCAAACTCAAATTTCCACATTTTTGTTTTTCGTTTTGATTCCTGTCCTTGAGGCACATTTCCACCAAATTGCCCTGTACCTGTTAGAATATCTGGCTCTACTTGATGTCCCACTACATCGGAGTTGTTACGCCGCCTGCCAGCTTCAGCGCACGCTAAGAGCGGTGACATACCACATCCAAAATACTAGTGGCTGCTTGTTCAACATTTGGCAGAGCAGAATCATGCTAATGAGACAAACCAGCAAGTCGAGGTGCAACTTTAAACTTGTTGTGACAACCTCTTAAATGTATTACTGCTAAAACAAACTGCTGCCCTACTTTATAGGCTTCATACTGAGCCTCCAATACTTTCAATTAGTCTAACCGGTTGATTCAACCAAGCATGGCATGTTTGCACTGTGATTCTGATCCGTCCTCTGCACTGATGCGGTGTTGCAACAGTAGCATTTCAGCAGTGGAGCGTTTTGCCCTCCTGATTATTTTAACTTGCTCAGATTTTGGTGATCAGGTCCTCTTCTTTTCCTCTTTGTGCTGCTACAATGGATAAGCAGCCTACGTGGTTAAATACTTTGTTTTCCTGTCTGTATTTATGATCGTGAGTCTTTTATTTTGAAAATGAACCAGATTCTCCCTGTCTTTTCTGTGTCTTCTGACCTCCTGCCCCATTCAGTCTGCTCTGTACTAATTAACACGGCGTCCGACTCGGCACGTATTTGAAGCGGAGCGGAGAGACGCACAGAGGTGCTGTAAAGTTTGAATGAAGCTGCCAATAATGCAAAGGGACTCTGCTGAGTTTGGCGAGAGCAATCAAACAGCTGTTTCTGGTTAAACGAAACGTATCTTACTCTTTAAGATAAGGCCTGTCAGTGTCTTGATCCTTTCCATAATGCTGTCAGACATAAAAAGTTACTATCTGAGCCTGTCAGTGATGGAAACGGTGTCACCTGCTCTGTGTTCTCCACGTCTGTGCCTGGATGTGGTGACTGACGGTGCGTCACTCTGCTCTGTGTTTCTGTCCCTCCTCTCATCTTCCATCACGGTTGTTTTTGCGGTTTGTGGTGATTTAAAGACTCAGTTTGTAAAGTTTACAGCCCGTCATGCTGTTGCGTTGCTCCGTGTGCGATGATGCAGATATGAAGCTATATGATAGATATATGAGCTGAAACTTGTTTACCAACAACTGCTTTCACCCTCTGATCAACCAACAGCACGTCGTCCTGAGGATATTTTTTTAATAAGTGCACCAGCTAATGTAAAAAATACATTTGATTCCCTTTAATTTCTCATTGAAATGTTTTTCCTGTGCATTTGTGCGTTTTATCCTTCAACTGTGATGCTCACTGACTGACAAAGGGATAAAAAAACAAACAAACATTCAACTGGAAGGATCTCAGTCGACTACAGGGGCTCTGACTAATGACTGGAATCGTTGACCATCAGGGGACGGACTGCTCTCAGTACCATAACGCTTGAATTTATTTTTATGCCTCCATGCTGGCTGCAGCCGTGGCTGGAGGTGTCTGTTTTCGGGTTGTCTGTCTGTACCTGCATCCTTACATCTGTCGGTCCCGTTCTTGTGAACGCGATGTTTAAAGAGAACTGATTAGATTTCGTTTGTTAAAGGTCACTGTGACCTCATGTTCGTCCCATTCTCGTGTACGTGATATGTCGGGAACGCCCGTAGGGAATTTCATTACATCGGGCACAAACGTCCACTTCAGTGATGAACCGGTTAGGTTGTAGGGGTCAAAGGTCAAGGCCACGGTGACCTGGCAAAACACATTATTGGTCGTAACTGATGGAGTCATATACTATATTTTTTAACAGAATTTCAACAAATATTTAATATGATGAGGTGATGACATTTTATATCCAAAAGGTCAAAGGTCAGCTTCACTGTGACATAATGTTCAGCTCTCTATCAGCCCTCTGTAAAAATAGTCACACATCAGCATGCCATAAAATACCTTTTATTAAATCCCTTTAAGTCTTCACTACATGTATCACACAGACATGGAGGTAAAGTTGAGTTTGACTATTTTTTCTTTTTCACATTTTTTTTATAAGCCTTTGTATCATGTTACTACAGCAGTGATGAAGTAGAGCTGTATTTGTCCTTTTTAAAAACAGAGGTTTTTGAAAGATAAATTTAAATAAAGTGATTAATCAGATTAAGTGAGCTAATATTCTTTTTATTTAATTAAATCAACATTCCTTAAGGCTACTACAAGGAACTTTGGTATTTTTTTTTTATTTTAGAGCCTGTGTGGACAAAAGTGATAGTGTTTCCACCATAATTCCACCGTAATTAACATGAAATATAATATCAGAAAATAGCATAAAAATCTCCTGCTTGTAACTGGCTAGCGTACTACTCACTGTCACTCTGCCTGGAAAACACCAGTATTGACTCAGTACTGTTCCATAACCAGTTAAAAACTCCTTGTAGTAGCTTTAATAAACATATCTCATCAGTATATATAATTTATATTAGTCAATATAAATGTGATTAATGGTTCTGCTAGACCGTCCTGATAACAGGTCCATGCCGTCCTTTGTGTGTGGCGAGCAAGAGAGCAAACAAGTTTTTGACCAGTATTTTGTCAGATAAAAACATTTTATGATATTTTTTTTCCAATAAATGGTGACTGTTGGTCATTGCAACACTCAAACAGCAGTGCAGCGTTCAAATGTCAACATAAAAAATGAAGTTTCTAAGTATTTAGTACAGCGCTACACGTAAAACGCCCTGTGCAGCTCCACTGGAGATCAGCTGTTAGCTTCACGCTGTTTGCTTGTTTCTAACTGCAGGTAAATGGCTCGCCTGTCAGTCCATGGACAACCAGATCCTGATCTTTGGAGCCCAAAATCGCTTCAGACTGAACAAGAAGAAAGTCTTCAAAGGCCACATGGTGGCCGGCTATGCCTGTCAAGTGGACTTCTCTCCAGACATGAGGTAAGACTCAACTCTCAACTCAACTTTATTTATATAAAGCACTTAACACACAACAGTCGATCCAGAGTGCTTTACACAGTGAACACAGAGGAAATACACAACACAAGAGAAGAAAAAATAGAGTTAAGACAATAATAAATAATAATAATAACAGTAAAGAGTAAGTATTTTCATTATTGTCACAAATAACAATATGCAAATGCAATGAAAACAGTCAAAGTGTTTGTATAATGTTGATTCATCCTTATTAAAAGTTTAAAAATGTGTTTCATGTTTTGTAGAGTTGTGTACTTGCATTACCCAAATGTTCTCACGCACTTATAATAACAATCTGAGCCCGTTGGTGGCAAAAGAAAGTAGGACCGGGCGTCACCTGCCCACCGCGCTCCGTTCTGCACATCACCTTCATCTCCATCGCTCGTCTCTGCTTCCATCACGGTTCGTTTTCTGACACCGTTTGTAAGGTTTGCAGCCCGTCATTATGTTGCATTGCTCCGTGTACAATTAGCAGCTAAAAAAAAAACGAGCTGGAACTTGTTTACCAACAACTTGTGTCTCTCTCACCAGTTCTCCTGTTTTAATAAGTGCACCAAGCTAATATAAAATATGTTTATTATTATACATTTTTGTAAGCTTTTATCTGTTATATTCTGTTACTGTGATGCACACTGACTGACAGATGAAAAAGAAAACAAATGCTTGACTCTTTTGCGTTGTGAGTACAACAAGACGTTTGAGGACATCATCTTGGGCTTTGGGAAACGCTGATTGACGTGCATTACAACACACACAGACGAAGTGTGACTTCACTCTCTCCTCAGGATGCCATCACTCCACTTTATCTTTAAATAGTTGTTTGCTGACTGTTGTATTTTGCACCTTAAAGAAGAGGATTGGAAGTGTGTTAATCAGTGTAGAACGTAAAAAAAAAAAGTAAGAATCACTTTATTTTGGTAAATGAAAAAGAAGTGATAACAGGTTCAAGACACAGCGTTACAAACACTTTCTGTATCTTGTGCTCGATGCTCGACTCATTTCCTCTAAAAAGACTCCAGTTGATGAAGTGCTGTGTTTAAGAGCCTCCTCTTATTATCTCTACAATGAGAGCTAACTAGGACAGTCCAGTGCTCTAATTTTAGCCAAAACACCCATTAAGACCTATTTTCTCCCCTCTTTCTCACCCACCACCACCACCTCCCACGGCTGTGAGCAGGTGCCCTAACTTCCTTTCAGTATCCATGGCAACACTGCAACTCCTGGCTGGAATAAAATACCAAAAGAAAAAAAAAATCAGACTCCCACCTTTTGGCAGGTGAAGTGGAGACAGAAGTAATTTTTAGCAAAGTGCTAATCTTTCCATCCTCTCCCTCCGTCCCTCTCTTTTGTGTTGTTTCTTTTCTTCCTCTCTACCAGCTACGTGGTGTCAGGAGACGCAGATGGGAAGCTGAACATCTGGGACTGGAAGACCACCAAGCTTTACCACAGGATCAAGGCTCATGACAAGGTGTGCATCAGCGCCCTGTGGCATCCGCACGAGACCTCCAAGGTCATCACCTGCGGCTGGGACGGACAGATCAAACTCTGGGACTAGATCTTGTCCTGTTTGGGGAGGGAGGAGGGGATTCAGGGAAATGATGGACACAACTCAAATGAAAGAGAGACAGAAACAACTGGTTGTCTTGTTTTTGCTTTTTTTGTGAATAACCTCGAGTGAAAGCCACAGGGCTGGTATCCAGTCTTATTGTAGCGGTGTATTTTTGTATCCCGTCGTGAGAGCTCAAAACACATCCTCATGTATTATCTGTACAAAGACGAACACAAGCAGACTTTTAAAAATCATTTCTACAACAGAAGACACATCAGAGGGGTATCTTGGTATTTTTTTAAAATAAATGTTTTGCTATAGTAACTTGTCCTGTGTAGAATACCTCTGTAATCCTTGGTAAAAAAAAATGTTGATTTTTGTGACCATCCTTTAATGGAAATAAACATTCTGTAAATATTAACTCTTAAGAAAACGAAGCATTGTGTCCTTGGAACAGAGTCTGGAAATCTTTCAAAACACTTGAATTTGAACGTTTTCAAGGTTTGAAAAGAGTTTGGATGTTTTGATAAAGTGTCGGAAACAGCTTGAAAATGCAACTTTCACAATAAACAGCTACCTGACTGAATAGTTTGCTTTTAGATAAAGAAATAAAATAAGTTGCATGTAGATCCTTTTGAGGAAGCTGGACACAGTTTGGTAATGGAAGCACGGCTGCAAACACGAGTGCGTCCTCAGTCCGGTCAACACCTTAAATAGCTTCCAGCCGTAGACGCCGCCAATTGCTCTGAAACAGTCCCCTAATCATGTTAGCTAACCCTAGTTAGGAAATTTCATTGGCTTGTTTCTTAACAAGGGCTGAAGAAAACATGACGGTGTCAGTGGAACCACTTCCTGTGTGACTGGATGAGCTTTTGACATTCGCCATAATGTTGTGTGATTGGACAAAAATATTGCTGGTTATTTTGTCATTTTATTTTGCTAATTTAATGACCTGCATAAGTTACAGTTTTACATCTAACAAGATGAATTAAGGATTTATTTTGACCAAACCAGAGAGGGAGATTATTGGCAACAGAGGAAGTACAGGACAAGACTGTTTTGGTGAGTATTATTTTTATCCGTCTGCCTACACAGTTTAAATTAAGTATATTTAATGGAGTTAACAGGCAAATTAAAGCTCAGTCTTAGTTCTGTAAACGAGAGACGCTTGAAATCAGATCTGTTGTATTTTTCTGTTTAATAAGGGAAACAGGTGTGAGAGTATTTCCTTTCTTGACATTTTTTGAGTTAATTTTATTTTGTGAAAGCAGCTGTTACGTGATAAATCTTCAATTTGAAGCAGCAACAACACAGCAAGTTGACATTTTTTGACATCTTGATTATGCAGCTTAGTGTTTTCCTTTGTTGTTCCTACAGTTAACACCGTGATGTAATCATGATGTCGACTTGAAAAGGGTCTTCAGGGTGACAGACATCCTACAGGCAGGTGATGCACTTTGAAACATGAATATCTGTTGTTTTCCTTTAATTTGTCACCCTTCTCTAGAATAATAGCACAATGACATCTGATTTAATGTGATGGGGAAGTGAAATAATAATTGTGATTAATATGTACATAAATAGAAAGTATTTTCTAAAAAAGAAAAAAAAAAGCTTGAAAATGCACCTTTAAAATTCTTGAAAGGTGATTGATGTGTTGGAAAACGTGCAGGAACCCTGTTGGAAGAGGTGTTGTTTTATTCAACACAAAATCACGTGGAGAACTCCCAGACAATTCTTTGTTTCTTCTTTATTAAATTGCATCAAAAAGATTTGACAAATTACATTATTAATTGGATGAATTTTGAACATGGATTTTTTTTTTTTTTTTTTTTTTTTTGAGGTTGTTATGTTTTTCAGATAGTTTGTTGATGAAGTTCTGGTGCAGCAGAGATAATGGAGTGAGGCAAATTGAACACCAGAGGAAAAGAAGTGACAGTTGTACAAAAAAAATCTGCGTCTGTGTGGATCTCATTTGTTGTTTTCTATTATAACCCAATATGCAAAGCAAAAAAAAAAAAAAAAAGAAAAACTGGTCTTCATCTTTTCTTTTTGTCTTTTTCTCACGCACTCGCCCACACGTCCTCATTCAAAACAGACACACTGAACGAATCTAGAGACACTGCTGTTCATGTTCTTCACATAATTGTCGTTCATTTTGTGCTCTAGATTCAGTCGTATCAGGGTTCAACTGCAGGGAAGCGTCTGTTCATCTCGTCTGCAGGCGTCTTCTCCCGCCTCCGGAGCAGATCCCATCTCTTCACCTTTATTACCCACACTCCTCGGCTCAGTCTCTTTGTCTTTCTGTGCGAGCAGCTCTGACGGCCTCCCACAAATATTCACTTACTGTCAACGAGGCGCCATCTTTCATCTCCCCTAACATCTTTAAAGGGATAGTTTGGATTATTTGAAGTGGAGCTGTATGAGGTACTGATTGATAGTCGGTGTGTTGCCTACAGTAGACGGCGGTCGACTCGCTACTAGTTTGAGGAGGCAGAGAGGAGAACCAACACAGAAGCAAAGCCATGAACTGCTTATTTAACTTCCACCAGTTCTTACTCTAAACTTAGATTAACTTTAATCCTGTTGCACCAAAACTTTACACTCCAGTTTAAAATGTGATCCCATATTAACTTAACTTAAAATAGCTGCATTTTTGAGATGCATTGAGTGAAATAATCAAGTTCCTCTTTGAAAATTAAGAGAGGGACTAAACCTAACCTCCTGAGTTTCATGATGCGTCTCTTCTTTCTTTCATTCCAGTTGAGAACTGGGCCGACATGTTTTTCACAAAGGAGAAATGGGAGCTTCTTGGCCATCGTGAGTAGGCTAACTAGCATTTTAGCCAGCTAGCAAGCAATAGAACACATTTAGTTAGCTTTCTGGCTAGCTCACAAACAATGTGACATGGTCTTTACTTTTTAGCTAGTTAGCAAACAATATTTTGTTAAATTTTAGCTAGCTAGCAAACAACATGCTTGTTTTGTTTTGTTTTTTACTTTTTAGTGAGCTTGCGAACAATGCAACGTTTTAACTTAGTTAGCTAGTTTACCTCCCGCTCTTTTACCGTTATTAGGCCCCAACAGCACCCAATTTATTGGTTTGTTTACTTTAATTTGGATAAGCTTTAAGCAAACTCTATTTAATTCTGGTTTAAATCACTAAACTTGGATTTATTAAACTTAGCTTAGTTTTTAATTTTGCAACAGAGCTCTGTTTAATCTTAAATCTGGATTTACTCATTTTAAACCTAGATTTGCTAAGCTCTGATTGGAGCTAATCTTATATTAAATCAGTCTTTGTTTGGTGCAGCCCAGTCAGTGGGTATAAGTCTGCCACTGGGGGTCTGTTTCAGGCAGCACACACCATATCTGCTATTTGTGTTTTCAAAGTCTCATGCATACTGGAAACAGTGTCAACCTCTGAGTTAGCAACCTACATGCTGAAAATGACAAATTAGCACCTGGTTTACCAGCGGTATGAACATAAAACAAGCTAGCAGCTGTTTCCTTTTCTTTAGTGGTGATTTAGCCATTTTTAATGCCAGGGCTCACTCCCTGACGTGCAAATGTTCCACTAAAACAAGTTACCCCCCCGCAACACTGTGGATGAGAGCAGCCATATGTCACATCCCACAGCCACGCCTCCCTTGGGGTGTAAACAAGCACTGTCAAAGCAGCCAGTCAGTGTGTACGACAGTGGCAAACACTTCACCACTGAGTAAATGATGTGTGCCGATTGTGTCTGTAGATCACAGTGAATCAGAAAACAGTTTTGGTGATGGCGTAACTAAAGTTTTTTCTGTGAAAAAAATATGTTCATATCATAAAACACCTGCTTTTAGAATGGAGTTTGGTTCAACAGGACCAAAACAGTAAAATAAAGTGTCTTAATGATATCACAAGTGACTAAAATACATTATCCTAGGATTCAGTAAGGTAGCTGCATTTGTCAGGTCCGTCCATTTTGACAGAGGGAGACCGAAAGGACAACTATTTCTTAAGTCTTTTCTAGTAACAATGCTAATTGTTGATCAGCAAAGACATATCATAATTGTTCACATGACTAGCTGGCAGACTGTGTTTAAACTGGCAAAGACCTTGGAATGGGCAGCAGCATGACACAAGAGCCCAGATTGATTGCTCTCGTCCATTTTGCAGGGGGACGATCGGTGCATCCTGGGCTCAGCGATGCACAAGACAAATGTGATTGGTTTATAGAAATACAAACAAGCCAGAGCTTCTTTTTTTTTCCCTGTCACAGATTGATAATATGTGGAGCCAAACATGTCTCCAGTGCTGAGCGCTGTAGAGATCCAGCTATGCACGTCCAGGTCAGCAGCAAAACGGATTTTTAGCAAATTAAAACAAATATCCATATCAGTCTAAGTTAATCTAAATGTGCATCAGTTTTACCGCTTTACTTTGCCAACAGACAGCTTTTTCTGATGAGAAACCACTGTTACACAAACTAAATAATCCTCGCTCTAAAGCAACCAAACTCAAAATAAACAAAATCAGTCATTTTCCCTCACGGAAAAAACATGGGAATTGCTGGTCTACCCTCACCTTCAGTGAATCTGAACTAAGTTATTAAAACATCAAAGTCACAGAATAACACAAACAAACTAACAGATCAAGGCAGCGGCAGACCAACTCCCACGTTCTGTGTGCTAAAATTGCTGAGCAATATTTGGCTCATGTACCCGCAGTTTCCCACCGGAAAGGCAAAATATTCTAACAAATAGCAAACATCAGTGTATGCTATATTTAGAATATTTTGTTTTTTTGTTTATTTGGGTAGGCCAAAGTGGCAAAAACACACTTTGCTGCTGCCACAGCAGTTCACTGCTTAGCTTCCATACTGGTTCTCTTCTCTGCTTCTCCAAACTGGACTGTGGATAAATACCCCATACAATCCCACTTCAAATAATCTGAACTGTCCTTTCATTCATGTCCTGTCTGAGGGGTCTGTGGGTTCTGTGTCGGCGCAGACCTGTTGTAATCTGAAAAGGTTGTCTAATATCTGGCCGTGGGCCGAGCTCAGATAGGGCCGTGATGACGAGGGCGACTGTGACTCAGAGGCCGACCTGCAGCCAACAACACAACCGCTATGAGGTAGAACACAGAGAGCCTCTCGAGGCAATTACTCTGCCCCTCTACACGGCTGAGGTCATTACAGGCCAGGAGAGGAGGAGCAGGAGGATAAGTAGGAGCAGGGATTTTAGCTCTGCAGAAAGGTCAGGCCAGATAAGAGTTTGGGGAACGTTTCACAAAGTTGGCCGTTCCGGCTGAGATAACATTCAGGGTTTCCACTCTGCGTTCACCCAGCTGAGGGTGTAAGCACTGCTGGCGTTGAGGACATTCTTATGCAGAAAGAGGTGAGGTTTGGCGGGGTCGCTGTGCACGTGGAAGAGGCGGAAGTTGGCACGTTCAAGCTCCTTGAGCAGGCTGAACCAGTACCGCACCACGGACGGGTCATCGCCGCCCACCTCGAAGCCCGCCCAGTGCAGGTGAAGCTCCAGCAACAGCTGTCCGACAGACTCCAGAACTCCTTCCAGGATCAGATTCTCCAAAATCTTCCACTCTGCGCTCTCCATATCTGCCTTCAGTACATCCACCTGGAACAGAAAAAAAATCACTTTGTTTTATTTTTCACCTTCAGTTAAAACAACCTCAGTTCCAAAAATGTCAGAACATTCTGTAAAAGAAGAATGCAATGAATTGCAAATCCTTTTTGACTTGTATTCAATAGAAAACTGGACTGCAAGCTAGTAGTGAAATGCTTAAAAAAAACACCAGTTTGGAACATTCGACAGGTAAACAGGATAACTGGTAACAGCTGACAGTATCATGACTGACTCAAAAAGGCTCACAAGCATGGATGGGGTGAGGTTCATCACTTTGTGCAAAACTGCATAGACCTAAAAACCCACCGGGGGCTCAGGAACACTTCAGAAAACCGTTGTCAGTAAACAGTTTGTTGCTGCATCTACAAATGCAGGTTAAGTGGGAGCAAAGTGGGAGCCATAAATCAACAACATCCAGAAACGCTTCAGATTTCTTTGGGGCCTGAACTCAACTGAGATGGACTGATGCAAAATGGAAAAGTGTGCCGCGGTCTGACAAGTCCACATTTGACTTGTCTGTTTCCGGACATCATGGATGTCTAAAGAGGAAAAGGACGACTTCAAAAGCCAGCATCTGTGATGGCATAGGGGTGTGTTAGTGCCCAGGGCATCATGGGTAACTGTCACATCTGTGAAGGCCGATTAATGCTGAAAGGTTCATGCAGGTTTTGGAGCAACATATACTGCCATCCAGACAGCGTTGTTTTTCAGAGACGTCCCTGCGAGTGTTGAGCACCTGAAGTCATACATCAAACAAGAATGAGCAAGAATTTCACTTTCAAAACTTCAACAGTTAGTGTCCTCCAGTTCCCAAACATTTACTGAGTGTTGCTAGAAAAAAGAAAAAAAAAAGATATATCACAGTGGTAAACATTATCCTGTTCCAACCTTTTTTTTTTGGAACGTGTTGCAGGTTGAAAAGTTTTTGCAGATCATTGCATTCTGTTTTTATTTACATTTTACAGAAAGCCCCAGCTTTTTTGGAGAAGTGGATGCAGCTGAGCTCTATTATAACACTGGAGTGACACTAAACTGTGTAGAATTATTGAACGTAAAAGCTATTAAAAGATGAAAAGGAGTAAGTGAAGCTTGGCCTTTATTCTTGCTTTAGCGATGTTGATGATGGATTGAGTGAGGGAGCAGCCTGACAAGGGTTGCTGTGTTAGAACAGGGGGGAAATGTTTCACAAGATGAATGTTAATAGCTCCCTCAGGTCATATTCAAGTAAGGAGACTCATGCATACCCCAAGTTTAATGCACATCCTCAAGACCTTGGGATTCCTCCTTAGTCTACCAAATTGCTCGAGATGTCCTCTGTCTGACCTTTATGTGCTTAAAAGTCTCGCTGGCGACAGTGTTTTTATTCCTCTAGGCTCAGTTAGTGTTTCCTCAGTTAGTGCATCATGTAGCCACTAAATTAGCAGCGATAAGACCTGAGGAGCAGTTTGGTTACAGGATTTATCAGACAGAGGCTCAAAAATTAAAGATAACATTAGATATTAGCCAAGGAAAGTTCATAGATCTGTGTTATTTTAATTATGGGAAATGTTTACATTTCATCTGGCACCGTGACAGCACAGATATCAAAGTGGCCGTGAAATTCCTCTCCAATTGAAGCCTTTGGTGACGCTGCTGAATTCCCAGCCCTCATTAGTGGAACCGAACAAGTCTCAGAAACTCAAAAAACAGCTATCTGCGGAGAACAAGTCCAAATGTTGTCCTCCATCCTCCCCATGGGCGCCAAAACTCCCACAAGCAGAGAAATGTACCATAATTGGACAGAAACCTCGTAATGGAAGATGATGTGGCATCATCAAGAGGTGATGTATTCACCCGGTCTCTGAGGACAAAGTGTCTCTGTCTGTGTTTGAGTGCACGTGTCAGGACAGGATGTTATTTAAAGCAGCTCATGCAAGCTCATTCTGTCTGACAGATGTTACAGGTTTTTTTTTTTTTCTTATTTTTTCAGTGGACTTCACACAAATGGCCTTTCTGCCTCGATGGTCCTCGATCCAATGCTGCCAGTATCAACTCTCTGCAGGAGAAGTCGCAAGCCCTGGCAAGACTCCTGTCTGGTGTGAGCAAAGTCCATATGGCGTTGGAGCTTTGGAAAGATGACTCTTGCTACACTGCTGTGCAGTGTTAGCCACGCTAAATGGTCCTTAGCCATGCTGGAAGGAAATGAGATATGATGACAGTTTCCTGGTGATTTGAGAGCAAAGTAAGTAAACAAACAAACACAAAAAACTAAAGACATTTGGCTGCACATATGGATGATTTTAAAGGTCTAGTGTGTAGGATTTAGTTGCATCCGGCCGTGAGTTTGCAGTTTGCAAACACTTCGCTTCTCCCTTCCCTTCCAAACATGTAGGAGAAACTACAGTCACCATTAAACAAAGTAGCATAGAATGGAAGTGGACAGGATGTTCATTTCACACATGTGCCATGCCAAAATCAAGCAGCAACACTGGCCTGAAAAATGGAGCTGAAAAAAACAAAAACAAACAAACAAACAAACAAAAATAATAACTGCAGTACCTTGAACGGCCACGTATGGTTGGTTCTATAAGTGAGTCAATCCCCTCAGCAAGAAAGCAAATTAGGGTATTTCTCAACACTGGGAACTTTTCCTTTAAGCAGGTTTCAAGGACAAAATGAGTATTAGAGCATTTTTATTTTGATGAAGACACGTGTGCCAAACACATTTCACACATCACAGGTTTCTCTCACAAGAAGCTCCTGTAGAAAACATCAACTTGCGTTTAGTTTGAGCTAATTTTGCATCTTTAATTTTGAAACCCTTTAAACCATGTTGCACAGCTTTAGCTTTCAGCATCCTTTGTTAGGAAGCCTGATATTAAGACTCTGTAAGAACTACATTTCAAAAACAATCACAAACCATATTGCTCTCTATAATAATAGAGATCAGCCCTGCTGTAGCCTCTGTAGAATATTTTATGTAAAATGTCTCTGCAATCCACAGAAAATCCTGGCCTCCACTGCTGAGAAATTAATGTCAGATTGCTGCAGAGTCTTTATACCCAATGGGCAAATACTTCTCCTCCAAATGACTCATACAGTATGTGATCAAAATACACATGGTAATTATTTCTGTAAAGCATCCTCAGGATTAGGCAGCACGCTGGGACAAATTTTAATTTAGAGACGCTTTTGATGAAAAGTTGTCTGAGTCTTTGTAAACAAACAAGTTTGCTGATTTGAGAAAATAACTTTAAATGGAAGTTTACACTTTGGCTTGTTAATTGGCCTGAAATGTGTTTATTTCATGGTGAGCAAATCCCAGCTATTAACAAGACTTTTTTATTTACTGCTTTTGTTCCACACAATTGGTCTTGTCAGAATAATTCAACCGTTTTTTTTCCTTGTAAACCACAGAGCCAAACACCACAGCTTATCTGACCTTTATTATTAGGTTTTATGTGCTTTAATTAGTGAGCCTGCCGCCAGAGAGCAGATCACAATTAAAGATATTTAATTACACATCTGAGAGGTTTGCTGATTCTGGGCTTTTGGAAGCACTTCAACAACTGCTTTGACATCAGGGCAAAGCCTCGCGTGACACAAACATGCAGTATGAGCTGTCTTTGCATTCACTTGTATTATTTTTATGACTGCTCACTGCCAGTTCAAATCACCCTGGCTAAAGTGTCACATCTAAGTATATATGTCTTCACCACATTCTTTATGTACAATTGAGAAGCTAAAAAACAAACAAAACACAAAGTGTCACTGCTTTTAAGCCTGGATTATGATGCGGTTCTAGTATTAGCAATGTTAGTGCATTGGGCCGTGGGACCACCCCTTTGGTAAAGACTTAAATAACTTAAGAATAATTAATAATTAGAGCCTGAAAGTTTGCACATTTATTCACAGTCCCCAGAGGATGAAGCTTACTGACTGTGGTTATTCCCTAATCTAGTGGAACCAGCAAGTTAGCATTTTTACCGATCCACTGGAGTATTTTTACATCCGCAAGATGGACTGCAACAAATTTTGGTACAGGCATATGTTTCCACTGCATGGGACAGCTCAACTTACTCTTTTTTGGTTTTCTAATGTCGAAAGTTGTGGCTAGTATCTGTTTTTTTTTTTTTGTTTTGTTTTTTTTTTGGTATTACCTTGGTCAAGGTACCACCTGAGCCAATACTCAAACCGCTGACAATCAGACTGTTACATGGAGATGCTGCACAGTGACTACAAAGTGCGATTGCAATTTTTTAATCACTCGGCCCCAGTTAAAAGCCAAGGTTGTGGCATTGGGTGGGGACAGTAGGGACTTGCCCCTAACGGAGAATACTGAAATGGCCCAAGCAGTAACTTTGATCAAAAAATTTAAATATAACTACTGTACAAAATAATGTGTTTTTAAGTTTCTTCTTACTGACAATATATTTAATGTATAAATTAAGTGACTAGTGACAAATATAGTGAGTTATTCAGACCATCAAATGTGTCATATTGTAATCTGGACTGTGTGAAGTGTGTGAATGCACAGAGCCTGACACAAACGGAGTGAAAATCAAAGTGAATATACTCAAACCTTAGAAAGCGCATAATGGAGTACTTTCTAGTCCATTGTGCTAGATTAGTGGACCTTCCTCTGTGGAAGCGATGTGAGTGATGGAGCAGATGGAGGGTGAAACACGTTACTCATCTACAGATGGAGAAATCACAAGCTACACTTTTGGGACATCACTCATATTATATCTGGACAAAAATATATTGCACCAAGACTATGCATGCAGTCATGTAACAAAACTAGAATATGTGCGTGTGAAGGTGATTTATCTGCATATATGTGAGCAGAGCCTTGCACATCAAGTTTGCACAGGTTGCATGCTGTAATCTTAGTCAGCACTCCTCTTGCAGCCACACAACGTCTCTCCATCTCCTCTCACACTGTGCACCACAGTGTGCACGAAACTTCAGCTTTAATTATGGTTATGGAGACAATCTGTGTCTCTGTTGATCTGAAAATCTGTGACAACAGAAAACAGACAACCAGGCAGACATTGCAGAAGGAGAACAAGGCAGGGCGGTAGAGAACACAGCTTCAGCAGACTTCGTAGTGATGAGAAGACATAACCCGGTTTGTTTTGTCCATTCGACATGTGCGAACTGATTCATGAATCCCCGTTCCTGTTGTTGCTCCACCTGGGATATATTAATTGTCCCCATCATCCACAATAAGAAATTTCCGCCTTTGCAGCCCACAAAACCACACCACAGTCCGCTGATGAAGTGCAGACATTTCTGTTTGGTTGATCTCAAAAGGACAGGATATCCTCCACTGTTCCTGTGTGCTCGTGTTGTGTTTATATGATGATTGCACCTGGTGTTGTTATGACGATCAATTTGAGTTTAGTTGAGTGGAGCAGTGGTATGTATCCTACTGACTCTTCCTTGTGTCACCAGCAGGTTGGCCTTTGTGTTTCTGAGTAAAAAGTCTCCAAAAATATTGGACAGATTGCCAGAATAAAGTAGTACAGACATTCATGTTGCCCTCAGGTTGAATTGTAGGCATTGTATTGGAGGTGTGAAGTGGGAGAAGAGAGAGTTTGTAACTTTTTGTGTGTATACATCATTAAACGCGTTGAATCAGTGAGTATTTGTTCTTGTGAAGCTGGACAGCAACGCCATATCCTGTGTTTGACACATCCATAACTACAGTGGTGAACATTAGTGTGTTAGCATTGTCATTGTGAGCACATTAGCATGCCAATGTTAGCACAGAGCTACAGCCACAATAAAGGCAATAATGGCTGCAGACTCAATGTGTTGTGCTCATCCGTTAGTGTTAAATGATTGGCTACATCAAAGAACTGGATGAAAACGGTCCCCCTGTGTAGAAATCCAAAGATTTATTTTAGGTAACCACAACAATTCGAATGCATACGAGTGCAGGATAGTGTCTGTCACTCAGGAAATGAAAAGGCTCTTAGATGTATGTTGTTCTCGTTTTCTACCACTTAGGCCGTTCCTCAGTACAGCAGTGCTGTTGGGCAGTTCTGATGCTTTTGTATTGTCCAATTACCAACACAATCAATGGTCCAATATGCAGTTTCTTTCAATAAATGAGATGTGATTTCCTGCTCCTGACATTTGTCCCTGTGGTGTCTGCCGTCTCAGCTGGTCACCGGAGCTCTGGGAATGAGTCATCTGCGTAGTTTTTAACCAAGACAGATAAGAAATGCTGCATAAATGCATATTTCGACCTTTCCGAGTGGCTCTGTTTCTTCACTGCTGCCTTTCCTGTCACAGAGACTGGGCAGGAGCCTTTGAGAAGAAACTGTTCTGCTGCTGCTGCTGCTTGCTCCTCCGGCACACTATGTACTCACATTAAAACCTCATTACAAGAATGCACGCGTGGCTCTGCATTTAAAACAGGTGGATACTGTCATCTATGAAACAGCCACCCACATGAACACACACGCGCCAACGTGTAGTTGTTCATATGTTGTCTCACACTGAGTGGATATTAATATCTTCCCATGTCCCTCATATGAGGCAGTCTGTTTTGCTTTTGGCTTCAGAAAAGAAATGAAAAAGAGGACTGAAAAACTAGCTAAGCCCTGCACCACTGAGCAATCTGTTGCCTTCCTGTCCTGAATTAAACTTGCTTTGATTTAGCGCTTCATAAACAGTAAGTTAAATGTTATCTTATATAGTAAAAAAAAAGATTCATTAATTAGGTTAAGGTAATTTGTCTGGAGGAAATCATAACAAGCCCTGTTAGCAGCCCCTTAGTAACCACAATACACCCCATAATAGTAAAGTAAAATGAAAGGGTTTATCCCATTGACTCTACATAAAGATAGATCCACTTCCTCCCACTGAACAAACCAGAAGCCAAAACATCCTGGATACGAGCGCTGCCATCTTGGGCTGGTGACGCATTTGGAGACAGAATCTGCACAGTAGCGATCAGCGTTGGAGCCGCGGTATCGAGGTCCCTCCCACACAGCAGGCTGATTCAGTCGCGAGCAGTGCTCACTCAGCTCTGCTGCCAATCATGACATGAAACCCAGTTTTCATAGCATTAACTGCACAATTAAAATCAAACTGATCAGAAAAAAACTTAAACGGACCACAGCATGATAAGAACTACCTAAAATGATGACATTCTGCAGCCAGCCACCAGGAGGCGATCCAGATGTCCTGGCTTCACTTCTGGGGAGCTGTCACGTCGTCCATCTTTACACATGTCAATGGTTTATGCTCATGGGAGTGTGGATGTGTTCAGCAGACTTCATGGCAAACTGTCTCTCTTCCCATTTCAGTGGAAATTCATGAAGCCTCATTATGGGAAAAAAAATCATCCAGGGAATGAATGAATGAATGCTTTCAATTTCATGGTCGGTTTGGAGAGAGGCGATATTTGGCTTGAATAACCATGGTTTCCCATTAGAAAAGGCAGTCTGACAACAAAGTAATGTGGTGAAAATAGTCTAAATTTAGTTACACTTAAAGTGATATTGATTTTTTTTTTTTTTTTTTTTTTTTTAGGTGGGCCTTTTTCAGTTGACTAAAATACCTTTTCCTGCTGACCCTGTCCGCAGGAACTCATTGCTTAGCTTCTGTTCTTGTGCTCCTCTCTGCTTCTCCAAACTGGGGAAATGCTGACCGCACATCTACTATAGGTAACACACCGAATACTGATAAATACTTCATTTAACCCCACTTCAAATAATCCGAGCCGTCATTCTGATCAACCAATCATTGCAGCTCTATAACAAAGGAAGACAGCAGGGCACAATAATTTCCCAAACAGCAGGACATAAACTGCACCAATTTTCTCTAGAAGCGACCGTTTTTTATGCCATCAGGACATTCTGCAAGACACTATAATCACAGGAAAAGGAACTTTAATGGAATCCGGACATAAATTCAGCAGACTATGAATTGCCTGTAATCTATATGACTCTGTAAGAACTAAAGTTAAGTTTCCCTCTCACTGGCGTGAGACGAGCTGTGATTTTATTAGCTATATAAGAGAAGCTTGGCTTCTTTGACCTTGAATTATCATTCAGCCTGTTCCTAAACAGGCATGTTCACTGAATCTATAACTGTTTATTAGTATGCATGCTATCAGTGGGCTTGGTGTGTGTGTGTGTGTGTGTGTGTGTATGATTGATCTTGTATGCAGATCCCTATCTGATGAGGTGGAACACAATCCCTGGGGGGCTTTGAAGAGGTAACATTCAGCATGATAATATTTAAAGGAGGAAAACAAAATCATATATGGGAGTTTATCTGCCTGGAGCCCGAGACAGACAACAGAGGAATGAATCATGATGAGCTGGATTATATCGGGCTGCACAGGAAGGGGCCTGCGTTTGTATACACGCAGCACACACTCTTAGAAATGAAGGTGCTAACTAGAACCATAAAGGGTTCTTTGGCTGGTCTCCGTAAGAGAACCCCTTTTGGCTCCTGGTAGAGCCTTTTATAAAGGTTAGACTTGGAAACCTTTTAGAGAGTTCTATCTAGAACTCAACATAAAGGATTTCACATAGAACCACCTGTGAAAGGTTTCACACAAAACCCTCTCTGGGGGTTCTATCCAGAAACTTTCCACCTTTGAAGGGTCCTTACAAGATTCCATTCCGTGGGTTCTCCTGAGAACTTTTTTATTTCAAGGGTTTTATCTACAACACAGGGGGTTCTATCGGGAACCTTTTTTAAAAATGCCAAGGGGTTTATCTAAAACCCACCAACAAGGGTTCTATTGATAACTTTTTTGTTCCAAGGGGTTTGATCTAGAACACACTCAGGGGGTTCTACCAAGAACCATTGTATATTCCAAGAGTTTTATCTACAACTGACCAAGGGGGTTCTCCTAAGAAACTTTTTTGTTACAAGGGTTTTATTTAGAACACACCCAGGGGGTTCTACTGAGAACCTTTTTATATTCCAAGGGTTTTATCTAGAACAGACTCATAGGGTTCCACTGAGCACCTTTTTCATATTACAAGATTTTATCTAGATCTCACCCAGGGGGTTTTACCAAGAACCATTTTACATTATGGTACCGAGAACCCTTGACAAAAGAGTTCTTCAAGGATTCCAGCAATCCCTGAAGAGGTTCTCTTGGGTGAAAAAGGTTCTTGATGAAACCCTTAGTCTTATAAAGAACCCATGACAAACCCTTTCTTCAAATAAAGGGTTCTTCAGAAGCAAATGGTTCTAGGCAGAAGCTCAACCTCTCAGTTCCTCCCTTATTTTTAAGAGTGTAGCTGACATAGAAAAGAGAATCTCTTTCACACGGTTCCAGGAAGAAACCTTCACAAATTCAGATTATAACCAGAGAACGTTTCGTATACAATCCTCCTCACGTTCTACCTCTTACCTGTCTGTGTCCAAAGTCGTTGAGGATGGTGGCCAGCTTCTTCGTGCTGGCGTACTGGCGCTGGGCGACGATGGCCGGGTTGGGGTCCCTCCAGTCCACGGAGAGCCGGTGAAGCCACATGTCAGCCTGCTGCAGGTGAGGCTGCTTCAGACTAGGATCAAAGCAGTGGACCTCACATCCTGCTCTGGCCAGAGAACGTTCCAGGGACCGATCATCCGCCCCCAACCTGCACAGGACAAACACGGTGAGTCTGTCAGAGATAACGCCACGTTCTGAACCTCAAGACTTTGCTGGTTCAAACCAAAATATTATAAGTGATCCTGTTTACTTTGATCACATAGTCCCTGATTTAAATACAGTGTTTCCTACTTTATGTTATAGTTTAACATTGAGATTGTGACAAATCATTTGTAACATTGTAACGTCACTGAAACATTATAGTTACAATGTTACCATTAGTTCCCTTGCTGCACCATCGTTGAAATGTCAGAATGTAACAGGTGTTCTCTGGTATTTTTGCAATGTCTGTTCAATGTCCTCTGCATGACATTTCCTGTTGTTTATGTATTGACATTGGTGCAGCATTCCTAAAACATCACAGCATCTCCAAAAAGTTTTGGGAACTTCTGGACAATACACACACAACACTTTCGTTTGGTAGTTTGGTACAACATCACATGCTGCAAAAGTTATGTTGCAACTACGTTCCTGCAAACAACGTTTGTTAGTAGGCTGGTTGCTGCCTTATAATAATTAACAGAATTTGTTGTTGAGCATTAGAAGCATCCATGCAGCATTATCTAGTGTTTTCAAAATTAAAAAGTTAGTTAATTAAAAAGTTTATAACTTGACACAATGTGATTGGCTAGAATAAGCCAACAGGGATATGCATAAGGGTTATATAAGTTTCTTATTACAAAAATTTAGCACAATTTATCTATATCTTTTCCATATGAGTAGGATTTGTTCTTGTGGAACAATGAATGTCTGTAAGAAGAGAACAAGGTAATCCATGAAATAGATGTTTAGATATTTGATGAAAATCTAACCTTATTTTATGACTATCCATCCACTTATTAATGAGATATTTCAGTGTGAATCAAAGTGGTCGACTGACCAACAGACTGACTCTGGTAGAAAGGCTCAAAACCCAAAACAACAAATGGTTCATTTGAAATCAACGTTTGTTACTGGTACAGAAAATCGGGTATCGTATTACCACATGTATTGAGGGATGGATGGATGCAGCTTTATATCTTCAACACATCTGTAGCACATTCAGTGTGAGACACTGCTGCAGCTGCTAATAAGATCTGCTGCAGCTGACTGCGTGGCAGTGGGTCAGATTTCACTGGAAATCTAATAAATGGCTTGTCAACTCAAAATAAAACCATCCACTTCCCTGTCAGACTATCACCTGATAGTAGTGAGGGTAATTGCTTACGAGCAGAGAAAAGGATGAGGGCTTCCTGTTTTACTCCGCTGTAAACTGAGCTAAAACTTTAAAACAAACATGCATCATTATTACTGTATGTTAAAGGGAAAATGTTTAATTGGAGACCTAATTATCTTCTTTGTCACATGAAGTAACAAGGTTTATGACAAAAGTCGACTAACTGACTATTAAATTAATCCAACTATTGTGATAACTGATTAATCACTTAATTAACAAATTAATTGATTAAATCAAAATACTGATCAACATTTTTACCATTTTGTGTTATTTTAAGAACCAAATCACTAATTGTTAATTGAGAAAATTAGCCACAGATTCACTGAAAATGAAAATAATCGTTGGTTGCAGCTCTGCAGACGAGCTACATATCAAACAATCACTGTGATCATGACTGTAAACACCAATTCACTCCCTCAAATTAAAAGTTTATTGTAAAGAACTTTCACGCAAAACTTTTAATGTGTTCTGTGAATAATTTTGAGCTGTTTTTGAATTCAAGTCGTATTTGAGTCCATTAGTTTTCCATACAGTGAATTCCAACAACCACGACTCTTTTGTAGAATTTATTAGAAATGCAGCAAGTGTCCACAAAAAAAGGAAGGGTCGTAAGAGAGTTCAACTTTCAGACAATGCATGCTGGGAAGTCTGCTGATATGCTGTGCCTGCACTGTTAAAATAAACGTTGCTGCACTGTCAGATGACGGAGGATGTTCCTCTGGACAGCAGCTTCCTTCACAACCTGCATGTGAAGATACGCCTCACAACAGTAACAGCCAATTTAAATTTATGATGATAGGCTTTGTGTGTAAATTTCCAATTATATTATCATTATAAATGCAGTCAAACAGTATGATGTCAATGTAATTATGAAACAGAATGTATTGTCCAAACTCAAAATGTCCCCAAACTAATGAAATATACAGTAAATACTGAGAAACTCTGGTTTGGATAACAGCAAACTAACTGCACAACATCTACAACAGGTGTGGACACTCAGTAAGCATGTTCTTAACTAAGAGAAGATAAAAATTACAACCATTCTTTTTAGTTAATTCACATATCAATATATGTATGTATGTGCTAAATGATCACTGTATATGTTGTATAATTGATCTTGAACAAATTCAGCTACACACATTTTAGTAAAATGAACTCAAAAATCAAAAAGTTTTGACATAAAACAACTGTGTCAAGTGAACATGAAGTTTTCAGGTCATTTTGACAGGCCTGGACATTTGTGTGGACTTTACACCACTTGACCTGCCCTGCTTAAAAGCCAAAAGATCAATAATAAAAAAAGAAGCTTTTTGCCAGAAGGTACTAGTCGTCTCTTTTGCTCTGCTCCTTTACCTCGCCTTCTCCAGCGGTTTGCTGCTTCTCCATTATGAATCATGACGCGTAAATCTAAGCAGACTGACACATTTCTCTCTATTGCTCTCTCTTTTATGCTTCCCCCTCACTGTCCTACTGCTATTCTTTCTTCTCTTCTCTCTGCAGTTTTCTCCTTTTCTTCCTCTCTCAGTCGCTGTCTCCACGTTCCCTCATGTCTAGTTTGTGCTGCGGCTGTATTCTGTAATTGCGGCACAGGGAGTACATTTCATAGCGCAGTCTTTTACAGATGAGGCACCGGGTCCCTGAATGCATCCCGCCAGCAGGCAGGCAGATGAGAGATGAGTGTATGGGAAAGATTGAGACGCTACTAGACGTCTCTTTTTAGCGCACTAAATGTTTTAAATATTTCAGAGAGTTTCCCAGGCTCCGGTACAGTGCTTTGGTTAGCAATTACTGCAGTGACACTTTTAGACCAGCGGTTCTCAATCTTTTCAAGCCGCGACCCCTCCAAATTACATCACTGGTACAGGAATTCCCTAGTCTAAAATACAGCCCTCATTTCCCATCATGCCAAATGCTGAACTGGGTAGTTTGTTCATTTTGCTGTTCCTTTTTTCTACTGTTTGTGTCAGAACATGTTCCGATAAAGTTGGGACAGATGCATGTATACAGCTGTGTTTATTAACACTCGGTAAGTGTTTGGGATTTGACGACACTAATTGTTGTTTTAGGAGCGAAATTCTTTCCCATCCTTGCTTGATAAACAACTTCAGTTGCTCAATAGCTTCATAACGCACCACGCGTTTTCAGTGTGAGACAGGTCTGGACTGCAGGCAGGTCAGTCCGGTATCTGAACTGTTTAACTATGAAGCCACACCACATGCAGAATGTGTCTTGCTGAAACAAGCAGGGACGTCTCTGGAAAAGACCAAAACCTGTATGAACCTTTCAGCATCAATGAGGCCTTCACAACTTGCGTTTATAGATGCAGCGACAAACTGCGTTTACTGGTTTTCCGTTCCTGAGTGTGAGTCTTTAATGCAGTTTTTAATGCAACGCTGCCTGACGGGTCAAAGGTCAGAAATTTCTCCAGATCTTCTTAATCTTTTAATGATATTGTGGATTGTAGAAGGTGGAGAAACGTTCTTAAACTGTTGGATTATTTGCCTATGCAGTTATGCAGTTGTTACTGTCACCTGTTACCAGTTAACCTGTTTACCTGCTGAAGGTATCAAACAGGTGTGCTGTGCTTCTTGCTGCAATATGTTATTTTATTCTCTACAACCGTCTGCTAAGTGCCAGAAATCATCCTGCGACCCCCAGGTTGAGAACCACTGCTGTTAGATGAGGGATTTTACTCATGGATCCTTATAGATGACCATGCTGCTGAAGGAGGGTTTCTACTGGCTGTAATATCCTCTGTCATGAGACTCCAGAGAGCAGGAGGGGTAGCATGCTGTTGACTGTGATGTCATGGCAGTCAGACAGCCAGATGTGTGGATGTGATGGGTCACAAACACCTAGTGGGTTATAAATCTGAACCATTATGTCAACAGCCTGTCTGGATGTTGTGAGCCTCAGAGGCGAGGCGAGGCAAACAAACGCAGGGTGGGCCGGGAAACTATCTGCTGTCTGGTCATCTCCTCTCTACCCTCATACCTTCTCTTCACTTTGTGTCTCTCCGTCTACATCCTCGCCCTCTCTTCCTCCACATACCCCCCCCTCCTTCATCTCACATTAGCATATGCATGATCAATGAGTGATGAGGTGCAGGTATTTTTTATTCCCTTGCTGTGCTTTAGCCTATATAAGTGCTCTAAATTTGAATAACTGCCCGTGAAGGAAGATGTCACGAGTGGACAAAGAACAAAAGACTCTCTTCTGCGCTTCTTGGGCACGTTCAAGATAAGAGAGACGATGTACATTAAAAAGTCGGACAGCCTTTGCTGGACTTATCGTCCGCCACCATGTCCCTCCGGGCGAAAAATGAGACGGTGGTTAGTTGAGGGAATCCAGTTTGCAACTACAAAGACATCTAAGAGTGGAACCAAGAAGAGAGGCCCCAATTCGCTCACATGTACATTTTACTTGTCAGAGAAGGAAAACCACCACTGTAATTAATAACATTAATCATGGCAGAGTTCCAAGTAAGACATTCCAGGGAGCCAGTGTGCATAATAAGCCTTTTTCACTGCAGACAGTTTGACTTATCATAGTAGCCTGAGCGCAGGTGTTACTAACAACACGATGTTGGCTTCGTTATATTCAAGTGTTCGAGTAAGACATGACAGCGTGATGGTGAGCCAGTATCCCCTGTGCTAGGTACCTAAAACCAAAGAAGCTGAATGGAATTCAGCCGTCGCTAATTTGATCATTTACACCTCCTGTGAGGGCACATTCACACATGTGCAAACACTAACACATCTTCATCCTGAGGCTGACACCTCACATCTGTATCCACTATTATAATTCTTAGACACTTGTGGGTTTTTTTTGTTTTTTCTTTTGGTTCAACAGCTTATAAAAACTTAGTCTCGGGTTCTTTAATTTATTGGAAGTTGCACATAGCAGCTTTTAGACATTTTTCTCTTGTTTGCTAGCAGACTTAGAGTGACAAGAGGCACCGTCACACAATACAAGTCAATGGAGAGCCATGGATTGAAGCACAAGGTACCCTTGAGTGGCTGTATCTGATGTGACCAGAAAAAAACAGTGTGAAAACATTTCAGTTTCATTAATTTAATTCTAACAGTGAAGACATAACTTTAGAAACTGACAAAACAATTTAACAGTAGCCACAATGCAACATTAATACCAGTAATTATTCTTATGATTATTTTTATTTCCTCATTTTTCTTCCGGGAGGGTAAAAAGAACAAATGGACAGCGACTGTTTCCAGTATCTATACAGTGAATATTCCGGTTGTTGCTGTACCAGCAGCATCAGTCAGATGATTCATCTTCTCAGTCTTTGATTGCAGCGAGCGTCTGCACCGTTACTACATGAGGAGAAAAAATAATTTTATGATCAAAAAGACGGACTCGGAGATTGAAATCAGTGTGAGAGGAGAAAGATGGAGGAGGATGAGAGAGAGGAGTTCGAGTACGAGAGGTGAAAGGTGGGTAATTGGTCTTTCATGTGGAAAAACATCCTGCAAACACCCCCCCCCACCCCACACACACACACACACACAGACACACTCTGTCCACCACCATGTGACAGACCAATCAGAGAACAGCTGCTCGTCCTGTCCAGGCGCAGCCATCCACGGCTCGTTAAACAGCATGCAAATGAGACGTATCGCCCGCACACACACACACACACACACACACACACACACACACACACACACACACACACACAAATATGCGCGCAAGAATACACACACACAAGTCTCCACACTCAGTGCACTGAATTCAACAGTGTATACACAGACAGACACACACGCTCACAAACACACAATTGATAGTATTTGACGTTTCTATTAGAGCCGGTGTTGATGTGCAGCAGTGGATTGTAATGGAGGGTTTTGTGAGTCTCCTGCACAGCAGAGCAGAAGCCTCCAGAGAATGAGATACTCAGCATACCTGGCATAGATTCAAGAGTATGGCCAGGGATCTGTGTGTGTGTGTGTGTGTGTGTGTGTGTGTGTGTGTGTGTGTGTGTGTGTGTGTGTGTGTGTGTGTGTGTGTGTGTGTGTGTGTGTGTGTGTGTGTGTGTGTGTGTGTGTGTGCGTGCACTATGAATCTAGGTCAGACAGGGGACACAGGGAAGAGAAGATCACTTGGTGTATGGAGAAAACTTCAGGGAGCAATTTGACTTGTTTAAAGGATAACTTTTCAAACAGAAGCCGCTTTACAGAAACTTCTTCTTTTAAGTTTTAAGTTAAGATAAGATAGAAGAGCTAAAATAGAATTTTTCTAAATTTAAATTCAATTTACATTGAAACACACAAAAAAGTAACAAAAACAACAATGCACATCAAGACAGATGAGTTGGGCGTTTCTCTAACATCTGTAGAAAAATCCTAAAATCTTCTTTTTCGGAAATTTAAAAACACTACTACTACTACTGTTAGCTTACACTACCATTAGCTAGGGTTAGTTTGTTAGTAAGTTAGCTATTAGGACAATTTAATGGCAATCCTGCAAACGTTGGGAGAATTTATTTAAGATTTTGGATAGTTAAGATGCTGGTGTAATGCATTGTTCTTATCTAAAGGCTGACTTATGGGAACTGTTCATCTGTAAATCAGTCCTAACCCTAAATTAGCTAAAAAGAATATATATATATTCTGGTCAGCCTGCTCATAATTACTTGGCAGAGAAGCTCTAGTCATTTTAAAAGTTAAACCTCCTCAAGTTTAAGTTAATTCTGGATCACACAAATTAGAGTTTTTGGTGCAACAGAATTATATTTAACCTAGGATTAGAGTCAAAGACATAAACTGAGGTTTAAATCTAATTTTTGTTCATTTTAATCTCATTTGGAGCAACATAATTTAAAGTTAAACCATGATTTAATAAGGTTTCAAGATTAATCCTTGCTGATGCAACACAGCCTCCCGGTATCACAGAATACTTTGTCTCTTGCCATAAACCGCCATTCATATTTTTTTTCCCAATTTAGGTCCCACATCGTAAAGGCTGTGACTTAGGCACTGCAAAGTCACTTAGACACATAAGATAGGGAAATTAGGTGCAGGACTTATACTTAGATACTTAGGAACTTTCTGTTTTTCATAGAATTTCATTTTTTAGCTTGACTCACCATTACTGCATTAGCCAGAGTTGGGGGGGGGGGGGGGGGGGGGGGGGGGGGTGACTTAGCGTAAATTGAAGTCATTCCAGAGGTCTTAACAGATCAGTTAGATAGAAGAAAAATGGTAATGCAGCTTTTGAAAAAAACAAATCTGAGCCGTGAGTCACATTTTCCCAAGCTGATATTGAGGTCAAATGTTAAAATGTTTGCATAAATCACAGAGAGGACGCATAATAACATTCCTTTTATTTCTGGTGCATGTCCATGTTGCTTGTCTGCATGAGTGACTCCCCATCAGTCAGCCAGAGGATATCAGGTATGTTTTCCTCCAGTCTCTCCGTTTGACCCCTGACCCCTTCTCCACGAAGAGGCAGGAAGCCAGACTCCCTCCCTCCAGCAGCAGTATCTGTGCCCTGGCTGTCTTAATGCCCGCACACCTGTGCTGTCTCTCAACAGTCAAATTAATAAGCTCCTCTCCCCTACAGAAAAAAAAAAAAAAAAAAATCCCTCCAGCCCTCTGCACCACTTCGGCACAGCGGGGCAGAAACCTGGCCGAGCCGATCCACGACACAAAGCCAACTGGGAGTGATTGACTCTCCAATCTTAAGAAGGTCAAATACCTTGGTGGCCTGGTCGACTGGATTCAAGATTACGTGCCACTCAAGGAGAGGAAGCAGAGGTGGTGTGGAGGTGACGTTCCAGGTTCGATGTTGGATGCACAGTTCAGGCACAGAGAGGATTTATCTTTACGATTATTAAACCATAATTTGACCAGTTAACACTGAAATGCAGAGGAGACAAAAGTTCACACAATCTGTGCTCAAGTAAAAGTACAGATACTTGTGTAAAAAAAAAAATACCACTCTGATAAAAGTAGAAGTATGGATTCAACTTCTTCACTCAAGTCAGTTACAGGCTTTGAAATGTCATTTTTGCTTTGTTAAGTTTGTTTCATCTTGTTACGTCATTTTTGTCTTGTTACGTCTTTTATGTCATTTTACAGCATTTTTGTCTTGTTGCATCCTTTATGCAATTTTTGTCTTGCTATGTCTTTTATGTTGTGTTCTAATTGTTACATCTTGTTAGGTCTTGTTCCTTTTGTTACGTTTTACAGCATTTTTGTGTTGTTACCTCTTTTAGTCTTTCGTCGGTGCACAATTATGCAAAATAAAAATAATCACTAACCTCCTCAAATGCTTTAAAACTAAAGTAATACACCTATTTTGAGTAGAAATCACAGATATTTGTGTTAAAATGTAGGCAGAAAAAGTAAAAGTTTTCACAAAAATACTTGAGCACAGTAATGAAGTTGAAATTATACTTCATTATGTCTCTCCTTTGCTCTTATCCAAGTGTTTCTCAACAAATTAAAAAGAAATATCTGCATAAGAACTTCTACCTGGCCCTGAAACTGCCAGCCGAATACCTCAACTTTGTCAGAGAAAGACAGATCCAGAATAAATACAGGCTCCGTGACCAATTAGTCATTGAAATGGGAGGACATAGAAAGACAAGGCTAACAGGGGACATGGAGACAGAGATACTCCTCCTCCTCCATTGTGTGGAAAATAGGCCTCAGTCTTTGATGAAATAGAGAGAGAAAAACCTGAATTTCTCCTCAATCCGAATTGTCATGGATGACACAACAACAGCAGCAATTATGAGTAGATATATCACAGGCTGTCACAGAAGCAGATGCTCTGAATAAGTGTCGCATCTGCAGATAACTCACTGACTGTCTGCAAATTAATGTTGTGCACAATCCTGTTGCTCTACAGATGCTGCAGATGACAGCTTGTCTCTAAGCTAGTGTACAGGCTGCAGACTTGTTTTGTATAAGTGATTACAATCAGGAGTAGATTTGTGTTAGAACACAGGTTAATGTCTGACATGTGATGATGAGGGTAAAGATTCAAATTAGGTAATGAAAGGCATAAGTGAGCGTTTGTCTGTACGCACCCGAAAGAGTAAACTCTGCAGTGTTTGCTTTGTATTCTGTGGGTCAGGCTGTACTTTGGGTCCAGACATGCAGCCCAGGCACGACTGGTCCCCTGCTGAGCAGCTTCCTCGCCGGTCAACGACGCACACGACACCTGGACACATAAAAACATGCACATGTTATAAGGGACACTTCTGATGACGAGGACTATCTTCTAGTCATGTTTATGTCCAGATGAGACCACGCTCATGGTTCTGCTCTTATCTAACAGAAAGAACTAACTAACTAACACCACTTCCTGTCAGGATATACGACGAGCAATGTCGCAGCAGCACATCTTGTGATTCGTCCTTCTGCAGATGGATGAGGTAAGTGTCTACGTTTTTTCTAAGGGATAATTTACAGTGAGCACGTCTTTATTTGGATGATGTAAGACCCCTCTGGTGCCTGCATCATCCTGCCAAGGTTTATTTCACAATAATGAACTACTCACTGTACATTATCCCCTTAATTACATGGTTATTTACATAAAAAACACAATTTGACACAAAATATTCATTTTAGAGTGATTTTATGGATTCAAAAGATTGTATTGCGCTTCCAGAGTCTTTGATCAAAACTGCATACATAACAATAGTCTGCTATACCGAAATAACAGACCTTAGGCTGCTATAATTGACCAGTCAGAATCAAGTATTTCAATGTGAAAGCCATGTGATAATTATTCATAAGTAGTGTCATTTTCTTAGATTAGCCTTGTTTCTATGTAATCTGGGGACAGTTTACTTGTAAGTTCCCAGCAGCTTCCTGTTCTCCTTCCAACCTCGTCCTTTTTCAGAATATTTCCATAAGAAGGCTGCTGTGGATCATATTAAAGGCGCTGCGTCTTAACTTTGTTATTAAGTCTTTTTGATGAGGGGAAACAGAAACGTCAAGGACATCAGTGTCAGTTTTGACCAGATAAAATAGGTTGGAGGTGAAGCAATGAGCGGGTGAGCGATTTTTCGAACAAGTGACCCATCCTTTAGCCTGTTCCCTGATGGATGGAGCAGGCTGGGACGTCCTCTCAGGAAAAAACTGGAACGATCAGCTTGCTCTTTCGCATTGCTTCCAGTTAGGAAGTGGTGTCAGACTGTAGTTGCTGATGGTACTCAGTCAAGCCATTTCACCTTTAGAAATAGGTTGCCACATGGGCTTATCCTAGATTCGTTGCTGCTTACATTTCACATAAATAACATAATTTTTACCAATCAGTACCTCAGTGTACATTTTTTTTTGCTGATGATACAATTTTATAATCCCCAGGCTCCAAACCAGCCCAGGCTCTGACCCATCTTCAGTCTGCCTTTGATGCTTTTCCAGTTGATCCTGCCTTTGTCCTCCAGTTTTCACTCCAATGCTGCTCCAATAACAGGTGAGCAAACTTGGTTCCTTGGCCAACCTTCTCCTTTCCTGTTTCCTGTATTCAGGATATGCTATGCACTAGGCTCATCTATGATGCAAACCAAATTTTGAAGATGGTTAAAAGATGTTAGGGACCTGTTGGAGCGACATATTCTCACATCTTAAGTTAGCTAAGGTTAGCAAAACTGATGCTAATCTACATTAATTATTAGTTGGCTAACTAATTAGCAGTTTTCTAACATTAGCTTCCTTAAATCTACTACAAGGGATTTTAATTTTCTGTAGATTTTGAAGACCCTTGTTGACAAAAGAGGTAAAGTTTCCACTGATAACCACTTAATTCTATGTCAAATAAAATCCTAGCAATAAAAATCTCCCCCTTCTTCCTTTAAACTAACTAATATACCGTTCACTGTAACTTTGAAAACGTAAACACAGGCTCGTTTCATCTTATTTCACAGAGAATCTGACGCGGTGGCAGCCATTAAGAATAACTGCACAGAAATATCCGATCTTCTCCCTGATGGTCTCATTAACTTATGTAGGTCATATAGAGATATCTGTATTAAACTTTTTTTTTGTACTTTTTCATAACCAGTCAAAAACTCCTCGTAATATGTTTGGGATGCTGACAAGTTTGCTCAACTAAAAAAAGGGGAAGGACCCTCGAAGGATCAGTTATCACTCCTTTATCACAGACTAGTTTTAAATGCAGAGAGGTACTTGTTATTCTCCACCTCCACCAGTGATTCTAACTATCCTGCAATTAAAACTTAACATGACGCCAGTATTACTCCTGCTGAGTCATGAAAAAATACTTTTGAGATTCATATTCAACATTTGGCTCAAAAATGAAAAATCAAACTAGGCTTCTTGTATAGAATTAAAGAATATCCGTCTTCTTTCAACTGTGAAACTACTGTGCAGTCGGCCTTCACATCTGTCCTTGACAATGAAGATATTCTTACACTTTATCACCAAGAACAACCTTAGTACTCATCATTGTTCTCTTTGTCAGGACTAGATGGACTGGAAACAACCATCTGTTATTCATTTATAAAGCTCTACTGTTGAAGTTTCCAAACAAATTCACGTCTCTTCTCTTAATTAAATCTAGTAACTACAGTACATGATCCAGTAGTTACTTAACCTCACCTTGTACACACCAGGTATATTCCAGGTACTATAGGTACTTTTTAAACAGAGATTTTAAAGCTGATGTTTTTATGATTCCTTGTTTATTGTATTTTCTGTGTGTTTGTGTTGTTTCTGTTTGCTTCTCAGGTTCGTCTCGGACAAGGGATCTTAATCTCACTGAGACTGCTGGATTAAATAAAGGTAAAACATATTAAATAAAAAGTTCTCTGGCTCAAACTGAGACTCCGGTATTGCAAATATAGTGTACGATCTGAACAAAACAAGCACTATACTGGGAAACGAATGTTTTTTTTTCCACTAGAAAAATGAGTTTTATTGTCTTTTGACTTTCTACAGTGTTAACACAATACTTCTGTTCTCAAAGAGCTGTAGAGAGCATCATGCATCACCCTGTAAGCCACAAGGACAGAGCTCAGCGCTGCACACAAAGCAAATATTACAGCAAATGTAAGTCTTTAAAACTACGTCAACAACAGCAAACCGCCAAGGCCACGTACGAGTCATTTCCTGTATGTATATATATGATTTGTAACTCCATATACTGTAACTTTGGCATATATGAGTTGAACCAGGCACGGCCAGGACAGCAGAGTTTGTGTTCTTAAGCTTTAGACAAATTTTGTTCTGGCTTGTTGACATTTGTATTTGTCACACAGGACAATAAATCGAGTGTCGGGGAGTTTTAAACAATCACACCAGCATTTAAAAGTCGAGAGTGGCAGCTTGGCTGACACGCTGCGAACTGTCCCGATGTGATGAACATCTTTTCCTCCAAATATCTTAACACAAATGCTATAAATCACCAGGAACCGCTACTGAGTTTGACCCTGGGCTAGTGTGTATTTAGGCCTCAGTGTTGAACTGTGATATGCATGCTGTTCATCAAGATGCACAGCTGGAGCTGATGCATTGGCAGCACTGCCAAGTCTCTCAGCAGTGGAATGAGAGGACGGGGGAGTGAAAGAAAAATGATAAAAACAGAGGGGAGACTGTTAATTCCTACTTTAAATATTTTATATGCTGAAACATCCAGAATGTGAGAGCAGATTGGTCTTTTTCAATTCAGCAAACAAACTTTGTGAAGACCTGTTTACAATATCCCATGCGTAAAATTCAACCACTTAGCAGGCAAACTGTTTGTGATGTGTCATTTAAATATTTAAATGACTGAATACAGATCTTAACTGTGGTATCTGTCTGACAGCTTTCTCACAAAATTTCAGTTATGTTGACAAAGAGAAAGTGACTACAATGAATCAACTGAGCATTCATAAGTCCAGCCGCTTTTCACTCTGTTTGGTAAGTTGTTGCTGATGGTACACAGTCAAGCCATTTTACCTTTAGAAATAGATATCTACAGGGGCCTATCCTTGTTCCCTTGCTATTTACATTGTACATAAATAACATAATTCTTACTAATCAATACTTCAATGTACATTTTTTTGCTGATGATACAATTTTGTATTCCTCAGGCCCCAAACCAGCCCAGCTCTGACCCGTCTTCAGTCTGTTTTTGATGCTTTTCCAGTTGACCCTTCCTTGGTCCTCCCTTTTCGCTCTGTGCTCCAATGACAGTTCAGCAAACTTGATTCCTTGGTTAACTTTCTTTCATCCTGTTTCCTGTACTTAGATATGCTATGTGCTGTGTTGAAAAGAAAAGAAAATTTTGAAGATGGTTAAAAGATGTTGCTGGCGGATCTGTAAAAGTGACATATATTCTCATTGTAAGTTAGCTAATTTTAGCAAAATGTTAGCTAATTAATTCGCCAATCTAAATCAATCAGTAGCTATTTAGTTGCCCAGCGTTTGCTAAAATTATGTAACTTAAGATATGTGCAACATGTCACTTTTATAGTAAAAGGAGAAAGTTGACTGAGGTACCAAGTTTGCTCAGCTGTTATTGGAGCACAGTGCAAAAGGCAAAAGGGGGCGGGACTTAGGAAGGGTCAGTCAGCTCACTTGAGATGAACTGCGCCTCCCCTAGAAACTGGACAAGATTAAGCGGCTGCAGCAGGAGGGCAGTGACAAAAAGCTGCAGTCAAGACGGACGATTGATTCTGCACAGGCCTGATGAATCTTGAACGAGCCTGTAGCCCCTTAAATGTAAGTTCTGCCACTAGGCGTCTCTCCATCAAAACAATAACAAAAGACGACATTTGATGACATCAAATGGGAAACTTAAGAAATTACTCAGTCCAGCAGAGCAGGCATGATGGGAAATGTGGGCTGTCCAGATATGTCTACATTCAAAAATACCATTTTAACACCCCCGCTTTCCCAGAAAACCTTGAGGAACTCTTTATTCCAAAAAGAGTTTTTAGGTTCTTAAGAAGCAAATGGTGGAATCTCAGCCTTCAGGAAGAACCTTTACTATTAACATGTAGCATATGTTCAGCTTCATGGTGAAATAACCCAAGCACGACCCTGAATTCTTCATTACATCTCTTCTTTGAAACTGAAGTTTTGAAGCATGTACCTGTATAAACTGTGTACACACACACACAGTAAACACATGTATACATGTCAGTGTGTTGGTTTTGTGCAGTGCATCTGCAATCTGCTCTACAAATGACTAAGCCTCGGCGCAGGAGCGGCTGCTCAAATGTTTGCTGTCTGGCTGCTTTAAGCTCCGTCTGCTGCAGAGATTCAGTTTGTAGAGAACACAAAAATATTGGCTCAGACATGATGAAACATAAATCTGTGGCTCTACTGTACACTATTTACATCTAAACACGACAAAATGTGTATAAATGTGTGCCTTATTGTACTGCCCACTGTGTATTATATACACGAAAACTTTTCAGTGTTCGCTCAGGTTAATTGAAATGAAGAAAAATGTTTTACAGCCACGTGAATGTTTAATGAAAGAGAGTGGAGTGGAGAAATGGTAACTGTGGTTCAGGAGTATTCTGTTTTCAGGGTGCGATTAGAGCTGTATCCCAGCCTCTTACGAAATCACATCTATTGTTTACTTAAAATTGACATTTAAAACTGTTCATTATGCAGATTTTCATTCTCAGACCAACACCAGAGTTCTCTTGTGAAGTGAGTTAGATTTTTCCCAGCTTCAAAAGAACCTCTTAGGCATGGTTTCTTTGCTGTGACCTTTTCAATAAACCATCCAATTATGCACCCATCCATCCATCCGTCCGCCCGCCCATCTAACCATCCATCCATCGCCTGCTGCTTAAGCAGGATAGATCAAACGTAGGAGTAGTTCCACTCCCCGACAATTTTTTCCAGATCCTCCTGGGGTATTTCAAAGTCAAGTCAATTTTATTTATTTGTATTGAGGATCTTCCTGGTGACTAATTTCTCTGCCGGCTAAATGCAAATTTTAATTTAGACTAGCTGACTAGTCTCACAGTAAGAAAACACACGCAAAGCAGTTAAAATTGGCACAATTTAATAATTTATAATCTTAAATGCTGTCCGAAAAAAATACTGCATGTATTAAGAGTCATTTGAAGCCGTTAATCATATTCTACAATCACCAATTCGTATTTTAAATGTCGATGAAATGTGTGCCGCTTTGCACCATGCAATACGAACATTGCATATTAACCTATAAAACATGACAACAACTCAGGCTTCACTTTTTCAGACCGAAAAGGATTGGGGTGGCGGCAAAGCTGATGGCGCGGACTCAGCGGGTCAACGCTGGAGCGGATTGAGTCATGAAGAACCAAGGTAGGCCAAGCACACACACAGAGTGGCAGTTAACTCCAGCTAATATTAGCTTTCCTGCTAATGGACATTATGTCCCCCATATCACATCTGAAGACCTAGACACACGAGTGAACTACCAGTGGCGTACTAAAATGTCCAGTGTGGTATGTGGCTGCAAACTCATCTGTTATATCTAAGCCACAGTCAAAGTCTATATTTGTGAAATCAGCCCCAGATATTCTTACCCTAACCCTACTCAGTGTCAGTCTTGTTCCAAAGAGGTGGAGACTGAACTGGTTAAATTTGACTCTGCACTGAGCACTACTTGAGGCTCGGCCACTGCTCCCAGTTCTGGCTCAAGGAGGGGGCGCCGGTTTCTGGATCAGGTGCTGCAGCTCCTTCTTCGGCAATTTATGTGAGGGTCTATGGGTTGCTCTTTGTCTGGCTCCTGCCTTGGGACAAATTTGCCTTGGGAGACCCTACCAGGAGGTTCTGCGCCTCTCAAAGGGATGCACGAACCCCTTCCACAGCGGTAAGGTGGTGACTCTTGGAGGATCATTTGAATAAACCTCTCCCTTTAATCTGAGCATTCAGTGACAGCTCAGGCAGGAGGGCACCAGCGGAGTCAAGTGCAGTGTCACCATATGAAGGGGAAATAAAAGTCACCTGGCGTGAATCGTATTGTACATGTGGGTGGTGCGATAATCTATTTAAATGAATTTGGAACTCGCTCCGTCGTGCCAGTCATTGTTAATATGTTCCAGCTGAAAGCATTCATCAGTGCACAATGCACAGTGTGCGATGAAATGCAAAATCACTCTTGATTATTTTGCCACTTTACATCTGCAGACTTATCAGTGGCATTGAACTGCTGACTGCTGCGCACTGTTAGACTGAACGCTGAGCTGGAAAAAATTGACCTGAAAGAATGCATTATAATGAATGAACAGTAACTACTTGTCATTGTTAGGCTCATCAGAAAAAGTACATTTCGTGCTGTTGTACTTTTAGAGGAACACTTCCTCTTGTCTGTGTGTGTGCTGGTGCGTGCATGCATGCAAGATACACTGACTGCTATTGATTGGACAGTTGTGTCGCTGGCCATCTCTCTGAGTAACAGCTCCACCAGGCACTGTGTCAGTCAGCATTACAGCTAAGGACGCTGCTGCGCGCCCTCCAACTCCCTCCACCCTCGCCTGTCACTGCGTATGACGGACAGCTTCCCACAAACTTACACACACACACACACACACAAGCTCTCAGAATCTCTTTCTCTCTGTTCTTGTCCTTGTCTCTTCCTTTCACACACACACAAACACACACAAGTGGAGCCACACACATGTGTACACACACACACACACACACACACACACACACACACACATCCAAGGGCTAATTCATTATGAGCTGAATGTCTGCTCTGTGAAAGATATTGAACGAGTGCTTAGTCATTTGGAGAGGGGCACTCTGTGTTCTCGCTATATTGTGTAAGGGGGGAAAAGATAAGTTGCTGATTTATCCCCCAACCAATTTCCTTACAATCAAAAAATGAGCACATGTAATCCAAAAACTATCCCTCTATGTTTCTTTTGACCGTGAAAATGAGACCGTCGTTCCATTACCTTCACAATGGGGGCAAGGATGCAGAATTTTAGGCTTTCTCAATCCCTTGATATTTCTCAAATTATGATGCTGAACATCTTAATCGATTTGTAGTAATTTAATACTGACATAAACCAACAAACAAACCACAACATCTCATTGATTAAGCATGAACAGAAGGGCTGTGAGTTCCATCTGTATGGTAATCAATAGAGTAATGAATTATGTGTGTGCTCTGTCGAGCAAGACAAATACTCCCTGGCTGAGCTGAATGTGAAAGAGGTGCCAGTGTAGCTCAGTCATGGGCTGATAGATACACACTCGCTCTGATATACATAACAAAGACCTGTCAAAATAATGCACTCCCTGGCCATCTATACCAACAACTACACCAATTATCTGTCTGTGGTCTTAATGCTACATTCATGGTTCTGGGGCCATATTGCAGAAACATCACAGTGGTAATTATGGTTAGGTTCCTAAGTCAATGTTCCTATCCTAATATAAGTTAGGATTTGCTTCTGCACTACCAAATTGGGAAAAATCCTACCTTGGACTCTTCCAATCTTAACTCAAAACTTAAGATACAAAGTTTCTGTAATACTGGATATGTTTAGTTAATCTTTGTTGAGACAGCAGATGCAAGTTTAAGATGTCGTGTTCTCTAGCTGGCACTAAAGCAATTAAGTAGTAGAGTACAGCCAACATCACAAATAAAAAACAGAAAAACAAAAAGAGATCACATTAACGAGGGACGATGCAAAAACTGAGCATCCAGGCACTTGTGGTCCAAGAATCAAGTTACTGTGATTAACTGAATTTACAGTTCGAAGGTTCTCTTCACATAAAGACAGCAGAGTAAATTGTGCCAAGAAAAACAACAACTTTCTGTTTCACACTTTCATGTTGCATCTTCGTTGCTGCTCCGCAAATCTTCATTGTCAGATTATGCTGTACTCATCCATTGTACAGAATGTGAACAGATGACATGGGATTATAGTTTTATCAAAAGCTCCAAAACTGTTTTAGTTCAACATCTTCGTTTAGCCCCTCCATCAAACAGCAACTGACCAATCATAGGTTAGCAACCATAACTAGGGTTAGGGTTACCTCCAGTCAACCTAGTTGAATACTTGGTATCTGGATTTGTTGTGAGGGGGATTTCAGGAGAAGGACATGATGATGACGATGCATTTCTCTGGCTCACTCTTAGCTGAACTAGCCTAGCCCTTATCCCGGCTCTCTTCTTGGGGTCCGGCTGGTCTGGCTAGGTGACCATCTCAAGCTCCGCTGCACTGATCAAGTCCCTGCGCTTCCTTTTCCCACATTAATGAGTGCATTTCTGTCCTCTATCAAATAAATGTCATATTTCACCATGTGACCAATGTTTGCTGAGAGCTAGCTTTAGCTTCAGTCTTATAGTGTTAACATTATATCATGTACACAACTGTAAAGTTTTTTGTTTTTTATTCTTAGTGGCTGCCGTTGCCATCACAATGCTGGCTATTTCTGTATAGCCAGCATTTCTATGTAGTTTGTGGTTATTACGGTATCTCTGACAAATACATGAAAAAAAAATCTAGTTTTATACAGCAGGAACTTATTTTAAACACCAGTGAGAAATCAAACAAGTATTACTCACTTGTGGTGTTGTGATGTAGCTGAGGAACCTTTTAGCTTCGTCCTCCAGAGAATGACTCTGACTGGCCCAGGGCTCCAAGTCGATATGCCACCGAGGCGTCTGTGGAGGAACACGCACACACATTCTTTATCATTAATAATGAAAAGAACATTAAAACTGACAATTAACTAACATCAAAGTAGGCCACTCAAAAGAAATTCAGTGCAAGGACAAAAACAAAGGGAGCTTTATTCTTTCAGGTATTATAACCCACTTGTGTATAGCCACTGATGGAAATAGAACTAGGTCACAATGTGCTCAGTGGAGGATTTTTTTTTCACACCTATGTGTTAGTGACAAATAAACTGCTAAAGTTCATTTCCATTGTTATTTTAGTCAAATGTGGGCTGCTATTTATTCTTGTGCATGAAAAAACCCCTGCAGCAGAAGGTCCAGCGATGTCTCAGAGAGGGAAAAATAAGACTTCAGACTTCAGCAGCTCAGTGCTGCGGCGTGATCACATTCCTCAAGCCTGGCAGAGCTCTGTGTTATAGCCGGCTTCATTTCTATGGGAATGTGTCTGTTTATGATTAGAGGAGAGGCAGAGAAAAGAAAAAAAGAGGAGGAGGACGGAGCGGCGATGATGCATTTGCCGGTTGCACAATCATTTATTGGGTCAAACACCACGGCCAAGTGTTCATTAGCAGCCCTGGTATAAATTAGCCCGGGTGATTTCACGATAGAGCACCTCCCTGCCCACGACTCTCCGGCCTTCATCGGTGCTTTATGGGTGCTGCAGTTTATTTTCATATTTTTCATGGACATGCACAGATAGTTTTTGGCTTAGCTAACAAGATCGTGTTTGGGTTTGTTCGATGCTGTAGGCACATCTGGTGAACAATCTGCGCAGGGCACTATGGTGACATCAGGTCTGTTTAGGAAAATAACCTTCTGTTGGAATGCATGTTTCCATGCCCCCTTTTTCTTCCTCTCTTTACTCACAGTCATGCCCTCCAGATCAGCTGTGTAATTGCAGGCTCAACACAACAGGCTACATTGCACAGACACTTTGATTTACAATCACACTACTGATTTAAACAAAAGTGGTTTTACGTGATTTGCCATAAAACTGGAGGTTGTGGTCTTGTGTGTAGACTACTCCCTCATATGCTTATTTGTACAACAAACCAGTGGATACTACACATTCTCTCAAGCACGCACAAGTACACACATACTGTATTATTAAATTTGCATCAATTTAGTGCACTTTATCAGCATAAAAATTGAGAAAACATCATATATGTCTCAGTATAAAGAGCCACTGGCTGATGACGTGGGCTGCTTAAAACCTGCGTACATTTGGGATGATAAAATATAAATATGGTCAAATCTTGAATGAAACTGAATATAATTTAGCAAAAAAGCAAAGATCCTGACATGCCCAGTTGAAATCCGGTATTTTACCACTTCCGATTGAAACTGGACTACATGTCAGTCTGCAGAAAAGTGGTTTTGTTCAACGTCGTGTTTTGCTGATAGTCAATTTTCCCAGACAATAGAGTCTTATTGTGAAACCAGAAATGTAGATTACCCAAAGTCTGACGTGAGACATGTAAAGTATGGGTCCCAAGCATTATGAAACTGACAGATGCTAACTTGCATATGTTGAGCAATTAGCATTATTAGCCTTAGTTAGCTGTATGGACAGAAATGAATTCAGAATCTTCAATTCAGCTCCAGTACTGTCCAAATTGGGCAATCGGATGCTCAAATATGGGCCATAAAAAAGGGTTTTCAGGCTTCTGAATCTCAGAGCTGCTTCAGCATACAGTCATGAATGTACACAAAAACAATTAAGCTAATCAGTCCAGTGGTATTCAAGATTAGCTGTGGACAAGCTTCAGGTCTAGGTCTGTTGATCACTCACTCACAAACTCATGCACACATGAAAGCGACTGTATGATAACTAATAATATCTAACTAACGCAGGCATATGAACTTAAAGAGCCTTCAAATGCATGCATATGTACTATTTGTACAAATACATATATGCTCACACTCACATACATAGATGAGTTGTCTTCTCTTCTTCAGTGCACACGTGTAAACACAATTTTGTGCGCACACAAACCCACACATATACACTATATATGGATATGCACAGGCACACACAGTGCTCTGCTAATACATTTTCGATGACAGCCCCACGTGTATCATTTGCTCCTCCAGTGGTGCTCATCCTGGACCTGCCAGCACACAGAATCAGCTGTCCCTTTAATGGCTGCAGAGCTGCATCCACGCAGCACCATTCACTGTTTGGCATTCAGCCTTTAATCGATTTGCGGCGTGTCAAAACATCTGACTGCTCGCCGTGCCTCAGCTCTCCTCCTCATCTCTCTCCATCATGTCATCCCTCTGTTTCCCTCTATTTCCATTCTTCTCTCTCTCTTCCTCTGGCTCTAACATTCTGCGTCTCATGTCTCTCCTTTTCATCGTTTCTCTCTATCTCCGTCTCCCTCTGTCTGCAGCGTCTCAGTTTAAAATAATTGCGCCCGTGATGCATGATCAGCGTAATTACCCCGCAGGACAAATACGGTGATTGATGTGCTCATGTGGGTTTCAGTCTATAGCAATTGTTTTCTGCAGTTTGATTTTCCTAATTTGCCTGTTGCATAAACAGAGAACACACACACACCATTCATTCATGCTATACTATGAAGACTATGAAGAGATAACGAAGTGATCAATTTTAAGAAAGGATGAGGGGAAAAAAGTAATTTGCATCAACTGTATTAATCTCCTTCTTACTTGTAAATCAGGCCTCTTCATCTAGCAGCACTCATTAGACAACAAGCATGATTAGTAATGACTGTATAGACAATCCTAGTTACAAAAAAGTTGGGACATTGTTTAAATCATAGATATGCAATGATTTGCAAATCCTGATACAAGGGCACGTTAAAGCCTGTGGCATCATGGGTAACTGTCACATCTGTGAAAGCCCCATTAATGCTGAAAGTTACATACAGGGTTTGGAGCAACATATGCTGCCATCCAGGTGGCGTCTTTTTCAGAGACGTCCCTGCTTTTTTTCAGCAAGACACATTCTGCACGTGCATGTGACCTGCCTGCAGTCCAGACCTGAAAACGTGTGGTGCATTACGAAGCACAAAATACGACAACAGAGACCCCGGACTGTTGAGCAACTAAAGTTGTATATCAAGCAAGAATCAAACAAATTGAATTGGGAATATTTGCGTTTGGGGGGAAGGTATCAAGTTTTTTCAAGTCAAAAAGCTTAAGTCCAAGTGAAGTGACAAGTCGTTAGTGTTAAAGTCCAAATTCAAATCTTTTTTGAGTTTGTCAAATCAAGTCTAAAGACAACTATTCTGATAATCTATTAATTGGTTTTAATATTTTTTTTTAGTGGATACAAATCAAAATTCTCTAATTCAAGCCTCTTAAATGTGAATATTTTTTGGTTTCTTTAGTCTTTTTTCACCGTAAAATGAATATTTTGGGGCTGAGTTTTGAGTAGAACAAGATATCTGGACATGTTGTCACAGACTTTGGGAAACACAGATTGACATTTTTCACCGTGTTCTGACATTTTAAAACTGACCGATTAATCTACTATGAAAATAATCATTAGTTGCAGCCATACTTGAGTATTAGCCTAAATATTTACAGTTTTTTCATCTGCAAACAAGCATCTGTCAGCTGAACTCCTCATACAGTCTGTATTCATACAGTACAGTAAATTCAGTATAATCACTCATACTGTTGTGTGTACCATCCTCTTTTGTCTCCATCTTCGGACAGGAGACTAAAAACAGCACACCTGGGTAGACTTTCAACTGAAACTGCAGTCAGCTATGTTTGAAATTATTATTTAATTTCATCGTAAAAAAACATATTCCGCTCTGTTTTTCTATATGTTTCAGTATTATTACTGCAAAAATGCAAACAATTCCACCATCACTCTGTGTTGAATGTGTTTATAATAGTTTCGATAACAGTGCGTTAGCTTTAGTGTTTTGCAGGTGTTCTGAGAAAAGAGTTCATGTGTTTTGGAAAATGTGGTCATTGAATGTGTTTTGTGTGAAAGCAGAGAAAAATGATTCTCAGTTTGGTCCACATAGATTTCTGTTTTTCTGACTGTGTGAAGCGTTTTGAGAATCTGACTTCAAGGCAAAGTAACTAAAAATCCACAGTTCTGACAGTGATGCTGGCGTCTAATCCACAGGCACATTGATAGAATGATATTTACCTCCGGACGAAATCAGGGGTGGAAGTAACTAATTACAAATACTCAAGTTACTGTAATTAAGTAGTTTTTTTGGGTACTTTAATGAGTAGATTTTCAAGTCTGGTCTTTTACTTGTACTTAAGTATAAGTAGTGATCTGATCACAAACAAGCCAATGAAAAACAAGACAAAACACTGCAGCAGGTCATGTTTGGAGTACAGATGTTAATGACTGATGATTAATCAAGTTATTGTTGTGTTAATTAATGTATTAATCAATATTTAACCAGTAGTCATGGCTGTACTTGCACCTCATTTGATATGGTTTTGTCTGGCAGAAAAAAGTAAGTTACATTTAAAAAGAGAAAAAAAATGTGTTTTGTATTTTAGAAATTATTAATGAGTAATCAATTGTTAGCATTTACAACTACCAGTTAAGGAAAATAGACAAAATTTGCAAAGCCCTATTCATAATGCGTCAATGTTTAAAAAGTAAGTAGTAGTTTTTGAGAGAACTATTTTGTACTTTTACTTAAGTATTACTTATTTTCAGTACTCTCTCCACTACTGGACAAAACACAACAACTTGCTGTTTTTTGCAAAGAAAATATGATTTAACTGCCCAATCTCAATCAAATATATGTATACGTATTTAAGTTTATGCTATCGGCATTAAATGTACTGCAGGACTACACACATTCTGTACTTATTTTATAACAAGAAGCAGACACTATCGGATCAGTGTTGTGTGTGGTGTCTTTCCTCTGAGTTTTGCTTCTGGCTAAGCCTCCACAGGGAGACTTCATTGTTCCCCCATAAAATTTTGATTCAGATCTCATAGCAGAAAACTCTCTCACAAAGGCCAGGAGGGTTCTACAGGAAGACTGCATGTCAGTCTGTTATTTACACGTAGACAAATACCAGCTACCTCTCTGCATCCCTGGGACTCTGAAAGCTCCCAGAGCACTCTGTCTCCAAGCTGCCCTTTTCATCTTCTTGCAGAGTCCTCCCTGCAAAGCTCAGATATCAGGCCACATACATCAGACTGGTGCATGTTAGTACAGGACGACTGATCAGCAGGCTGATATGTGGGACAATGGACTCACTGGCAGGTTGCAGTGTACGAGGTGGGGTTGAATAAAAGCAGAGATGGAAAAAAAAGTGGAGAAGGAGAGGACAGAGGGCGGTGCTGAATGCACACACAAGCATGCACAAACACACACAAGAAATGGAAATGTTGGCAGACTATGCAAGGGAGGAGGTGTGCATCCAAAGGATTCTAGTTTAAAGACTTCACTGGAAGGCAGCGTTGGCCCAGAGTTGTCAGACTGACTTGTAAAACTCAGGGTTTTCAATCCAAATGTTCTTTTCTCGTGAAGTTGTTTGGTGAAAAATAAGTCATCTAACAACCCGATTTTTTTTACGGTGCTAAAACTGAGATCAAAAATATACTATGCATGCCCATGAGCTCTCACTGAGTGCTGAATCATCACTGAGGGGTGATGAGATTAGCGTTAACCCCTGTGTTCACTCAAGAACCAACAAGTCATCAGCACCTCGGGGACAGCAGAGATGAGCAGTGTTAACAACAACCACACAGAGCATCACTCACAACTATCGAGCCTCAGCTGTTTAGAGCTTAATCCCATGACATTAGACATAACTTCATCCTCTACAGGAGCAATTTAGGAAGTTGCCTTGAAATGAATGGAAAGACGGACAATGGAAATTATGGATGAAGCTGGTATGATGATATTGGGAACTAGAAAAAGCTAGCTAACTAGCTAACCAATGAGTCTGAGCTTTAGGAAAAGATAAGGAAAGGAGAAAGTTCACCGAGGTTTAGCTGAGTATCAGGCTTTCTTACCTGTTATCGGAGCACAGGGGAAAAAGGTACAGGAAGAAGGGTAATGTTGATGCTGAAGTTTCAATTCAAGTTTCAAAAGTGAATGAAGTTGACGTGACAATTTAAGTGTAAAGCCTGAGTGAAGTTGAAGTATCAGTTAAAGTGAAAGTGTCAAGAAGAGTTTAAGTAAAAGTGACGGAAAGAGTTAAATATTCAGCTGAACTTCAAACACTGACAGGAGTTAAAATATCAGTTGAAGTGTAACTGATTTAAATTGAGCTAGAATGGTGAGCTGATGAGAAGATCATAGAAAACTGGGCCAGGTGTATGAACTGAATGCTGAAGTTGGTCAAGTTTTGAAGTTTTGGCTGAAGAGTAAGGGATGAAAGTAGCTGGAGTTAACAGTGTGTAAACAGGGGATAGTTTTTCTGAGACCTTTAAGGGTTTGAAATGTCATTTGAAGTGTAAGCATTGACACAAGTTGAAGTGTGATCACTGAAAACAAGTGAACTCTCGGTTAAAGAGAAAGAAATGATTAATTGAATTCATGTGGAGACAAAGTTAATAAAACTAATTTTCCCCCAGGGGTATAAAATTAATTGAAATATAGTCTATTAATCTTTTATGCTGTGACATTCTTTCCTCTGCTTCTCATTTTATTTCTTAGGGATATAAAAAGGCAGTTTTTTTGGCTCCCTTTTGATCGCTCTGTTATGGGTCCTTTCTGCATGGCCTGCATGTCTTGGTGGAGCTGGATGTGTTAGAGGATCGGTGCATCTCAGCTTGGTGCGAGAGAGGTGTGAGCAGCCAGGCCAAGCATGAATAATCCCTCGAGGAGAAGAGGATGGATGGGTGAACAAGAGATGACTGGATAAAACACGAGAGGACTGTCTGCCAGAATAATGAAGGTGGGTGAGAAGAAGGGAGAAGTGGGAGGTGGAGGGGGAGATGGACGAACACATAAATGGCAGACAGGCTTGGGGAGTAACAGATTAATAAGATTACCTAATTAGGATGCAAAAAATCAATATGAATCACTTTTAATATTTAAAAAATGATATACTGCCACATGCAATGTGCATACATTACAACACTTTCTCACAACACCACTGAAACCATATAATTATACAGTCAATTCATTATCATGGCCTGGGAATTTCAACATTTTGTCATTAAATTGGAAAAGAGGAGCAACGTCACAATACAGTAACAGTTCTGTCTTCAGCTGTGAAAACACTAACATTTTACAAGAACTGACATTCATTTTAAATAAACTTTTAGAGGACCAGCCGCTAACATTAGCTTCACAGACTAACCGCCAAGGTTAGCTCCACAGAAGAACTGCTGATGTTAGCTACACAGACCAACCGCTAATATCAGCTACACAGATCTACCTCTAGCGTTAGCTACACAGACCAACTGCTAACATAAGTGACATAGAACAACCACCAAAGTTAGCTACACAGACTAACCACTAAGATTAGCTACACAGACCATCCGCTAACATTAGACACACAGATCAACCATTCATGTTAGCTCCACAGATCAACCGCTAATGTTAGCTACACAGACTAACCACTAACGTTAGCTGCACAGACTAGTCGCTAATGTTAGCTACACAGATCAGCCACTAACATTAGCTACAGAAAACTCTGCTAAAATTAGCTACACAGACTAACCGCCAACATTAGCTACATAATAGCTGCACAGACCAACTGCTCATGTTTGCTACACAGATCAACCACTAACGTTAGCTACACATCAGTCTAGTTACAGCTAGCTAACCTGTCAATACTTCTACTACTACTTCTTACTACTACTTATTTACTTTGAGTTTGAGTGTGAAGTGTGAATAGCATAGTCAAAGTACTTCGGTGTCCATAATTTCCGCTATACATTCGTGCATAACAAAAGAAGGGATATCTGGAAAAACAATTAATAAACCCAAACATCAAACATTATATTGGGGTAAACAATTTCAACATTTTTAGTATTGTAATCCAAAAGTAATGGAAAGTAATCAAATTATATTCCTTTCATATTGTCATACTTGGACTAGGTTACTGATTACATTTTTTAACAGGTGATCAGGTCTTGTATCAGAATACCTTTTTAAAGTAACCCTCCAAACCCCTGATGGTGGAGGAAATAAACCTCATTGTGAAGCATTGTGAAGTTCTACACCTGTCTATGGATTCACACCGTGAATAAACAAAGTCGATACACAACGATCGATGACAGTGCGGTCAGAGCAGCTGAGAGGGCACGGCACAATCAGCGCTCGAGTAAACAAACCGCCACCGGTGCATCAAATGTCACAGAGGAGCCGGCCACAGGTGAGCTGCCAATTTGAAAACCATAAGGTGACGTAAGGAGTGTTGCCAAGCCTGCCCCGTCTGGTGAAATGCCAAGCTGGCTGAGAGTCAGACCTGCTGCTCTTTTTTTTTTTTTCTTTTTTTTTTTTTTTTGTGATTGCTCTCACCGGAGTCCAGATGCTGCAGAGAAATACCACCAAGCTGTGCGGTCAAGAGGTCACCACTTTCAGTTCAACTGCATGTGGATTTTTTTTTTTCTAACACTATGGATTGTCTTGAAGCTAGGAAATGTTTTTTGACAGGCTGTATTTTCCAGACAGCTTGGGTGAAAACTCAGCAGTGTCTCTGTGCCAAATGAAGGTCAAGACATGGGATGGACGAGTGGGCAGATAGTGGTTTAATGAAACAGCTGGTGGCTAATTCACATTAACCTCCCTCTGATTTCTAGTATTTGTTCTCTAGAGTGCTGTGTTGATGCAATTCAGAGAAAAATGAAAAAAGATGCTGTGTTTTGTCTTTGATGTTCACAACCTTGATGAAATGTAACATTTTTATTTCCATTTATAACAAAACAGACAATTTGAAGAAGAACTATGTAAATATTGTGCACTCAGAAATGAGTACTGCAATCCAAATAGTGAGCTGGAACTATAGACGGTATATTAAATAGGATAAAAATCCTTTTTAATCTATGATTTACAGTTGAAACGAGTTATTTCCCCCAACTCCTTCATCCCAAGACTTGAGGAAGCTCAGGCAAGCTGCAGGAACACTGCAGGAGCACAAGGCAAGCGCAACACTGTAAAGTGACATAAACAAATGATGACAATTCCTACACTGTAAGTTGACTGGATGTTGATAACTCAATCAGTTGTCTGTCAATGTAAAGCTAAGCCCATTAAAAAGCCTTCTGCTCTGAAAATACACACTCTGGAGTTTGACATATGTCTCCCTGCCATCCTGCCAGACTCCACTAACACATCGCTCAGTTATAAACATCTACTCCTTCTAACAGATTATTAATAATTTCTTAGGACTCATAAACAGACACTCAAATTGAGCAATATGTTAATGGAGTCTGGCAGCCAGTGAGACAGGCAGTCACTTAACTCAACGTCCAGAGAGTCTATTCTCAGAGCAGTGGGCTTTTGTTGTCAGGATTAACAGGCTTAGCTTTACATTGGCAGCTGATCAGCTTATAATGTAGGAATCTTTGGTTGCTTGTTGTTGTCAAATTACAGCATTGCGCTCGTTTTGGACTCCTGCAGTGTTCCTGCAGTGTTCCTGCAGCCTGCGTGAGCTTCATGAGTCTGTGGAGGAGACTCACTTCAACCATTGATCATATATAAATTAGGATTTCAACCAATTTAATCTACTTTCTATGGCTTCAACTTGGTATTTGGACTGCTGTACAAATTTTTGGGCATGCACTTGCTACATATTGTTCCTTTAATGCATGCTACGTAATGCATAGGGTACTTTCAGTGAGAGTAAAATTACAGACTTGAAAACTCTACTTACCCTCCACCTAGACTCAGAAATTCACATGGCCCCCCAAAACAGACTTAATTACAGTAACATACGTAAGTAGTTATTTCTACTCCTGCAAATGAACAAGGATGTTTTGGTCTCCCTTACTGGATGATGATACAGTCCATACAAACTACTTTTAATGAGGAAGAAAATTTTGGAAAATTAAGATCTGATGGTAAAATAAATGTAACAACCGTGTTGCTGCTAAATGTGCTCATAAACCACATAGAGGACATTATTTACAAATGAAAATTATAAGTTTCACATGGACAGATTTAGCTACTACGTCACATGTTTTTAAGCAAGGGCTGTGTCACAGACTGACCAGATGGAGGTTTCTGTGTCTGTAACCTGTCCAGTAACTCCTGAGCATCGTAAAATCCAGCTTTAAAAATGTATTGAAAGAAAGATGGATGTCCAAAATTCCCATATTCCATGTTTGTTGGCGTTTATCCTCTAAAAATAAGTTTCTCTGCCGTCACAAAACTGTTCTGCAGCTGTGCAGCTTGTCGCACACAAGGGAGGCAGCACCTGTATTAAATTATAGGGCCGGTGTGCAGCAATCTAACAGCACCATAAATAAAATTAATTAAAGACAGTTAACATAATTATTTTTGAATATTACTTAAGCAGCAACAAGAAATAATATAACAGAGGCCATAGACCTATTGAATGAATAAAAACACTTCAAAAACATATTAGTGATATTTTCAGTGATGACATTTTCAGTTGCTTTCTCTTTACTTCCCTCTGTCTCTCTGTTATTTTTATATAAAAGGTTTATTGGGTTCAAATGGTTGTTTGATTATTGTTGTCATGGTAGCCAGCTTTGGCAGGTTTACTGTGATTTTTCTTTTTCTAAAATTTAATGAATTTATACATGTGATAACAAGATACTGATTAAATTAAGGATGTGTCGTAGTTATTATTAGCTGTTAAAGTTGAAATTAGTGCAGGTTTAATCTTTTCCTGTGTTTATTCAGTCTTGAAGATCATCACAATCACCAACCAGCTGTTGCTGCTTATAGAAATGTAAACTCTATAACGTCCTGTGCAACAGACGGCATTTCAGTGTTCTTAATATTTCCTGTGAAAGACGGAAGAAGATACCTGCCGCCATTGACTGGTGGTTTGAGGTTGAGCCCCCCCCCCCCAAAGAAACTATTGACAAAAGTTTCAATTTTCTCACCACCCACGCTCCAGAGAGCCTATTACTCTATATTTTTCTTACTGTCAACAAATCAAATGAAAACACCAGAGAGAAAAATGTGTTTTTCTGCCTCTCAATACTTTCCAGCCTCCTTACTCTGTCTGTAACAGTCAGCCCAGAGTACATTCATACCTACTGAGGATGTAGATCTATATATAAAAAAGCCCACAACACATATATCATTTAATCCAGGGAATGACATTAGCACTATAGCCACCAGCCAAATAAAGGTAAATGTCATGTGTGGCAGGTAAAGATTTCAGGTCATCTGACACCATGGCAGATGGGTTTTCTTATATTAATAAATGTTCTTTTTAAAAAAAAAAGTCATTCTTAAGTATAAAAATAATGAGGGTTACATTAAGGTTACATAATATATTCCATATTTCTTCTGTTAAGTACCAGTTATTCCATGTTTACAACTCCTCTAGTTTTCTACATTCATTTCAGAAGTGGCAAGCAAAGTTCAATGGCCGGAAGACATTTTTTAAAAATTTAAATCCTTCATTATTTTACATATTAATAATTTTACATCGTGATCCTTAATTATCTTCCATTTCAAGGCTTTTTTATTTTAGCTACACAGTTTCAACTCCCAAAGCTAAAACATATCTGTATATTACTTCGGTTCTCATTTTACATCTTTCAGAGATGTACAGGCCTTTTAAATGATCAATTTAAATTATAATTCTCTTAAATTAAAAAAAACTAAAAAGAAGAAGAAGTTGAATACAAACAGGACGTCTTTTATTCCTAACCCGAAACAGTATTTCCATTGTTTTTAATTTTAAGGTGGAGGACTCTATAAATAATCTTTATTTATTTGTCTATTAGCTCTTTTCTTAAATTTAATTATAGGGTCTATATTTGTTTTATATACAAACTTGAACACAATATGACATATAGTGAAGAATATAATATATATATGTTTCTTATTCAACCATCACTGTTTCCATTTGATATATTCTATATGTGGTTTCAAACGAGGTTTACAAATAATGATTATAGGTGTATATTGAATGCATATTGTGTTCTATCATTTGCTGATAGACCAAACATTGGCAAACACTGAAAATTATTATATAAAGAGCGTAATAAATGTGTATAAATTGTAAGAATTGGTCATTACAGCGTGACTGTGTGATACATACAGTATAATCACAGAAAATCAGCCGTACTAAGCTCTATCATTGTGACTAATCTGGGCGATATGGAGACTGGCAGTCGGAGGAGACCCAGCTGTCTCCACTTCCTGCACGATCATCTCTATTCCTCCGGCAGGCCCGGCTCACCGGCCAATCCCTGCTCACCGCCAGAGAGTACGGCGAGAGACAGAGAGGGTCTAACAGAATTAAAGCGGAGGATTACACTGATCTTTTTTAATAAAGGCGGTAATCTCAGAAGAGTTTAGCCTCAGTCTCCGAGGCAGAGTGATGCTGCGAAGACGCCTGTGGAGGAGTGGAGAGATGGATGAGCAGGGGGGGTGGAAGTGAAGTGTGTGTGTGTGTGTGTGTGTGTGTGTGTGTGTGTGTGTGGAGGATAAAGGCAGAAGAATTGAAGTTTGAGGCACAGATGGTGAAGATAGAGGATGAAGAGATTGTTCTCCTCACTGTGCAGTTTTTCCTTCGAAGGATAAGTTGAACAAACCCACATCTGGTATGAATTTACCAGAGAGACTGTGTGTGTGTGTGTGTGTGTGTGTGTGTGTGTGTGTGTGTGTGTGTGTGTGTGTGTGTGTGTGTGTGTGTGTGTGTGTGAAAGGGAAAGAAAGAAAGTTTGAGAATGGTTAAAACTATCCTGAATGGCTGAAATATTCATTGTGCAGTGGCGGAGTTGAATTAACCTCTGAATATTATTCAACATCGAGAATTTGTATTCATGCTCTGCTCACTGTGGTACACAGGGTTGGGAGGATTACTTTAAAAATGTATTCCAACACAGTTACAAAATACCTGTTAAAAAATGTAGTTAGTGACATAATGCAATGTAGTGTAACTTGATTGAGTTCCATTACTTTTCGATTACCTCAGAACAAGTAATTGAATAATTAATTCTATCACAATCAGCTGAAAAATATTTCTGAAGTCTTACCTGTAACAGTTACTTTCATTATTCTCAATTAATCGATCAGTTGTTTCGTCCATAAAATGTCAGAAAATAATGAAAAAAGTCCAAGATGATGTCCTCAATTTTGTCTAAAACTCAAAGATATTCAGTTTACTGTCAGAGACGAGTAAAGAAACCAGAAAATATTCACATTTAACAAGCTGTGAATCAGAGAAATTTGACTTTTTTTAAATGATAAAATTACTCAAATGATTGATCGATTATCAAACTAGATGCAAAAATAAGTGTTAGTGTATTGTATTAGCTGTTTTGTGTTTCTCGTTAGGTTTAGTTATTTGTTGTGTGCAGTTTGATTGATCGATTGATCGATGTAAAGCAGTGGATGTTCTTTTGCGACATGGATTAGAATGAGGGGAATCACTGGGGCATCAAGTTAAGGCTCCATTCGGTTTAAACGTGCAGCGGCCACACAGCCCGCATGAGCGGCGCTGCTCTTACGTGGCTGCAGCTGTGCCTCATCTTAAGATTCAGTCTCGCCTGTTTCTTACACATGGCGCACGTGGCTCTCTGCAGTACAAAGTAAAATTGTTGACAGTCATATCAACATTATGTCAACAACATGACAGCTCTCACTAAAGTTTCAATGTTAAAATGTTAAAAATAATCAGGTCTCTCCCTCAGATCGAAGGGGAAAAAAAATCACACTGCTTTCTGGTCACAGCTCTTTCCTTCTCTTAAAAACTGGGCTTCACATGTGACGATCACACAAGACAGGCGCCTGCTGTTTCCACGAGCTACCTGGCTACCTGTCGCTCGTCCTGAGCAAAAACTTTTGCCCTTCTGCTGCTTTTTTTTTTTTTTTTTTTTTTTTTGCTGTGTCTGGCCAGGTGCTGGCTGACCTGAAGTCCCAGTTCTATCACGGTTCACCACTGCTTTCACAACAATTTCAGAGTCTATATCTGTAGAATATATCACAGACATAAAGGCAGAATTTTTCCACTGCACTTCTTTTTCTTTTTCCTTGGTTACAGCTCCTTTTTACAGACCCTACATACTATTTGAGCATCGCTGGGGGAAGCCTGAGGATTACAAATTTCATGGCTAATAACTGATTCACTGTTATTGTTTTAAATATGATAATAAAGTGCTTGACAACAAAGGACTAAATGACAGATATGAGGAGACTTTATTATCTGAATAAAATATAAGTTCTTCAGATAATGTTGGCCTAAATTGACAGGATAGTTTTCTTTAAGTGGCGAGGACAAACCCTTCAGAAAATTGACACATTTAAAAAAATAAATGCAAAGCAATCAGAGCTGCTCCGTTCAAAGGCACAAATTAACAGCCTCCAGGTCTCACGCTGTTCTGATGATTGCTGCCCTTTTCCAGCGCCGTCTTTACATTGAACAGAAAGAGTAAACACAGACAGCCATTTGTGCAGCAAGAGATGGAAAGGCATTCAATATGAAAGGGACGGTTCATCTCAGAAAATCAAACATACATATTTTTCCCCTCACCTGTAGTGATGTTTATCCACCTAGATTGTTTTGGTGTGAGTTGCAGAGTTTTGGAAGATATTGGCCGGGGAGAATATAATGGGAAAAGAGGGCACTCGGCTTGGGGGGTGAAAATATTTGAAAAACAGACCAGCAATGTTTCTTTTCAGAGCTCAAGATAATCCACAGACCTTGTCGTGAGCAGTTTCATAAAGCAACTATTTTATTTCTACTGAACTACACTCGCCAACTATATCACTGCATAGAAGGAAATCTACTCATGGACAAGAGGCTCGTGCTCGAGACAGATCAGGATGTAAACATTAATCGCATCCACCTTGGCTGAGCTGTAACTACAGTGACGAAAAGGCATTTTCTCTGGACAAATTGTATTCATTTACTTTGTATATAAAATTCTATTATTAGAAATTAAAATGATAAATCAGTTTAATTTCCTGGCTCCAGAGCAAAATGACAAGGGTGCATCTGAAATTAGTCAGGGGCGAAGGAAACACTTAATGTGTTTAAAGCAAGAAAAACAGTAATACATCTGCACAGATGTATGTATGAATGTGGGTGACTCTTACAGCTGTACACAGCTGCTTTAAAATGCATTAAAACCCTCAATTCACAAAATCCCTGCAGCACCAGAGCGCAGTGCGTACGTACAGCTGCTCACTGTGTTTACTTTAATCACCTGAAAGCAACACCAGGCTGCCGCAGTACAACATACGAGGTGAGATACATTACAGTTTTTGGTAAAGTAGCATCAGCCTGATGTGATCATCACCAAATCAGTTTCTTTATGTTGCTGCGAGGTGGCGTTTAGCTTTGACTGGCACAGATTCAGAGTGATGAAAACAGTAATGTGTGTGATTGGTCAGAGACTGTTTAATGATCGCGTAGGTGTGCATAGAGATACACACTCTATGCACCAGACCTAACAACTCGTGCTTGGTATTTAATATTCAAACTATTCAACTAAGGCTGCAAAATGTTCAGTTAAATGTAATGTAATTAAAATTTAGCTGACACCAAATCACAACAATGTTATCTGAGGGCACTTTTCAATTAGAGCAGGTCGAGACCATTCCCTTAATGAACTCAGTATTAAACTGAGGATGCAGTGCAGACTTTTTCTCACTCGTAGCTGGTTTAATTGTGGTGAAAACTGGGGCAATTGGTAGTGAATGTAAAAAAAACAGTAAATTTAAGTGTTTTACAGATATCTGTTGGGACAGTCCCAGTAAACTGGGACATCTGGTCACCATAGTTGTAACCTCTCACCCATGAATAGATGTACACTTCCTATACACATCCTGCCACCACCGATACAAACAGATGTTACAGTAGATCGACCCCTTTTTTTTTTTGTTTATCAAAACAGCCTTCCGATTTTTCCATAAATGTTAGAAAATTCAGTCAGTGATGGGAAATACTTTGTTTTCAAAATTTCTGGTTTCCACCCAGTTTGAACAACGATAGCTGGGAGTTTTTCCACAGTCTCTGCTACGCAAAACATTTCGAGACCGACTTGTGAGTCTGGAGCACCACAAACCGAGTACCGTCTAGTTCAACACCCGGCAACTCACACCAAAACAGATCACTACACTGCAGGCCAGGGGTGTGTATTTTTGATTTTGGGTTGAACTGTCCCTTTAAGGCTGAGCAGCTGTCATTTAAAACAAGGTACTACAAGTACATGTGATACAGTATTCCTGTGGCTGACAGAACCACAATACCATAGTTATCTGTGTAGATTTGCTGTAAACATGTGAAACAAAACCACAGAGGGGAATTACGCTTGTTAATTGTCTTATATAAAATATGTGTGGTTTAAAAATGAAAGGCAGCTGCGTGTGTCTCGGTTTGACAGATTTCCATCAGTCATTTGTGGTTAACTCAGCACCGCTAATAGCTGCTCATATCAGAAAACGTGTAACTGTTCTCCTTCTTCTTTCACGTGGAACCATGCACTCACACATGCATATACAAACATGCATACATTAAAGTGCGTTCTCTGCAGTCGTTTGACCTGTCAGGATGCATTTCATCAACTTAAACCTCTGCAGAACTGACTGTTGCCTTGGAGACAAGGTCCCCTTCCATTCATGGAAGTGGACACTTGTAGACACAGCTGGAGCCAAGTCGTTGTTTCACAAGTCACGAGTCTGCATTAAAGTCCCAAATCAAGACGGGGAAGTGTGTCAAGTGAGTCAAGTCCTAAGTCCAGAAGTCTGAGTTTTAAGTCCATTTGTCTTTTCAATGATGACTTTTCACTTGGAACTAAAAGCGGATGTAGATGGATGTCCTCTTGATCTTGTCTTGTCAACATCTTTTCAACCAGACTTCGCTGGGAGGGTATTTTTTTCCCCATGGCGTCCTTAGACGAAAATGTAAGTGGAACCTTAATAGAAGTAGTTTAATGCAACTGAGCACTATTTTTTTTTAATCAGAGGGCTTGGGGAAAGGAAGTATTTTCAAGACAAAAGGCTTAAGTCCAAGTGAAGTCATGAGTCAGTGATTCAGTCTGAGCTCTTTAGTCCTGTTTGCATTTGAAGTCGAGTCTAAAGTCATCAAATTTGTAAGTCTGACTCATGTCCAAGTCCACACCTCTGCTTGAACAGACACTCCTGTTCATCACACCACGGACTGAAAGGGTTGAGTTGAAGACGCAACTTGTATAAAAGGTGACTGACACGGCTGAAGTCTGTTCTGATCGTCATCGCATTGGGACTCTCGCCCTCCTGGCCAGCACCTCAAGAGACAGATGGAGTCTTATTGTCAGCAGGCTCGCCATTAAAACCTGTATGTGTGTCTGTGTGTGTGTGTGTGTCAGAGTGTGCGAGTCTGTCTGTGCAAGTGAGCGCCTGTCTTCCTGGACAACATCCCAGATATGAGATCTGTGTTTGATGTCTAGTTGGGAAGAGCAGAGGGAGCATGCTGAGCACCATATGACATTTACTTCCTGAGAGGGAGCAGGAAAAACAGAGAGACTGACAGCGAGACGGACGAAAAACAGGCGACAATTTTCTCTCTTGGCTCATCATGTTACTTATTTTTTTTAATCTGCCAATTTCTTTGTTTCTAACACATAAATGATTACTGCATGTGAAAATGGGAATAAATTGTAAGGGGTGGTGAGAGGAGATGTATATTTCTAGCCACGTCAAAGCATAATTGACAATGTTAGTGGGTGTTTTGTGAGATTAGTGTCCTGCCAGCATTATTACTGAACAGCGGTGTCTCCGTAAGCACTCAGCTTGTGTTTGTGTTTCTAATTTCATCTCCCCTCTCTGTGCCTTCCTCTCCATATGTTTTCCATTCTCGTTATCAGTCAGCATCAGCGATCAAATACAATACTGCGCAAGAGTGAGAGACGGAGCGGCAGAAATAGCCTGGATTTTAAAAGAGAAATCTGTTCTAAATTCATTGTAATAAATCATAAAATGACTATGATGTGTCATCAGAGATTCTTAACTTCTCTAACAATAACGCTACAGCTGCAGTGTCCTGCTTTGACATTTGTATTCTGGCCCGTAACTTGTGTTATTATTATCAGAGATGTTGAATGCTCGCCAAATGACTAAGGGTCTGTTTACGAGGCTGTCTCTCCTGGATTTATGCATGTTGCAATGGTTTTAGGCTTTTTTTTGCAAAGAACTTGCAGGAACAAGTAAAATAACACAAAAAAGACCATTAAAAATCAAAGGCAACTTGTTGCAATGAGAAAAAAAACACATTTTGTTCTAAGTGTTCTAAGTAAACTCACCACCAAGACAAAAAAAGATTACAATAATTAGGACAAAATATGCTTCATTTGCAAATGAAGAAGTGCACCTGAGGGGCATTACACAAAGAAGCAAAATCTTTTTTGGAACTCTGACTCACACTGAGTCGGTTCACTGAGACATGTATGATGTTTACGCCGGGGAATGCTATGATTGATGGAACTTGCAGGAACCTGAGATTGTTGGTCAAATTTACAGAAAAGTTGCAGTGATTGCAAGGTCGTGCAGAATTCACAGGTATTGGTCAAATTTGTGTTAATAGTACGATCGCGACATTGTAACTTCCTGGAGGGACAAATGAGTAAGAACTCTTTAATAATTTTTTTATAAAGAGCAGTGGGATTTTGTTTTTTATGATAACAGGCTGAACTTTATATTGACAGACAACTGACAATTATAAAAAGCTGATCAACTTACAGCGCGGGACTCGGCGTTGCTTGTTATTGTCAAATTTCAATGTCGCGCTCGTCTTGCTCTCCTGCAGCGTTCCTGCAGCCTGCCTGAGCTTCCTGAGTTTGGGGAGGAGGTGATGACGGGGAAACAACTCTCTTCAACCACAGACTGTAGGATTTCAACCAAAACAAAAGCCCATTGCTCTGAAAATACAGTTTGAATTCAGTGGCCTCCTGCCTCGCTGCCTACCAGACTCCATTAACATGTTGCTCAATTTAACTTTAATAAACATCTACTTCTAAAAGATTATTAATGATTTCTTACGAGTCATAAACAGACACTACCTAATTCAGCGACATTTGGCATTAATTTGAACTCTGAATTGAAATTTCAAAGGAGGACACTGCGGTTGTAGGGTAGCGAGTACTTCAACTTTGCATGTTTCCTTAATTTCAGATGATACATCCTGGTCATTTCATGATTTATTACAGTAAATATATTACAGATTTCTCCTTTAATATACCGTCTATGGCTCCCACATGCTATGTGGATTGATGTACTCACTTTTGGAAGCACAGTAGTTACATATTGCTCCATTAAACAAGGCTTAGAGCAACAACAAGCTCCTTAAACACTTGTTCTTGAGGTTCACTGGCCTTCTCAGTTGCTTTTGGGGCTAAGTGGCGTCTGTTGTCTTTGTAACCAGACTCATGGACGTCAAACGCTGCTCAAATGGGTTTCTGCTGCACAAACAAACCCGAGGCTTTTTCGGTGACACACAAAGTGCCATTTTGCAAGAAGCAGGTATTCATGGCGTGTGTGAGTGTTTGTGTACATGGATGGGGCAGTGTAGGTGCGCGGCGAAGATGGGAGCGAGAGCGTCCCATTTCAGAGGTCAATGCACTCATTCATATCAGCTGGGAGGGAGGCTGAGAACTTTCTGGAATGTTCCAGACAAGGCGTCCATGTCTGAGGGGAGTATTGTGCGATGGAGACTCTGGACTTGACAGTTTGACACTGACTTTTCCCCCTCCAGTGGGAGTCTTTGTTTGATACCAGTGAGCGCACACAACAGACCCACTGTTTATTCAGTCAATAACATAAAGTGCATTGAGTGGCTTCTGTTTTTCCATCGCCAACATATGGTTTTGATCATCTCGTTTGAAGCAGGGTTTGTATGGATCTGAAATTCAGGATGACAAGCTTTTTTTCTCAGCCAAGTTTTAAAAAAACAGAGTTTGATTTGGGATCCATAATGCAACACAATAAAGTTCTAACTCCAGATACACTCCCAGACCTTTAAATCGAGTGTAAACCCTTGCTCCAGCAATTAAATAGTCATATTTCTGTAAACTTTTCAGAGAGGGGGGTGATTGATTATCTGAAAGGTCTCTTTGTGTCTCTTCCCTCCATAACTTGGCAAAGACTCCAGGCCGGCCTGTTTTCTTTGGTTGGACTGGGATACTAATCTCACATTGAGCAAGCAAAGCTGCGTGCCTGTGTGGAGCTGTTTGCTTCTCAGGGGTGGTTGGCGCGTGCATAAGCAGTGATGCGATGTCACTGCGGTGATATGATCCAAAACTGTAGGAAATCAAAGGGCTGGTATGTCCAAACATGTTTGTTTCTCCATTCTGCTTTAATCTGCCTGCAGTTATTACACCTTACAGCATGTGTAAGCTGCTGTCAAGGTCCTGTGATCCTACACGCTGAATATTTTGCTTTTGTTGTTGCCAACCCTACAACAATAAAAAGATGTTTGGCAAGTTTTTCCCTCTATTTGGCAGTTACAGACAATCTTGAAACAAAGTTTGACATTTGGACAGAAGCTTACTTATTTTATTGAGAGCCAGATGAGAAGAGCAATACCATTATCACATCTTTAACATTTCTTAGAAATTATGTTTTGATATGTAAATTTGTCAATAATTATGTTGTGGTGACAACTTAATTCCTGCCTGGATTATGTGAAGAGACACTTTTTAAAGTTAATGCATTTATATAAAATGCTGGAGTTGCAACAAGTTCCTTTCAAACACAGTATGTCCCTGCAAAGTCCCTGCAACATTACATTTAAAACACTGCATTGCAGTGACATTACAACATTACATTTAAAATGTTACGTTGCACTGACGTTCCTGCAACATTACATTAACAACGTTATATCGTGCTGATGTTTTAAACGTTACATTGCTGCAACCTTCCTGCAAAATTACATTTAAAACATTGCCTTGCAGCGACATTTCTGCAACATTGCACTTAAAATGTCATGACGTTCCTGCAACATTGCATTTAAAACTTTATGTCACAGCAACATTCATCTTTATATTTAGATTTACATTTCATCTGTGGCCCTCTGTATTTACACTTTTGGTGATTTAGTGTCTCACAGATGAAATAAGCACTGCTGAATAAACATGTAAGCTTTTGTGAGCAAATGCCACTTCAAAAGGACGTGTATTTTCTGCTTTTGTAGAATCAGTGGCTGTAAGTGTTATATATAACAGCACCAGGCAGTGTTTGTAATGGAGGACATTTTTAGCTGAAGAGCAGGGAGTGGAGTGTGACCCAGGTGACATGTCAGCCTCTCAGCCGTTGATTTCTTGTGACTCCCTGGTTCCCCAGATGCCCCAGCTGGAGGTTAAAGATGCCTGAGAACTGACTCCAGTCACACCTTTGGGATTACACAAGTCAGCCCCGCTCATTCTTTTATAACAGCCTCCCTCTTTCTCTCCCTCTCTCTCTCTCTCTCTCCTTCTGTTGAGCCGAGGTCTTTCAGCTTTCCAAGACATGACCAAGGTCACCGGGTTTCTGCATTAGAAATTCCACCGGGGGCCTGGAAGTGGCTGGCACTGGTTGGCGCAGACAGCACAGAGTGGCCTTTTCTGTTCTCGCTTTATCCCCACGCTGAACGAATCAGGGGGCAAAGTATTAATTTGGAATCACACTGATGCGTATTTGAACAAAAGTAATTAATACTTGCCTTGCGGATAAATTAACTTAAGCACCATCTAATTAAAAGATATTATTTGAATTAAAGTGCAGGTTTCTCTGGCTTATTGGTGGGTTGTTGGTGGAATTAATTAACATAATCACAAGTATTCAGTTTTATCCAGACAGAGTGAATTAGAGTTGACTTAAAGAGCCATAACAGTGTTTATTTAATTGCCGTCTGCCGGATTCTTCTCTTTTTTTTGTCCAGGCTGTCAGTGAAATATCTATTTGTATTCATGACAATCAATTATTGTTACCAACATCAACAGAACACTTATTTTCTTGTGTAAAACAACAGAAAATAATCAGTCGTTGCATGTTGTTTTACAGATGACCTTTTCGTCATCTCCACATCCCTGGATGTTCATTTCATTGAGCCGTCTCAGTGTTTCACGTTGTAAAATCTTCTAAAACTGGGAGGCCTGTCTGAAAGGATGCAGGGTTCCACTTTTGCCTCTCTGTTGTGATCTACGCGCTGCCTGCCTGTGGGCTTTTAGGCCGACTGTGTGTGACGTCTGAGTGGCAGCTGGCCTATCTGGGAGAAATCTCTGAGTAATGCCTGTAGAGAAGCTCTGCGGCGCTCGCAGCACCTACGGTGTGGAGCGGGGATGCTGTGGAGAGCAGGGAGAGTTGAGCTGCTACTGCTGGAGGATGCTAATGAAGCTGATTATCCGGTTACTTTCTTAGTTCAACAGGCACCAAATCAGATACTCCATCACTGAAAAGAAATGTTTGTTTGCTTTGCTGTTGGCACCACGCATCAGAACCAGCAATACGTCATCCAGCCAGAGTTGACAAGGTCTCGCCCCCTTCAAGGGGAAAACTCAGTTTCATATAATGAGAGAGATTGGAAAATGGCGAAAAGCTGCTGTGTGGCAGGTTGTAAAACAAATAAACACACAAATCCATCATGATGTCTGGTTCCCTTTTCTTCCTGGAATGGAAAGGATCCCAGAAAGAGAGCAGTGAGAATGTCTGAGCCTCCAGAGAACCTTAAAGGGATAGTTCACCCAGAAATGAAAATTCAGTCATTATCTACTCCCCCTCATGCGGATTGAGGGTCGGGTTTGTTTTGTTGGTTCTCAAAACACTGCTGGAGTTTCACAGAATCTCCCGAACAATGTAAGAGAATGGTGACCAGTTTTTGTAAGCAAAAAACACCTGAAAAAAAATACTGCTTGTCTGGTGTAATCCGAATCTCCTAAAGTCTCGATGTGCCATTTGCACACCGTCACAACTAGGGATGTTCCTGGTGACTAATTTCCCCGTTGATTAAATGCAAAATTTATTTCAGACTAGTCGACCAGTCTAACAGTAAGAAAACACTCAGGAAGCAGTTAAAATTGAGCGCAATTTATTAACTGATAATGTTAAACACTGTCTGAAAAAAACACTGTGTGTATTAAGAGCCATTTGAAGCCGTTAATCACAGTCAGTTGAGCCAGCCTGCTACACAGTATGGCTAACGTTAGCAGTGCTAGCAGCAACAGCTGCTCTCCTTGCAGGTTAACGTCCATGTCTGTGCTGAATGTGGTAACATGTAGCTCCAGTCGGGTGACTGTGGCTCCAAACTAAAGATCTACAGTGATGAGACAGACTAAAAACATGATGTAACTAACACGTTGTTTAGTCAGCTTCTCTGATTTCTTATTTCCTAAACGTGAATATTTTTAGGTTTCTTTACTCGTCTCTGACAGGTAACTGAATATCTTTAGACTGTGAGTAAAACAAGACATTTGAGGACATTTCTCAACATTTTCTTACACTGTAAAACAAATAACTATTAATCGAGAAAATAACTGACCGATTAATCAACTAATTTGTCAACTAATCTTCAGTTGGAGCACAAACATAGTAACTGTTTTAGTTTTTCATCAAATAAAGTCAGGAAGTTAGGGGGTTTTTTTGTTTTCATTTTTAGTTTCCTTTAGAAGGTTACCAGTAGCTCTTATTTTTTCTTTTGATTATATTTATTTCTGTGATTTGAACTAGTCTCTTTCAATTTTAGTCTGCCTTCCGTGTTTCTGTTTGACAATTTCCTGAGCTCTAATAAGTAACGAAAACACCTGATTTTATGTTGCTGCCTTTCCCTCAACAAGCTGAGTCATAACAGCGAAAAGGCTGAACATGTGGCGCTAATAAGTCATTTCTTCATTCATTTGGAGACTTTTGTGTTTGCTTTCTGTCAATGATACATGGGCGATGAGAAGAATTATTCAAGAATAAATCACTTCCAAGCTGCTAACTGAACATATTGTCTCCAGAAAAGTGAGAGAGCAGAAATACTTGCAGAGCGGCACCAGGGAGTGGAGGCAGCAGTGAATATCAATGTTCTCCTTTTTGACGGGAAACAGTTGGACTTCGGGGAACATGCTGTCTTAAATTTAAGGACAGACCTGTCTCAATTGTTGCTCTAAGCACCAGTTTCATCTTCCAGGACTGTGTTTTCACGGCTGAAGAAGGCTGCGAACTTTGAAAGTGTTTGACTATATGAGGAATAATGAGACACTTGTTGCAGTTCAGCGCGAGGTCAGGACGGTTCCTGCTGCTGTATCGGCCTAACTGCTCTTTAAACAACTGAAAAAAGTCCATGTTGTGTTGATGCAGAACCACACAACAGGTCAACTATGTAATAATACAGTTTAACCTTTCTTAATATGATGTTGTACTTTCTAAATTGGAGGGTTAATTTGACTCAGTGTCACATCATTTTATCAGCTGCACATCGCGGTTTCTTGAACGCTCCGAGATGGGAAGCAGGAAGTTGCATAACTTTAAGACAACACAAGGATTCTGGGGTAACGGTTCTCTTTCAAGGCATGTTTATTTATATAAGCCAAAATCATCAGTCAGGGTTGTCTTAGAGGACGTTATAATCACTACAACATGCCAGACATTTGGATGGGATAAGGAGAAACTCAACAGATCCTTTCGCAGGAAAAGATAATTTGGAGAAAGAGTTCCACTGTTCCAGGTAGTAAGGTGTCTAAACATAGAGTAACTGACAAATCATCATCATTTCATTGCTTCCAGATTGATCAGCAACTAAAAAGTCAATGGATAGTGAACGTGGGGCCATATTTCAAGGTGAAACAACATATTTAATAACCCGTTAGCTATCATGAGACAGCAGCTAACGTTAGCATTCTTCTGAGTCACACAAAATACACACTGCTAAAGTTCTTTATGTTGGATTTAGCTGTTTATCTGTATGAACACCACACAGAAATCTGTTCCGGTGTGCAAAATGTCACATAATGTTAGTCCATAATGTTACTGAACCAGAACATTTATGAGGTTGGCTGAGGAGTTAGCAGGACAGTTAGCGAACATCACATTGCTAGCTTGATTACATCCAGTGTGTTTTACTTCCAGGCTTAAGTAAATGTGTCCATGATGTGTGTCAGTATTTCAGAATCAATTTTATGTCCTGCCCTCTTAGCTAACGTTTTCTTACACAATTCGATATATTGTGTTTTCTTACACAATACGATATATATTGTGTAAGAAAAGCAGTTAGCTAAGAGGTTAAATGCTAATGTTAGTTCTTGTCTCATGATAGATAATGGGTTATCAAATAACTTGTGTTAGCTTAAAATATGTCCCACTATCTATCATCTTTTCAGTTTCTGATCAGTCAAGAAGTGATGATTTTTTTTTTTTCAGATCCTGCAGTACAACATTTGAGCTTCCCACCCTGATCATGATGTCAGTGGAAAATGTACGTAGCATCTTGACCACAGTCTAATTCTTAGCTGAGCTAGTGTTGTAGGGAAGGTCAGTCTGTTCATGGGTCAGTACCAACAACTATTGAATGAAGTGCTGTTAAATTGAGTACATTTAACCTGAAACAAAGCAATGCATGACCGCCCAATACTGGCACTAACTGGCTAATGATAGTATGCTAACATGCTAAACTATGATGGTGAACAGGGTAATATTATACTGCCAAACACTGTCATTGTAAGCATGTTAGCATGCTGGTGATTTTGGCTCAAAGCACCACTGTGCCTAATGGTGGGTGTGTTCCATTTCTGAATGTTGGCACACTTAACATTTTTGGTGTTATTCTGCAGATATTGTAAGACATTTTGCAACGGTAGCAATATTGTTGGACTGTAAGCATAATGTATATGGTTTTCTATGAGCATATTTTGAGGTCTGGGCTTATTGGGCTGGTTTTTGTGCTGGTTTTATTCGCCATTGGGCTGGTTTTGAGTGTTCATTCGGCTGGTTTTGCTCCACAGACCTGGCAACCCTGCTAATGGCAGCTATGGCACAGTTAGCAGCAGTGCGCCCGTGACTATGAAGGTCCATGTTGCAACAGTCCTCTGGGCCGAATGGTAAGGCGCAGCTCCTAAATGGAGTTTTAAGTGTTTTTTTTCCCACTACAACTAACAAATAAATGAAAAAATTGGTCGACTAAAACTCTTCTGATCAAGTAACGGTTTAGTCAGTTATATTATTAGGACGCAGCCCTGCTAAATACAGCCTCACACAGCTGCACATGTGGCTGTAGACTCTTTAATATATCTTAATTATTGATCCATAGAAATTATTCAGAATATGCATTGGTGGTACCAGAATAATATGAGCTCTTCCTCTCCCACCAATGGCAGAAGGTGAGTGTGGGAAGCATAGTAATGCAAATCAGCATATGGCGTCATCTGGTGACTTCTGGTGACTTTTTGAGCCGCTGGCAGCTACTTGTCTGTTTCAAAGCTTTTCGTTTTCAGCTGGAGAGATAGAAATGCGTTGGAGTGCAAATGTATTGTGTGTGTGCGTGTGTGCGTCACTGTGACTTAAGGGCAGGAGTCTGTTTATTACTGCGTTAAAGTCAGGAGGCTGAGTCATCAGTGCACACTGTGTCTGCTCTTCTCTATCTGTCTGTGTCCTACACATTTCATGTCTGTCTATAATTTACCGACTCATCCCTCTCCTCTGTTCCCAGCGGGAGAGAACGCCTGCAAGAGGTAAATGATTAAAGAGGAAGTGTGTGAGTGTATTTATGTGGATGCCTGACAGCTAAGAGATTAGATTTCCTTTAGATTGGTTATTACTAAAACAGACCCCTCAGCTGTCTCTCTCTCTCTCTCTCTCTCTCTCTCTCACACACACACACACATACACATTATTAAGGGAGGGAGCATTTGTCTGCGCTGTCACCTATGTACACTGGAGCTTCTTGAATTAGTTCTGAAAAGAGCTTTGCCTCTCTGAACCATGTCTCGTCTCATTTTGCTCAGACAAAAGCCTCACAGCTAAAAACTCTTAACTTTGAGCAAACTGCAGCAGAGACAACGCAGCAGCTGGTGTTGTTGTGTTGGTGGAGCTGTGTCACCTTGTAGTTGCTGGTGTGGTGTAAAAATGTCATCAACGAGGTAATGTGAAAGTGAAAACATAATTTACTGCTGTGATGCAGTCAGGTGACATCGGCACTGTCAACAAGACAGGTATGGAGTTTTATTTGTGTCTGAATCAGGGTTGAGACACAAATAAAACTCCTATATAACGCCGTAAACAGGTGTCGAACCTCATCAGCATCTCTTTGGCTGGGTTGCACCAACAATGATTCATTTTCAAACTAAAATTCAATCACGGTTTAACTTTAAATTGCGATGCACAAAACTTTTAAACTAGCTTTAAATTAAGAAAGATCAAATCTGAACCCCTCTTTAAACCTCAGTTTTTACTTTAAACTTAGATTATATTGTTGTACTGCTTATTGTGCTGTTGTTTGTTTTTAAGTCTTCAATTATTCGGCCATATCGCTCCATTAAATTGCCCAACAATGTGAAAAACATGAGTAGGCTAACTAGGTTAAGTAACTTCGTAGCTAGCTAGCAAACAATGTAACATTTTTTAAACTTTACAGCTAGCCAGCAAACAGTGTAACATGTTGTTAACTTTATAGCGAGCTAGCAAGCAATGTAATGTTTTGTTAATGTCTTAGCTAGCCATCAAATAATGTAACATATTGTTAACTTATTAGCTAGCTAGCAAACAATGTAATGTTATTATAATGTTTTTAAAATGTAGCAATGCCTGCGAGTTAGTTCAGGCAGTCAAATTGAGCTGCACTGCTAAACACATGTGACCCGCCTCACTCTCTGTAGCACATACCAAACGCACCCCTCCGATCTGGTGGTGAACTTAAACCGTTAAACCCTCCCATCTCTCCCTCTGCCTGTCAATGCCATTGCTGCCCTGCATCAGCATCACTGCCTGTTCTCTCAGCCCCACCACCACCTCAGCATCCACCTGCAGACTCCGACGAGGGGTTCAAGATATTTGTCCATCACTCCTCAATATCTCTATGTAAACATAATCTGCGAGGAGGTCGGAGCCTAGACGCCAAACTCTAACTCTAATGTTCTGCTGCTGCTATAAACATTCTTAAACGTGAGTTGTCTGACTGAACTTGTTTTATAGGTCCTGACAGAACACAGATGTATTCTTCATTTATTTTAATTTGGGTAAGCAAGCATCTCCATGTTGATTAAACTCTGTTTAGTTTTGGTTTACATCAATAAACCTGGATTTACTTAAGTGAGATTAGTTTTTAATTTTAGATCTGGATTAACACATTTCAAACCTAGTTTTGCTAAACTCTTATTAGAACTAATTTTAGATTAAACTAACTTTTAAATTTGTAATGCTGCTTGTAATTCCATTTTTTCAAAATGTCTCTGTCATCTGATTCTGTGTTGTTTTTTTTTTGTAATTGCAATGAAATACCAAATTAAGTAATCCCATTACATGTAATCTGTTACACCCTGAGCCTGCCTGTTGATATAAAACATAAAGTCCTAAATCAATTAGTGTTTAGAGTAGCATGAAAACTCTACAAAGCTGCACTGTAAGTGTGCAGGTGATGTTTTTCAACTTAGCGACTGCTGAGCAACGAACGTTCTCTTAAGTTCCCTCAGTACTGTTCATCATGGTCACTGGAGGCGTTCTCCTCGCAGAGCAGCAGTCCTGCCTTCCAGCCCATTATTTTATCTGCGATAACATAAATATGCGCCGAGCTGGGGAGCAAGCAGAAAAAGAGTCGAGAGAGAGAGAGAGAAGTTGAAGGAAGGGAGAAAAACTAAGAGAAATATGGGTTAGAAGTGGGAGGCGAGACTGAAGTTTCAAATTGAGACAGACAGGAGAGATGAAAAGGCAAGAGGGAGGATGAGAGCGCGCAGAACGGGGACAAGGTAACATGACAGAGCAGCAGTGATCTCGGAGATGAGAGCCTGGAGCAAGAAGAGGTGTTAAGACGGGGAGTTAAACGGCAGCAGCATATGACACAGAAATTTCATCAGGGCCCCTCCAGGGCATCATATGTGACAAATTTTGTGTTAAGAAGCAGGGAGAGTGTGAGCATATGGTGGTATATAATATTGATGGTGCACGAGTGCCCGTCTCCTCGGTGTGGCATAATAGCCCTGCAGTGATTTTCATGGCGTTTAACTCGGCGTTGTTGCTCCTCAGTCTCTGGTTGGTTTTGCTCATTAAAGATTTAGAGACAAAAGAGAACAAGCATTTCTGTACCCCAAAGTGAAAGAAAGAAGAAGCTCAGAACAGAGGAAGACAACGGGGGACTGAAACAGAGACGAAAGCAAGATTAAAGAGATAGCTTATGTTTTTTGATGCGAGGTTGTATGAGGTACTTATCCACAGTATTACCTGCAGTGTAGGAAAATAAGCAATGAACTGCTGTGGACATGTCGGCAGCAAAGTGTTTTTTAGCCACGTAAAAACACAGCTACCACTTTCATTTCATTGCATTCATTATCATACAGGAAAAGATTAAAACATGATAAAATTAGATCCTGTTCTGCAGCACATGAAAGACAAAATCACGCCACAAAACAGAGACATTCAACAAAAAACAAAAAGACAAACAGCAATACGGGCATTCAGGGAGGACTTAAATGAAGTGGGCAGATATTATGGGTTAAATCAGTGGTTGCGAGTGTGTCCTTCCATCAGGTAGTGTTTATACGCCTGTTTAAAATGTGCAGCAGAGGTTCTCGTTCTGATATAATACGGGATCTCATTCCACAGTTTGGTGTATGTGTGAAAAAAACAATCTCTGACCACAGCTATTTTTGTAAGTGCATGGGAGACTCTTGGAACTAGATTAGTGAGTGTGAAGCGGTGTTATTGTTTCGAATCTGATGATAAAATTTAATAGCGTGATTATTTGTGTAGGTCTGGAAAGTCATTGTGTGAGAATGTGAGAGCGCGGTGAGGTGGCGAGTCCAGGGGGGAGAGTTGCCCTGGATCGTATAGGTGCTATCGTACAGCCCTGCTATTGGTTCGATAATTTCCTTTGTGGTGAGGGACCAGACTGGGAGATTTACTTCACAATAAGACAACCATTATAAATATTTTATAAATGTTTTATCATTGGTTATTGATTAGGATGTAAACACTCATTAATAAGTAGTTACGACACATTAGATAAAAAGGGCAACAGTGCAGTGAGCCCACATTTATCTGTACTGTTGCTTACTGAGCCTCTTTTACTTTCTGTTCCATCAGCAGCATTTATACCCATCAGCTTCATCACACATTTATCTCCCGACAGTGTGTGCATGTGTGCGTGTGTGTGCGTGTGTGTGTGTGCGTGCATCATCAGTGGACCTGCATCTTGTCTGCAGCCATCATCCCATTCTTGCAACATAATATCTCTCGATGTCTTTTGAGGAAATTTCTTCAAACTTGGCATGAATGACCACTTGGACTCGCAGATGAACTTCTTAGATTTTTCTAGTGAAAGGTCAAAGGTCGCTGCGACCTCATGTCCGCCCAGTTCTTGTGAAGGCGATATCTCGGGAATGCCTGGTGGGAGTTTACAAGAATCCTAATCGCTGCCTTTTTCAGTGAGAATGTATGAGCCAAATATTGCACTGTACAAGCCAACCAAACTCCATAGGCAAAATCAGAAATTTTTCTTTGCAGACCACAGGAGTTTCTGCCTCAGTCAGTCAGTTTGTTTGTGTTATTGTGTGACTTTTGCATTTTAAAAGGATAGTTCAGATTCACAAAATCACCCAATAACACAAACAAACAACCTGATCAAGGCAGTGATACAGCAGCAACCCCAAGGTTCTGCAAGGTAAACTTTATTAATTTGCCAATGGAGTTTGGTTTGTTTGGAGTGAGCAATATATAACAGAGGTTTCCCATCGGAAAAGGCAGCCTGACAGAAAATTAAAGCAGTGAAAATATTCTAAATTTGGCATAAGCCTAAAGTGATTTTAATTTTATGTAGGTGGCTAAAAAATGTTTTGCCGCTGACCCCGTCCACAGCAGTAGATTGCTTAACTTCTGTACTGGCGCTCCTCTCTGCTTTCCAAACTCTGGGTCCAACTAGCCCTTTAAGGAAAGGCAGATTTGTTGTGTGTGTGTATGTGTGTGTGTGGAGGGTTGAGGGGAAACAGTAGTGAAATGGAACAAAAGGAAGAAGGATGGATGGAGAGATCAGATGACAAAATAAAGGCTAAAGCAAATAGCTGAGAAGAATCAAAGGGGAAAGAAACTAAAAGGCATGAAGAGACACTGAAAGAGGGAAGTGGGAGTTTTGTGAAGCCGGCGCTTTAATGCACCCTTCACGGGTCGAGGGGTCAAGCCCCCTTGAGTGTGTGTGTGTGTTTTGTGTATGTGAATAGCTGTGTTTGCTCCAATAGACATTGCATCTGAATGGCTCTTTGTTAGAGTTGACTCTGTATTGATTTGATATAAAACAGCAAAGAGGACAGGATGGGGTGAGTATGATTTGTAGCTTGGGTGAAAACTACACCTATAAAAAGGAAAAAAAAAATACAAACTCCAGTTCCAAAACTATTGTGACAGGGGCAACAACAGACTGACGAAGTTGCGGACATGTTTGGAGCATTTGTCAGGTAAACAGATTAAATGGTAACAGGTGACAGTATCATGGTTGAGTATTTAGGAGGCGTCCTCGAAAGGCTCAGCTGTTCACAAGCATGGATGGGGTGAGGGTCACCACTTTGTGAAACACTGCAAATAGTCCAACAGTTTAAGAACAGAGTTTCTCGACACAAAACTGCAGGAATTTAGGGATTTCACCCTCTACGATCATTAAAGTTATTCTAATTCAGAGAATCAGGAGAACACAGTTTGTTGCTGCAAAGAGAAAAGTGTGCTGTGGTCTGACGAGTCCATATTTCAGTTTTTTTTCAGTTTTCACTTTTTCGAAATCATGGACGCAGTGCCCTCTGGGTTAAAGAGGAAAAGGACCATCCAGATTGTGACCAGCACTAACTTCAGAAGTCAGCATCTGTGATGGTGTGGGGTGTGTTAGTGGCATCATGGGTAACTGTCACATCTGTGAAGGCCCCATCGATGCTGAAAGGTACATACAGGCTTTGGAGCGACACATGCTGCCATTCAGACGACGTCTTTTTCAGAGACGTCCCTGTTTATTTCAGCAAGACGATGCCAAGACACATTCTGCACGTGTTACAACAGTGTCGCTTCGTAGTAAAAAAATGTGTGGTGCATTATGAAGCACAAAATACGTCAACAGAGACCCTGGACTGTTGAGCACCTGAAGTTGTATATCAAGCAAGAATGGGAAATAATTTCACTTTCAGAACTTCAACAATTTGTGTCCTTGGTTCCCAAACACTGACTGAATGTAGTTTAAAGAAAAGCTGTTGTATCTCAGTGGGAAACATGCTCCTGTCCACACTTTTTTGGAACATGTTGCAAGCATCAAATTTAGAATGAGTGAATATTTACAATAAAAAAAAAGTCAATCAGTTACAGTGACTATTAAATATCTTGTCTTTGTACTGTATTCAACTGAATCAAGGTCAAAAAGGATTTGCAGATCAGCGCATTCTGTTTTTATTTCCATTTTACACAACATTGCAGCTTTGTACCACTAGAAACCCCGGTGACAGACTCTCTTTTTCAACTTCAAAGGGTTTCAGAGGCGCTTATTGAACACGCATCGATTCTGCTGCCTGTTCTTCCTTCATCACCCTCTTGGGATTACTGAGCTTTAAGCCAGTGACTCACAGAGATGGAGTGAAAGCTCCTCGCTGAGTCGCTCTGTCTCCTCGCCTGCTACACAGATCAGGATCAGATAACCTTACAAGAATCCTAATCGCTGCAATTAAGGACTCAGAAGTCAGTGGAATATTAAACGTACCTTCCTGCGCGGGCGGGGAGGTGGGCAGCACGGTGGCGAGGGGTCTTCATCCCTCTTCCTGTCCTTCTTTAGTGTTCGAACATAAGAGATTCTCCTCTTAATGCTCCTGTCCTGGTCTTCTCTCTCTGCAGACGCCTGTTTGGTCCTGCTCTGCTGGTTCTGGCTGGACTGGGTGGGACGTCCCACTGTCAGGGCTGCAGGTGCCCCCCGCCAAGCCGTCTCCAGGTAAACATGGACGCACACACACACAGCAGTGAGCAGGACACCCAAACGCAGCAGCAGTCCCAGAGTGAGACGCTCCTTGCCCATGTCCATCCACTGTTTCGTCCTCTCTGCCTCTGCTGTTTCTATCCCATTCTTCTTCTCCTACTGGTCAAACAGCTCTTCTCTTCTCTTCTCTTCTCTTCTCTTCTCTTCTCTTCTCTTCTCTTCTCTCATTCCCTTCAGGTCCAAAGTCCACCATTAGTCCACCAACAGTCTTGAGTTAATGAGCCACAAACATGTCAAGAACACCTCCAGCTCGTACACTAACACACGTGCATGCTCGTGTGTGTGTGTGTGTGTGTGTGTGTCATGAGGCTCTGCAAACAGTTTCAGAAGTACAATGTGTGCCGCCCTCTTTGAAAACTTTGGGAACTCCCTCCTCACACTCTCAAGTGCCCCCCCCCCCTTTCCCCAAACACACACGCCCCTTTAATTTGCTTTCTTTTTCTTTCTTTCTATCAGGCTCACATCACACACACACACACACACACACTCTGCTCCCTCCCTCGGGTTGCCTCTCCCGCCCCGCAGACTCTCGGGTTACTGTGTAACTCTAGATATGGGCAGGGTCTGCAGCACTACGGGCCCAAGCAGGTCCCTCTCAGCATCTGCGAACAAGAGCAGGAGGACGGCTCAGCCTGGATTTGTAGAGCGGATAATATCGTTCACATGATGCTCGAGTCTGATTTTTTCATTGTTGTTGTATTAATATTAAATGGATATCAAAGAAATATTTCGGTGAGATTGTGAACACTAAACCACACTCTCTGAACCACATCCTCAGTGCCTTAAACCCATTTATCGAATCATTCACTCTTGGAAAAACTCTGAACACACTCACGCTCTGTAAAACACTTTTTTTTTAACTTGTTAAGACACGTTTTGCACTGTGATTGACTTCTGTTACAAAATGGTAAACGCCGGCAGTAGCAGCTGAACACAACTCCGACAAAATCATTTACACACAGCGACTCAAAATTGTTCGCACTTGTTTCTAAGGATGCGAATTGAAGTTTTTCACAACTGTTTATGCGCCAAAATCACTGAAATCTGAAACTCGTGCACCGAATTTATGCACAAAGGCTGCAACATTGCAAACAACTTCTGTCATACACTCAGTTTTCTCCTCTACATAAATCACACTTTTTGCGAAACACTACAGACAGTTCTCTACAGAGGATCAACAGTCAAACAACATTCACAACTTTGTAGTTGTGAATAATACTTTTTTTTAAATGCAAAATGTGTTTTCAGCTCTACGAAATATATTTTCCTGTAGCTACATGCTTTGATGTAGTGTGTAATGACTGCTCAGCAGTGTTCATATAACGACTTGCCGTGTCTGTGATCTGAAAGCATTGTTTGATTTTGACAGAAGAGTCGGAGGTTTTGTGAATGTGGTTTTAATATTTGGTTTTGTGTTTAGAGTTTTGAGAAAAGGTTGGAAGGTTTCAAAAAAATTTCTCTTAGCAATTATAAAAAAACATAAACTTATATAAACTTTAGTTTAAACTTTAAACTTTTTTAACTGTTATATATTTTGTTGAGTTGTATACTTAAATTATCCCAAATGTTTTCATTAATGGTCAAAGCCAGAGAAAACGGTAACGAGTTGCCAGCTACTTTAACTTTCGGGAAGACATGGGATATGTTGGATACGTCAGAGAGTGAGGAAGGAAGTTGGCGAATGAGACTAAACATTATATGAATAAAACTTTAATAATCTCGTCCATGAACATAATTTCTGTCTGAGTCACATCAGATAGATTTTCATCAGCTACTGGAATTGTTTAAAAGTGAAGGTGAAACTCCCATGATCCCACGCTACTTCACAACGTCATAAAACTACAACCCCAGTTCCAAAAAAGTTGGACGTTGTTTAAAACATAAATAAAACAGAATGCAACGATTTGCAAAAACTTTTCACCTTGTATTTAATTGAATACAGCACAAAGACAAGATGTTTGATATTCAAACTGATAAACGTTATTTGTTTTTCTAGTCCACCTGTTGCCTATTCAAAATGTGCGGTGCATTATGAAGTGCAAAATACAGACCAACAGAGACTGAGACCCCAGACTGCTGAGCACCTGAAGTCATATATCAAGAAGAAGACTTAACTCACTTCTAAAGTTATCAGAGCCTAAAGCATCAACACAACTCAGGAAAGGCTGCCATATCAATGCAGACTTGTCAGCTCAATAACTCACACAAACATGTTATTAAAGAGATCGGTTTCTATTTAAACATCACTCTTCTATGCATTCCTAAATTAATTATATTGTTATTGGCAATAATCAGTCAGTTCTTGAAATCTCTGGCAACTTGCTGAAGATAACTTCTGTGTTTTATTTTCCTTGGCAGTAATTCTCAGAAAAATTAATTTGCAAGCCAACGCTGGCCTCATTGTCTTCTCAAGTTACTTCATTAACTTTGTCATTGATTTCCCTCCAAAGACAACTAAATCTGCTGTTATTTATGAACAAATTAATAATCAGAGCCCCTCCTTGTTGCGCGCCCGTTGATTAAATATGTTATTGATATTTTAAACTGGAGCGGGACGACATCATTTATCAGGCCTGCCAAAGCCGATTATTTTTGAACTGGGAAAAGCACAGCTGCTCACAACAGTTTCATACTCGGATGGAAATTAGGATTTGCCTGGCTCCACGGAGCGTCCTGACAGAGCTAAATAAATGCAGGATAATGATAAGGCGGCCTTCTTTCTGCTGTCAGTGAGTCAATGACAAAGTTTTGTGTTCAGATATAAGTGGCTTTCTACTGCCCCCCTTTGGACTGGAAATAATACTTCCCTACAATGAGAGCATACATCCACTGGAGTCTGAAGTTTCACAGTTATTTTTGTTTCTAAAGACAACAAACATACATCAAAACATTCATGCATTAGTTAAAATAGTTGAAATATATTATAGGACATACTATGGACAGCAGATTAAGTTAAATGCAGTGCTGTTTCATTTGCATTCATGCAAGTAATGTGTGCCAGATGTGCACAGTTTTACAGACACTGGGAGGATAATAAGGCGGCAAATGACAACATTTAATCAATCAAATTCTCAGTCACGGTCCGTATGAAATGTTTGTTTATGACTTTATTGTCACAGTCTGTCTTTTTGTCCCCTTTTCCCCAGCTCCCCTCATCGCCATTTTCCATCCATCCACCAGACGCCCTCAGACTCATAATAATAAAACACCTGCGAGATTTGACGAAAAAGTACGTCTCCGGGGTCTGCAGGTGCCGCAGTCGGAAAGATTAATAAGAGTCTGGAAAGGCTTTGTAGTTTTCCTAGGATTAAAAACAGAATGGCCGTAATTTAGTTGACACAGGGTTTGAATTTAATTTTATTGTCATGGTTTCAAGGTTTGGATAAGGTGCTTCAAACTGCTTGAATATAATTGCATTACTTTCATAATAAACTGCTGTTGCTACTTGACTGAATAGTTCACAATTTAGATAAGGAAATTTTTTTTTTCCTTTAATTTGTCATCCTTCTGTACAACGCTATCACAAAACATAACTTTGGTTGTTTATTTAGCACGACAGTGGTGGACAGAGCACTGAAAATCTCTACTCAAGTACAAGAGCTGTTAGATTGCTAAAATATCACTCAGTAAGTAAAAGTACTGGTGCAAGAAAAATACTTCACTAAAAGTACATAGTAGTCGTTTCAAAAACTACTCAGACTGTTAGTTATTTTTTAAACATTAAAGCATTATGAATAGGGGTTTACAACTTTTTGTGTATTTTCCTTAATTGATAGTTGTAAAGGCTAACAACGTTAATTTATAACGTTTTTTTTTATCTTTTGCAATTATTTTCTTGTTGTTTTTTTTTTGTTACTTTTTTCCCAATTTTAAGTCTAAGTTTATTTTTCCTTACTCAACAAGACAAAACAGTGTCAAATTAGATGCAATTACAGTCATGAATTAATCAAAGTCAAAATCAATAAATTAACCATTAAATCATTAACGTCTGTACTCCAAACGTGAGCTGCTGCAGTGTTTTGTTCTGATTTTCATTGGCTTGCTTGTGATCAGATCACCTGATTGGCTGCTAAAATGCAGATGAAAGGTTTGGATATTAATTCAAATTGTGCTCAGAACTCAACTATGATTTGAAAAGTAACTAAGTAGATTACATAAAGTAATGCATACTTAAATACAAGTAAAAGTACAGACTTGAAAATCTGCTCGTAAAGGTATAAGTAACAAGAAAAACAACTTAACTGCAATAAGTTGAGTATTTGTAATGAGTTACTTCCACCTCTGTAGCACCACAACATCTGATTTAATGTGATAAAGAAGAGAAATAATCTGCATATCTATATAACTATTAAAGTGTAATTTAGCACAGCTGTGCAGTTTGAGAAGTGCTTCAATTTAACTTTGGAAATAAAATAGAAGGCAGATATGTGGACAATCTCTGCCGCCACCCAGTGGTTCATCGTGGTCACCTATCGCCTCCATATGGAACGGATTAGAACTTAAAGTGAGTCTGAACGCCTGAAGTGACTGTAATCTAACTGCCAACGGTCCTGGAAGCAATGAGAGAATCCAGAAGGAATGAACCCTCTTAAACTGGCTTTAAACAGAACAGCGACGATACGAAAAAAAACATCACAAAGGCTGAGGTCAGGTTCAGCTCAGGTTGTTTACGTGTGTGTGTGTGTGTGTGTGTGTGTGTGTGTGTGTGTGTGTGTGTGTGTGTGTGTGTTCAGTACAGTGCAGAGGAATGTGTGCTCGAGGGGAGGACGAATAACGAGAAACAACTTTTATCCTGAAAAAAGAAAAACGAGCGAGATGACTCAGAATGTCGGACACATGTTGAGTATCGCAAGAGAAAAAGTACCGTGTTTCTGTTGTGGGTTTTTTTTTTTTTTTTCAGATTGAAGACAGGAGATTTTTTCTCTCTTCTCTGACGATGGTATTTCACATATTGTAATGATTTGTCAGGATTTGGCCGAAATCCGATGCCACATGGAATGTATTCATGTCTGGCTTTTTTTTTTTTCCCTCCGTTCTTCTCCTGTTCTCCTCTCCTCTGACCAGAATAAGGTCCAGAGAGCAGCAGTCATGTCAACTTGATCCACAGGCTCCTCCTGATTTAGCCGTGCACAAAGGTCAGAGGTCAGGCAGAGGCCCGACGTCGACTCAACAGACTCAACCATTAAAGGCAGGAGACACTGTTTTAGTTTGATAACAAACAGGGATCTAATTCACTTCACAAAGGTTCCACAAAGGTTCTTGCTGAAGGGCTAAAGGTCTACCCAGTAACACTTGCTTCTGAAGAACACTTTTTTTTGAAGAAAGGGTTTGTCAAGGGTTCTTTATAAGGCTAAAAGTTCAATAAAGAACGTTTTTCATCCAAAGAACCCTTTATAGAGGGAAGAATTCTTCAAAGATTGTTGGAATCCTTGAAGAACTCTCCTCTAGGGTTCGTCAAGGGTTTTTACTGTACCGTAATATAAAAGGGTTCTCTGTAGAACCCCTGAGTATGTTCTAGGTAAAATCCTTGGAACATAAAAAGATTCTTGGTAGAACCCCCTCAGTGTGTTCTTGATTAAACCCCTGGAATATGAAAAGGTTCTCTGAGGGACCTCTTCAATGTGTTCTACATGATACCCTTGGAATATAAAACCGTTCTCGATAGAACCTTGAGCGTGTTCTAAATAAAACCCTTAAAACATAAAACGGTTCTCAGTGGAACCCTGAGTGTGTTCTAGATAGAACTCTTGGGATATAAAATGGTTCTCATTAGAAGCCCAAGTGTATTCTAGATAAAACCCTTGTAATATAAAACAGTTCTTGATAGAACCCCCGTGTGTGTTCTCAATAAAACCATTGAAATACTGTATAAAAAGATTCTTGGTAGAACCCTGAGTATGTTCTAGATATAACCCTTAGAATATAAAACGGTTCTTGACAAAACCCTCTCAATGTGTCCTTGATAAAACCCATTGAATATAAAAAAGGTTCTCAGTGGAACCCCCTGGATGGGTTCTTGTTGGCACCAGGTGGAAAGGTTCTGGATAGAACCTCCAGAGAGAATTCTAGGTGGAGCCATCGCACCATAAGGGTTCTCCCTCGACATATAAAAGGTTCATGGCAGAACCCCCTGAATGTGTTCTAGATAAAACCAGCTGAATATAGAAAGGTTTTGGGTAGAACCCCCTCAATGTGTTCTCAATAAAGCCCTCAGTGTGTTCTCAATAAAGCCCTTCGTACAGCATCCTGGGTGGAACCTTTCACAGATGGTTCAGGGTATAACCCTTTATGCTGGGTTCAAGGTGGAACTCTGAAAGCGTTCCAGGTTGAACTTTGATAAAAGATTCTAACAGAAACGACAAAGGGTTCTCCAGTAGGGACAAACCTAAGAACACTTTATGGTTCTAGTTAGCACTTTTATTTCTCAGAGTGTTGGCAGAAAACCTTTGGTTCTACAAAGGTCCTGGAGGCTCTAATGACAAACAGTAAATTGATCCTCCTGGGATAATAAGAAGTGGAGAACAGAACAATGGAGAACAATGAAAACAAACTGTAAGAAGATTTGTGTAAACCCTGTGTGCACATGTGTGATTACAGGCTGTAAAAGGTGACGTTTCCAGATTAGAAAATTCCTTTTTCTGTGCAGAAATTCAAGATAACGAGAGCTCGCAGGTGGGATTTACTGGCCGCTATCTTGTAAACAAACAGCAGGTCCCCTGATACGTGCTGCGGTTTGTGCAGGTTTCACAACACACCAAGTTAAACTAGATTAAACTGGACTGAAATAGGTTAACCTCTCACTAAAATAAAGGTCTTTTTTTCTGAGACCCGGGAAGCCTCGCTGAAGTCTCGCTCGGTGGGAAGCAGCCAGTTGTGACAGGAGCAGGTGAATGTTAGCGTGTGTTTGCTTTCAGCTGGGGCCCAAAATACCACACGGACACACAAAGTTCACCAAGTCTGACTTAAAAAATTTGTATTCAAACCCAGAATACTGTACAATTAAAACTCTGTTCACTGTCACTGTAATCTGAACCCACACAAAGTTCACAAAGTCTGATTTTAAAAATGTGTGCACACTCAGACCCAGAATAATTCACACTTAAAGCTATTCACTGTTAGTGAAATCTGATCAAAACTTTACAAACTGGGCTACACCAACAAAGATTTAATCTTAGTTTAGTTCTGATCAGAGTGTTAATCCAGATTTAAGGTGAAACAGAGCTCTGTTGCTCTATTCTCTTTTCCGTAAATCCAAGTTTACTGACATAAACAAAAATTAAATAGAGTTTAATACATAGACATGTTTGCTGCCCTAAATTTAAATTAATTACCTAAATAAATAATAAAAAACTATTTGTGCTATCAGAACTTGGTATACATAAAAAGGGGGAAAACGGTTACAAGTTTAGTTAATATTACACTGTTAGCTTGCTAGCTACAGTAGTTAAGTTCACAAAACGCTACACTGTTTGATTGTGAGATAAAAAGTTAACAAAATGTTACATTGTTTTCTTGCTAACTGAAAAATTTACAACATTTTGCTTCATTTGCTTGCGAGATAAAAACGTTAATAAAATGTTACATCGGTTGCCAGTTAGCTAAAAAGTTAACAAGAATTTATATTGTTGGCTAGCAAGCTAAACATTAACAAAACTTCACATTGTTTGTGAGCTAGTTTAAAAGTTAACAAAATGTTGTATTGTTTGCTAGCTAGTTTAAAAGTAACCAAAATATCACATTGTTTGCTTGCTAGCTAAAAAGTTCATTAGCCTAGTTGTGAGGGCTTGACAGAGAAACTCTAATTCATCCTAGAGTAATATGGTCGACTCAGCCTGTCCCTTTTGTCTTTCTTCAAGGAACTGGAATATTTTGTTTATTCCATTTTAAAAAGGCAGCTATTTTAAAACCTAATCCCCCTCAAGTGTAACTTTTTTATTAATACTGGATCACATTTCAAATTGAAGTTTAAAGAGAAGTCCTTCATTTTGAGGTTATTACAAAGTTTGGTGCAACATAATTTAAGGTTAAATCATGATTTAATCATGTTTAAAACTTAATCCCTGTTGGTGTGACCACTCATTCTAACGTTACGTCACATAATGTTTTATGGCTTCCCATTCAATGTGGAGTGACTTAATCAAAGTTTCTTTTTTTTTTTTTTTTTTTTTGCATACCCTCAACAAACACTGGAGCAGAACCGGATATGTGCGAAAGTAATCGTTCACCCCTAAACAAGGATTAGCACATTGTATCCTAAATGACACATGACGCAAAGTTTTATCAGCTTCTCCTCAATACCTTTGAGAAAAAGTATGTGGACAGCAAACAAACACTGACAGGTCAGTGTGAGGGGGAGAAAGAGGTCAGCAGGAACTTCAAAAAGTGGATCAAACTCCAGGGGTCACGAACACACCCACTGTCAACAGCACATCCCACATTTATTAAAATTACTCATATAGCCTACATATTACAAGGAACAACTTATGTTATGTGTAGTTTGTTTATAATAATACAGTTTGTAGTCTCTAACGTCACTGTCTAGCATGTCTACACGTGGAAGAGAACAGCTCCTCCTGTTCTGTCTGATTTATGGCCACAACATCTGTCTGCACCATAAATCGGTCTTCTTTATGTTATGTTTGGCATACAAAATAAGATGCAGTTTGTAGGCCAGAAAGGCTGATGATAATCTGTGTATTGTGTGTTCATGTTAATCAAATCGGAGTGTAATCATCATTTAAACACCAACAAATCATCTGTAATCTGTAAACGATTTGTTGGTGTTTAAACGTTGCATATAAAACATGAAATATTAAAAAGAAAACGTTGTGTTGACTTCAGGCTTGCACACTGTTTATAAATTGTCAGTCTGCATGAATTGTAGTCTCAATTATACCACTGCTGTTTGATTGTTTCCCATCAGAGCAAGTGGAGCAGATGGCGAGTTGGCGCGGCGGCGAAAGCAAACACTCATAGTTTGTAGTGGTATTCCTGTTGAATCCAGCCCAGGCAAGGTACAGTAAGTCAATACAGCCACAACCACTGCACACATCAATTATTAATCAAAGGCTCTAATAGGAAAGCTTGTAGAAGCAGAGACACAGAGGCTTCAAGCTCGGGAGGCTTCTGTGTCAGGAATTCACCTCTGGTTCTTTGGATGGTTTGTTTAACGTAGTAAAGTGACACTTAACTGAATCTGTGGGTCAAAATTAAACACAAAAGCAATTAATTTGTCATTTGAGTTGTAATGTCTAGCAAGAGGGTCAGAGTAGGTCTGATTTACCCCTGAAGACTAATCAGTGCAGTATGCTCATCAAACCCCTCCTCTGCAAGCTAGTTAGCAAACATTTGTAACTTTTGGTTAACTTTTTATCTTCAACTTTTCAAACTTTCTAGCTAGCCTGCAAACGTAACATTAAAAAAAACAGCTAGCAAACAAACAATATAAGGTTTTGTTAACTTTTTAGCTAACTATCAAAGAGTAACATTTGTTAACTTTTTATCTGGCAAGCAAACAATGTAACATTGTTAACTTTTTAGCTGACTGGTGAACATTGTAATATTTTTTAACTTTTTGTCTTTAACTTTTCACTTTTTCTACCTAGCGTGCAAACAACATAACATTAAAAAAACAAATAATATAACGTTTTGTTAACTTTTTTTTTTTGTTAACTTTTTATCTAACTAGAAAACAGTAACATTTTGTTAACTTTTAAACTAACTATCTAAAAATGTAATATATTGTTTCACCAGGCATGGCTGTGCTGCGTTAAGGCCATGCCGCAGCAGTCACCAGGGCCATTCTAGACAAGACTTCCACCAGAAGTCCCGCGGCACGTTTCAGATGCGTCCCAGAAGCAGCTCGGTGCTCTGCTCCGCAGAAAATACACACCAAGTCTATTTTTGACGGCTGCCACGTCAATTAGCACATAGCAGATTGAACGGGCAGGAAGTCAGACACAGAAAAGGCAGGGAGAATCTGGTTAATTTTCAAAATAAAAGACCCCGTTCAGATGCATGATCATAAGAAAAGAAAAGAAACTATTTAACCACGTACCCTGCTTACCCGTGGTAGAAGCACAAAAGCAAGGAAAACTTGCACACTGTTTATAATTTGTCAGTCTGCATGAATTATAATCTCAGTTACACCACTGCTGTTTGACTGTTTCCCATTGGAGCATCGGATGGCGAGTCAGCGCGGTGGTGAAAGCAAACGCTCATAGTTTGTAGTTGTAGTCCTTTTGAATCCAGCCCAGACAAGGTACAGTAAGTCAATACAGCCACAACCACTGCACACATCAATTATTAATCAAAGGCTCCAATAGGAACACTTGTAGAAGCAGAGACACAGAGGCTTCGAGTTCAAGAGGCTTCTGTGTCAGGAATTAGTCTCTGGTTTTTGGTTTGTTTAACGTAGTAACTGAATCTTTGGGTCAAAATTAAACACAAATGTATGCACACTGAGTCGTGCACAAAGGTGATATTTGTACTGTACATTCTGACTTAACCTTGTGTAGCAAAATAACTTGAAGACCAATTAGTGCAGTATGCTCATCACACCTCTCCTTTACTAGCTAGCTGGCAAATGATGAAATGTTTTGTTAACTTTGTAGCTAGCCTGTAAACAATGTAATGTTTTGTCAACTTATCAGCTAGCTAGTAAGCAATGTAGCATTTTCTCAACTTTTTGGCTAGCAAGCAAACAATGTAATCAGTTATAAAATATTTATTTACTTATGTATCTATTAATTTTATTTTACTCTTAAAAAATAACAATATCAATATCATCATTAGTTTTATTTGTTTATTTAATTTTTAAATGTCCCATGAATTGTTTTGTTTGTTATTATCAGTAATACATTATTAACTTTTTACCAAAAATGTCTGATGTGTTCAGTACTTTATGTTTATGTTTAAAATTTGTTTGTCCTTCTAACTTTAAGTAGTTCTGCTCTCATGATTTAATAAAATAAAAGTGGCCAGCCATGACCTAAGCACGTGCAAAACATATATTTTTGTGGAAATGAATGCTTGAATTACGTATGTCTAGAACAGATGATGCATTACGTTACGCTTCACCATCCAATGGGTTCAGCTCAAAGGAATTTATAGCCTGGTCTTGAAAAAATATTGTTTAGGATTATTGACTTTTCCCTGCATTGATTCATAATCTTTTATGATGCATCTAAGAATCTTGCTGCAGCCCTGGTTCAGTGAGTAAAAGAGGGATTAACCATGACCTTGGGATGATTATCGTCTCTGCAGCTCATTACCACTACGCTTAAGTTGTAAACACCGGACATATTTCGCCCAGCAGCTGTTTGTTTCACTTACGTTTTTAAAGGCTGTTCCTGACAGGGGTAAGCCCTGAGAAAAAAATATGGCTCCATGGTGTCAGGGGTCCAGTGCTACACTTGTGGATGTTATGCGAGGGCAGAATGTTTACGACAGAATAAACAGTTATGGTCCTGACTGATGGTAGAGCTCGACATGTGAGAGTTTATCTTAAGAAATCTGTCAGAAAAAAACTCTCATGTATCACTAAAGTGGATTCAAATTCTCTGTATGCAGCTATAATAACCTGTAACTGGTGGCATAAACCCAGCTGAAAATAATGTTGCCTTTGAATTTTCATCTAAGGATAGCTTAGACAAAAGGAGCTAAATAAGGATTTCCTTAGGATGTTGTGAGGGAAAACCCTTTAATATTTACCCTTTTCCATTCTGATTAATCATCTGTATGTATGGTGTACTTTGTGTGTATTGTGAAGGAAGTACACCTCTAATTTCATTGTAGAACCTTTGTATAATGATAATCCTTTAATCTCTAAGTATTTGCCCTTAGCTACTTGACTACTGCTTTAAGCATTGCTGCAAGGTCCTTAGTAACAATTTTCTTAGCCATTTTTAGCCTTGATATGTGGATTCTTAGTCATTTTAGCATTGATATCTTCTCTCTTAGCCATTTTAAGCATAGATTCATTCAATCAGCTGTATATATATTGTATTTTGTGTGTATTATGAAGGAACTACAACTTTAATTTAACTGTACAACCCTTGTATAATGATAATAAATGCCACTGAATCCTTTCATCGCTAAGTGTTTGCCCCTGGCTACTTGACTATTTCTTTAAGCATTGCTAGAAGGTCCTCAGGAACCATTTTCCTCAGAAAATGTTCAGGGAACCATAACACTCCCTTAAAAGTTAAATCATCTGTGGCACATCAGACAATGACTGAATGTATGGTGGTTAAAGAGGAGGAGATATCAAGATGCATTCTTCAAAACAGAAAACCAAGAGTATAGATTTGACTGTCAGTTAGCCCTACCAACTTTGTGGTGAGCTAACGTTAACCAGATGAAAAAAAAACTCTGCTCTGATATATATATATGTTTTGATCTGGGAGATGAACAGACATTTTTTACTGCGCTGACACAGAGCTGCGTGCACTAAACAGCCGCAGACACCGGCGCTGCCTGGTTGGTGTAAAACACAAAGGCAGCTTAAAGGCGAGTCCTCAGGATTTCTGTGTAAAAAGAGCTTCTGTGGAGCCGACCGCCCTCCACATGAACTTCGCCATGTTTTTCGTTGTGTTAACGGCCACCTAGGCTGTAACTGGCTAACCTCAGTATTTAAAACACCTGTGTGATTATCAAAATGATCAAAAATACTAACTAAACACTAATACATACCAAATACAAAATGAATGGTAAAATATTAACAATATCTACAAATCAAATGGTAAAAAATGAAGTTTTTTTGATAACTCAGGAATGGAGAAGCCCTGAAGGCAGCATCTGTAATGGATGATGCTGTGAGTGAAGTGTAACCATGGTAACTGATGACTTGTGACAGCAACTTCCCTGTCAACAAAACTATATAGGCTTTATGCAACACTCTTAAATGAAGCTTAAGGAAATATTTTGCTTAGGGAGCAAACTTAAGATTTAAACTTAAGGTAGTTTATGCAGCCGGGCCCCCAGACCCTTCCTGAAAAAACACTCTCAAGGGTTACTTCACTGTACGGGAATGTGTGACGGACTCAAGGGACCATTTATAGTGACTTCTCAGCGCTCAGACGGGTTTTAAACAAACAAAAAGTTTATAGTGCATTTTAAAAAAATGAATCAATTAAAGAGAAATCGCAACAACATCAGATTTAAATAGTGACATTTCTCTGTGACGTTCCAAAACATTACGGTCTGCAGCCGGAGCGGCTGTTTTTCTTCCCGCTGCTGCAGCGGTTGAAAGTGGACCTCTTGTTGGTGTGTGTGTGTGTGTGTGTGTGTGTATGATGTGTGTGTGATATATGTGCATGAGTGTGTGTGTGTGTGTGTGTGCGTTACATATGTGTGTGCGCCCCTCCTACCCTCAAGTCCGCTCGGTGAAAGCCCCAGTTTATTATCAGGCGTTGAAGCGCTCAGGAGGATCCGCTGCCCGCCGGGGGAGAGACGCCTCGACGCACAAAATCATCGTCAGGAAAAATGACGAGGGTTGAGTCTTTATTCGACGAGCTCGGACATTTCAAAAGGTAGGCTGAGAAAGCATCTGTACTCCTCTCCAGAGTTATTAAACTGGATTATTTTTGCTTTGTTCTGTGCATGTGGTCGGGTATCAGTGCCAGCAGCCAGATTTTACTCCAGCTTACAAATGCGCTTTTGAAAGTAAACAATAAAAACAAAAGTTGTGCACAAAGCTTTCTGGACGTTTGCTTTTGCATCCTACTTCTATAACACTTCAAATCCTTGCTGAATATTGTGTCTTCACTTGGAGGAACTTTTGTGTCTTTGTCTTCAGGTTTCTGCAGGTCCTTGAAATGTCTTTAAGAGTCTAGAATCCAGTAATCTGAATTTTAGGACTTAAAATATCTGAAATAAGATTTGAATTATGAAGTTCACGTTAATCTTACGAAGTCACCCTTTGAAAATTTCTCTTTTGGGGTTGAAAAACTGTATTGATCACATTGTAACAGCTACAGATAATAATAATTGCCAGTGTGGATATGAAATACATCTTAAATTGCTTTCATATTGGTCTTAATAAAGATTTTTAACATGTTGAAACATTCAGAAACCCTGTTTGTATATTTATGAAAAATAACTGTAAGTTGGCCTGTTTTGATTATTATTAGGACTAATGAGGTGCATTATTAAACACGTGTTCTTACCTTTAAGTATGCTGAAAAAACAAGTTTTCAGTTTCCTAAAAGTGTTGAATTCGCTTAAATTCTTCATTAATTAGGTTTTCTCTCAAAGAACAAGTCAAATGAACGCTTTGTGTGCAGTTAAGAGCTGCAGTGATCAGTTGATTGATTGATTAGTTGTCAACTACTTAATTAATCGCCAACCGTTTTGATTATTGAGTCATTTATTTAAGAAAAAATGTCCAAGTTCTCTGATTTTGCCTGCTCAAATATAAATATTTTATGGTTTCTTTAGTCCTCTATTACAGTAAACTGAATATCGTTGGGTTATGGACAAAACAACACAATTGCGGACGTCACCTTAGGGAAACACTGATCAACATTTTTCGCCTTTTTCTGACATTTTATGGACCAAAGAGCTAATTGTTTTATTGGGAAAATGATCAACAGATTAATTATGATAAAAATAAAAGTTAGTTACAAGTTTGTCCTTTTTTGTAACACAGTATCGTTGTTTCTGTAGTTGATGAATAATCATCAAAAAAGTGTGTTATATATTTAAAGACAAGACTCCCCAGACTTGAGGAAGCTCAGGCAGGCTGCAGGAACCCTGCAGGAGCACAAGACAAGAGCAATATTGTAATTAGACAATAATAAACAACGAAGAGTTTTCACTGTAAGATGATCAGCTGTTTATAACTGTCAGTTGTCTGTCAATGTAAAGATAAGTCTGTTATCCTCAAAACAAAATCCCACTGCTCTGAAAATACACACTCTGGAGTTGAGTGACTGCCTGTTTTACTCTCTGCCAAACTCCATGAATATATTGCTCAATTTAACCGTTATAAACATCTACGCCTTCTGCAAGATTATTAATGATTTATTAAGACTCATAAACAAACACTGACTCATTCAGCAAACTTTCGGCATCAATTTGGAATCTAATTGCGCCAAATGCGTTGTTGTCAGAGAAGTGAGTATTTCATCTTAGCACGTTACCTTCTCTGACGTGCCATAGTTATTTTATGATTTGTTACAGCAGCTATATCACAGATTTCTCTTTATGAGTTGTTAAGGTGACCTTTTTGCAGTTACATACCTCAAGAGCTGCTCCCAGATCAGGCATAGTCTCTTCTTCAGCTCTGATCTCAGCATAATTTTAATGCATTGTTTTTCTCTGCAGATTTCAGGCATGTCTGTACTTTGCTGCAGTCTTCCAGGCCATGGCCTGTGGGATTCACTACCTAGCATCGGTCTTTTTAGTGGAGACGCCAAACTTTGTGTGCAGCGTGCCCGGCAACATCACCGATGTCCTGTACGGTAACCTGTCGGGATCCAGCCTGGAAGACATCCTGCCGGCCTTCAAGGCGGGGAAAGCGCCCATGGTGGTGAGGACGGCTGAAGGAGAGCAGTGGGAGCTCAGCAGGTGTCACTGCGCCCTGCGCATCGACCCAACAGACTTCACATACGACTTCGATGGCAACAAAACAGTCACAAAGTGCAATGGGAACTTTGTTTTCGACCACTCTGAAGTTCAGCACAGCATCGTGACGGACTGGGACTTGGTGTGCGAGAAAGAGTGGCTGGCCAAGCTGTGCCAGCCCACCTTCATGCTGGGGGTGCTGATCGGAGCGCTGGTGTTTGGAGACATCGCTGACAGGTGAGCAAAGGCTGCAGGATGGAGGAGGAGGAGGTGTTTCATTCATTGCTTACAAATAATATCAAGATAAGTTTAGTCTATTACATTACATATGCATTTTTCAAAAATAACATATTGTTAATCCTCTGATAGGGAAAATATATGAAGATTTTATAGAATATGATGCATTACTGTAGATAAACTACCATGAGAGGGACAAAATCAAACATCACATTTTTGATTAGATAGTTTGATATCGATATTGTAACAATATTGTATGAAATGTAATTGGTGCTTTCACAAAATATTAACACAATGAGATTTTTGATAATCATCTGTAATGTGGATATAATGGCTCAGTGGGTAAAGGCAAATAATAGAACAGTGAGAACAGTCTGGTGAGTTCATGCAGAGTGCACAGTTAGTAGGTCATTATTGAAAAATAAACCCTGACTGGGTGTTAGACCCTGACATGAAGCGGAGGGATCTTGAATCATCCTGAAGGGTTTATTTAGCAATAATGACCCGCTCACTGTACGCTGTCCTGCTTATTACATGGTTACTTACCAAAAAAAATCAATTATTTAACACAAAATATTAATTCTTAAACGATTTTGTGGATTTAAAAAAATGTATTGCTCCCCCTGATCAGAACTGTGTCCATAGCAACAGTCTGTTCTTCATAGCAACCAGCTTTTATACAGAAATAACAGACCTTATATTTGTGCAACTGACCAGTCAGAAGAGTTTTAACAAAGTCATGTAATAATTAACTGTAATGCAGCCAGTAGCAGCCCATAATGTAATAACTGCTATCATGTAACATGTGCCAATAACATAATTTTCCTGTTTGTAATGTAATAAAAGTTGATAATGTAATAACTGGCCAATAATGCAAGAAAATTTCTGAACCAATGGCGTAGTAATAGGGTGATGTTATAGCAATATTGTGATATGAGACTAGATATCATCTTAGATTTCGGCTATTGTGATCTGGCACAATGTTGTGTTCTCCTGGTTTTAAAGGCTGTGTGTCAGTCACTAATGTAATAACTTCCAATAATGTGATTATTTTCTGTTCTTAGTGTAGTAAAAATCAATAATGTGATAACTTTTTGCACCTGATGTAATAAGTTAGTACACTATTATAGTAGTTTGGTGAAACAAAATCATTACAAAAGTAATATTTGGAGCTGATAATGTCATAATATACTTAGAATGATGTCAAAAGAGCTGCTCAAAAACCTGATAGATCCTGATCCATGAATCCTAACTCTGAGGAACTTATCAGTGTCAAAAGTATCTCAGGTATTTGAGCAGGTATTTGAAAACAACGGCAAGAAGTCATGGAAGTGTAACACTTGATAGCCAATAAAAAAAACTTGAATGAAGTTGTAGAAGTACAGTATATTGTAGCATTATCAGCTCCAATTATACATTTTTAATGATTCTTTTAACCCAGCTGATAATGTAATAACCTATTACATTATGCACATTAAAGTTATTTTGATATTGGTTCAGAAATGTTACTTTTTTAGACTTTTATTACAATAAGAACGGACAAATTATTAAATAATTGGGAGTTATTACATTAATTTTAGTTTTTACGTTATTGGCTGCTACACAGCCTTTAAAACCAGGAAAACACAACATTGTGCCATATCATGATATAATGATATCCAAAATCTAAGATGATCTCTTGTCTCATATCACAGTATTGATATAATATCAGTATATCGTCCAGCCATGTACAGACTGTGTTAGTAGTTGATGTGTGAGCGCAGAACAGAGTGTTCACTCTCTGTTGCTAAGTAAGAATGAAGGTGTTGGAAAGAGATGATGAGAGTAACAGTCAGGCAGGAAAACTGGATGGCTGGTGTGGATGATGGGACTGAGGGATGGAGGAAAGGGAGGCAGGAAGAAGAGGCGCAATGGGTGCCCGGGCACACTTTGTGACGGATCAGCTGACCTGTCCAAACATCTGCCAGCTGTTTGGCCAGGACTGAAGTGGTCAGCATTTAGAGGAAGGACTTTAGTCTGATAAAGAGTCGAGGGTGCTCTTACTTTGATGTCTGCTCAGCATGTCTGATAAAACGGACCCCGCTAACAGAGTTAATACAGAGAAGGTAAGAGTGAAGTGCTGATCGTTAATATTGATGAGTTAATCATCATCTGATCTTATGATTTTTATCCGCCGTGACTCATGGTCGAATGGTTTTATGGGCTGAGGATTGTTGATCACCTCACCGGCTCACTTTGTGAGGTCAAGTTCTGCTTGTTAGCATCTGTTTCATGCTGAGGGCAAAGTGCAGCACCATGTTTATGTGTGTGAAATACCCAGTAGCACTTGGGGGTCCCCCCAACCCCCCCCCCCCCCCTTAATGCTTCAGTCTTACACAGGCTCGAAATGCATTGCACCATCTATTGACCACGATGTCCAAGCAGAAGAAAAATCCACTGCTCTTCAGGTTGCACAGGGTAACGTTAGCTTTTCTAAACTACACCGCCTTGGGTTGAGCCTGTCGACCAACACATCTTTGACCTTTGCTATCATTTTTACCCCACTGCTTACCTGAACATGATAACTCTGTTTCTTTAGTCCTCTTTCACTCTCTGTCTCTTTCTCCACCTGCATGGCTCTCTCTCTCTCTCTCTCTCTCTCTCTCTCTCTCTCTCTCTCCTCCAGGGTTGGTCGGGTGAGGATTCTGAATTTCACCAGCCTCTGTCAGTTTGGACTCGGGGTGGCTGTAGCGTTCTCAGGAAACTACTATTTCTTTGTGGTGCTCCGCTTCCTCCTCGCCATGGTGAGTTTTGTCCTGCATGTGCGCGTTACTGTGTGTTGTTGTGTATCCATGTGTGTTCTTGCGTGACATGATTGGAGGAAATGACAAATTAATAATGTGGTAATTCCACATATACAGTAATAACTGTTATGGATTTCTAGTAGAATTCCTGGGACTTCTAACTTTGTTCATAAATGTAATCCACCAGTGTGGAACTGCAGACACACGAACACTAATGTCAGTCATTTTGAAAAAAGGTCTCTGTTCACTCGTTCAGTATGAGGCGAGGGAGGTGCCTTAAGTTCTGCTTGTAAACAAGCCGGCTTCTTTGGGCTCATTATGTATCAAATTTCTGCAACCCTAATTTTAAAAAAGCTGGAAATTTGTGCAAACTGAATGCAATGATTCGCGAATACATTTTTTTTAACCTATTTTCAGTTGAATACAGTACAAAGACAAGATATTTAATGTTCAAACTTTATTGTTTTTTTATAAATACATGCTCATTCTGAATTTGATGCCTGCAAAACACTCAACAAAACACTGGGAAAGTTATGAAAAGCTCAAAAAACACCTGTTTAGAACATTCAACAAGTAAACAGGTTAACTGGTAACAGGTGACAACATCATGATCGGATATGAAAGGCATCCGTCCATGAAAACATCCTTGAATGGCTCAGTCGTTCACAAGCGTGGACAAAAGCGTCACAAAACTGCAGGAATTTCAGGATTTGACCATCTACAATCCAAAACATTCAGAAAATACAGAGAAATCCCTGCATATAAGGGGCAAGGCTGAAAACCAACGTTGAATGCGCGTGACCTTTGACCCCGCAGGTGGCACTGCATTAAAAAGCCACATAATTGTATAAAGGATCCTACATGAAAACAAGAAAACACTGGAAAACTGTTGTCAGTTAACACAGTTCGCCGCTGCATCTACAAATCCAAGTTGAGACTATCATGCAAAATGAAAACAATTATACATTAACAAGATCCAGAAAAGCTGCTGACTTCTCTGTGGTCTGACGAGTCCACAGTTCCGATTGTTTTTGGGAATCTTGGACGTCTTGTCCTCTGGGCTGAAGAGGAAAAGGAACATCCAGATTGTTACCAGCACTGACTTCAAAAGCCAGCATCTGCGATGGTATGTGGGTGTGTTAGCGCCCATGGCATCATGGGTAACTGTCACATCTGTGAAAAGCCACGCTGATGCTGAAAGGTTCATGCAGGTTTTGGAGTCTTTCTCCTCTCCTTTTGAAAATGCACTGTCCATTATGAAGCACAAAATACACAAAAATACAACTCTGGACCGTTAAGCATTGAAGTTGTATATCATGCAAGAATGAGAAAAAAAAATTTCACATTCACAACTTCAACAATTAGTGTCCTCAGTTCCTAAACACTGACATACTTTTTTGGAACATGTTGCAGGCATCAAAAAACAATATGTGTACCAGTTTGAACATTAAATATCTATTCCATTAATACAAAACGTTTTTGCGAATCATTGCATTCTCTTTTTTAATGTTTTACATAGCGTCCCAACTGTTTTGGAATTGTGGTCGCAGATGTTTTTATACAAAACAAGCTCTCAGCCAGTTGCTAATGTTCTGTATGATTTTTTTTTTTTTTAGGAGTCAACTTCTGTTAGTCATATTGCAGTCAAGCCAGCATGCAAACCAAAGCAAGATGTTTGCTCCAGCTGAGTATAAAAAGAATATAACTATAACTATGTCATTTTAACAGCTCTGTACGGAGAAAAAGTTGTTAAATTTATGTTGCGTTAGTTTCAAAATATTTACTTTGGAAAACAACCCAAATGAGGTCAATTAGAAACCACTGTATATTGTAATAATAACTTATGGACCATACATTTATATAAAGGAAGAGAATGCAAGAAATTAGCAGAAGTTAATCCCCAGTTGTTTCCACTTTTCATTACAAAATACTTCCAGATATAAAACAGACATAAGAGATGACAACAAGGACACCAAAGTTAAATAAATAAAGGTGAAAGATAGTGACGTCCTGTAGTGGTGAAGGTCAGTTGGTGCAGCAGGCTGAACTTTCCAGACCACCATGTTAAAAGTGAGCAATGATAAGGACTTTATGGGATGAACAGTGGTAGAGCAGGTACAGTAACAAAGTGTCTTTACTGGGTTTATATGCACATTTGTGCGTTTGTGTACAGAGCAGCACGTCATAAAATGAGCATTTAAATAAGATGTTTACAAGGCAAACGGGGAAAGGAGTCGTTACGGTTACAAGTCCACATGGCAGTAAAGTAAATGCTGAAAGGGTCCCTACAGTGTGTCCACTGTTTCACTCTTCTCCGTCTTCTACCATCCCCCCCCCCCCACTCCCGAAGTCCTCCTCAGCTACAGCTGTTGTTTTTCACATCGAATCAGACTCTCAGACGGGGTGCACAGACTGCACACACACAGTCACACTTAATACAGGCCGCATTCAGTCTCATAAACAGGGACTTAAAGCCTGTTTACTGCCATGTACAGTAGTACACAGAGATCTGACAACATGTTTACCTTGTGGTTGCAGTTGCAGATTTATCAGCATATAATTGTAAATTATAAATCTGCCCATGACTATTTTTAGATGTACAGTATATGCATGCAAATGGCACAAATCTGATCTACAAAGCACGACTATGAAACTTTTAAAAGACAAAAGGTGAGCCACCGGCAACTTCTGTTGTCCAACGTTAGCAAAAAACATGTATTTTCCTCTTACCTAGTGCAGTGATACGGTTGGCAGGTGTAGTTTGTTAGAAAGAGAGTAACTCCTACATGGTCACAACAAGGTCTGTGGATTTATCTTGGATAACCGGGTCATGATTTCTGAAAAAAGACACTGCTGCTGAGTTTTTCCAATGTTTTTTTTTTTTTTTTTTTTTTTGACGCTTAGAGCTAGGGCTGCACGATATGGTAAGAAAAAAAGTCATATTGCAAATATTTTGACTGAAATTGTGATTATGATATGTGATATAATTAGTGGAAATTATCAGTTTTGCTTTATAATTTTCATGTTCATTGAAAAAAGTTGATGATGATGTGATATTTATTGAGGTCTGTACCAAACAAACATGTTGTATTTTATCTGGAGAACAATATTTTTAGCCTTGGTTACCTATGCAGTGCTACAATACTTCATTATAATGCTGTTTACATTTTTCTTTTTCTGAAAAAAAATGACCTGGTTCTGATTCTGTGATTTGGATTAGCAAGCTAGTTAAGTAATGTTATGCTGACATCAGCTATTAGCTAAATACAGTGAGCCTCAGTCCAGAACTAGGCATGATGGGAAATGAGGGCCATATTTTAGACTGGAGAATGGCTGCCTATACCACTGATAGAATTTTCTGTAGAACAGATTTTATAAAGAGTCAAAGCAATGGTCTTTGTGATGACGTTTCTCAGGCAGCAGGTGTTGAAGTAGGGGGTCCCAGTCGTGAACCTGATTATTCTTGGGTTGTCGCGATTTGAAAAGTTTGAGAACCACTGTACCAGAGAACCGCAGTGGAAATAAGCCTTTACGCTTTACTGTGTTTTCATCCTTTATTTTATCATCAAATAAATTTATCTTTGCTTTTGCAGGTGTCGAGTGGCTACCTCGTGGTGGTGTTTGTCTATGTCACAGAGTTCACTGGCATCAAGGTCCGCACATGGACCTCCATGCACGTGCACGCCGTCTTTGCCGTCGGCATCATGGTGGTGGCTCTGACCGGTTACCTGGTGCGGGTCTGGTGGATCTACCAGATCATCCTCTCCACATGCACCTCGCCCTTCCTGCTCTTCTGCTGGAAGTTCCCCGAGACGCCCTTTTACTTGATAGCCAAGGGCCGTTACAAGGACGCCCAGACTCTGCTGGACATGATAGCTCGCTTCAATGGCCTTGATGTCAGGCTGAAGGTGGAGGACCTCCTGAAGTCAGACGAGACGGAGAATGGCACAGCCCTGATAGAGAAGTCAGAGGAACCACCGCAGCCTGAGAAGAAGCTGTCCATCCTGGATCTGTTCTGCAGCTGGAGGATGGCAGGTCGCACGTGCACGGTGTGGGCCATCTGGTTCATCGGTAGCCTGGGCTACTACGTCTTCTCTTTAGGCTCTGTCAACCTGGGAGGAAACCAGTACGTCAACCTCTTCCTCGCTGGTAAGTCACTGCCTACACAATGTGCATGAAGAAGAAGAAGCAAACTTGGTGCCTTGGTCAACTTTCCAGGTGCAAATATGCTAATTCTTATCTGGATTGTAGGACTTATTCCATCACGCTATACTCTGTGTGCAATGTATGCGCAGCTGCTCACTATAAAATATTGTTTTAATCTTGTGGTGTATACGAGTTACAGTAGGAGAATATTATGTCACTGGGAAGGCAGTGACACATTTTCTGTTCTCCAGTTTGGCCTTGTTTTGGGACCATAGAAGGTCAAATAAGTCTGTGAGCAGTTAAGAAAAACATCCCTCTGTTTGTGGGCTTAACGGGTTCCCTGTGGGTTTTTATCTAACACAGAAAATAAGATTTGTTCTGTAATAAACATGATTTTGTCAGACAAATGAATAACTGATGTACTGGCTCATGTAACGCTGTTTTGAAAGCATGGGAGTTTTCCAAGGCTAATTTCCTAGTATAAATTTTACAGCTATTATTTCTTACTAATGTACTATTAAACACTTCATTTAGTAGAAGTAATGTCTAGGAATTACATTTGACTGCAGATGGCATGCGGCATAATCAGGGCTTATATGGGTGCTGGAAATCCTTGAAAACACTTGAATTTTAATGTGATGTTTGATAAGTGATTGGATTTTGGTTGAAGTGCTTGAAATTGTAATTGTATTACTTTCATAATTAATCACTACCTGAATGCATAGTTTGCTTTTTTTAGATTAAAAAGAGTAGAATTTTCTAGCATTTGTGCTAATGTTATGCTAAAGTTTGGAAATTCACAGGCTAAATGCTGAAACTGCAGGAGGGACTGAGTATGATATCGTAGTACTCGTATTGTATGTCAATTACAGCACATTCATTTATGGAATATGTAACAGCTAATATGACCTTTAAATGGCAAAGCTAATAATGTTAATTTTAATGTTAACTCCTTCTCGCAACTGAAAAATATAGCAAACATTAGACCAATGCATAGCTAGCCAACTAGAGGCTAACTGAGCTGGAATGTAGCTTCTGTTAGACTGGTGCTTAGTTCGCCAACTAGCTACTAACTGAGCTGGAAATATAGCAATAGTTAGACCAAGGCTTAGCTTGCCAACTAGCAGCTAACTGAGTAGGAAATCTAGCAAACATTAGACCAATGCATCGCTAGCCAACTAGCAGCTACCAGTGCATAGCTTGCCAACTAGAAGCTAACTGAGCTGGAATTTAGCAAACGTTAGACTAATGCATAGCTTGCCAACTAGCGGCTAAATGAGTTGGCAAAGCTTTAGAGATATTTTGTAAATGTAAACTACAGACTGCTTAATTCACTTTGAGACAGTTTGAAACATGAAACTTTGCTGTGTTTTTCTTTAATTGTCACTGTTCTGGAAAATGCTGTTACAAAACATAATTTAAGTTGTTTAAAGCACAGTAACTTCTGATTTAATGTGGTGCAAAGGTGAAATGGTCATTTTGAGTATGTAAGTATTATTTACCACAGCTGTAAGGCTCTGGAAAGGTTCTTTAATGTTCAGCAGGAACATTTATAACCATCTCTTATTTCATTTGAAGACATGCAGTAGAGCTGATTTGGCAGGCCGAGCTTCACCATCATTTCAGATGCCGGTTATTTAATTCCCCTGGACAGAGTGTCTCAGTGTCAGTGTCACAATAACCTCTGACTGAGAGCCGCTGCGATTGGCTGTTTCCAGGTGCAGTGGAGCTTCCCTCCTATCTGGTTGGCTGCTTTGCAATGGACCGGATTGGCAGGAAGATGACTTGTGCTCCAGCTCTTCTCCTGGCCGGGGTCGCCTGTATGCTCATCATTGCGGTGCCTAATGTACGTACTGAGAGAGAGTGTGTGTGTGTGTGACTGTTTAGGAAATTTAAGTATTCTTAAATCTTAAAGTCTTAAGTTATAAAACTTCTGGCTCATGCACATTTTTAGTGGCCCCATAACAAAAAAACATAAAAATTAGTTATGAAATTCAAGCTTGAACAAGAATTCTGTTAGAAACTTTTTATACTTGTTTAGAGGAATTGGCCAGATGCCACACAAATCATTCTGTCCTATTCAATTTGAACAAACTGTTCTTGAAGGAATGCACACTTTACCTTTCTATTTCCACAGTTAGACAGCGGTGGAATGTAGCCAAGTACATCTAAAAGTAGTTTACTTAAGGAAAGTACAAGTGCCTCAAATTTGTGTTTGAGAATTTCCTTTTCATGCCACGTTATACTAATACTCCTCTATATTTCAGAGGGAAATAGTAGTATAATAGAAGTATAGTTTTGTTTCTTTATTGACAGTGACAGGTGAGGAGACAGACAGGAAACAGGGAGAGAGAGAGAAGAGTGTGACATGCAGTTAACCCAGGGGTCGACAACCCTGAGTTAACTGCCTTGTTTCTTTTTTAGGATTTGGTAGCAACAGCTAGTTCAGGAAGATTCACGACCAGCCGCCGGCAAAATGTAGACGAAAAGGTGCTGAGTCATAACTGAAGGCTACAGCGCACATTTTAGGTGACAAAATCTTAAAACTTTTTTATTTTTATTCTGAGTACATGCTACAAAATTTTTTACAATGAAAGAATTTAAGAATAAATGTAGGACTACAACCAGTTGCAGAACCCTGAACTAACCAGAAAACTAGCAAACTAAACAGATGATGTGTTGAGGTGATTCTTCAAATGCGGTGATCAATCTCTTAAGAAAAAGATTTGTAATGGAGGCAGGATATTTTACAGTTTAACTCTAAACTTTTTTGTCCAAAATGACATATAGAACCCGGTGGGTCAGATTACTTGGAAATAAAGTCAACTTCTGAATAACATTGCATTTTTTAAAATTAGTAACATAATCCATTGGATAACAATAGAAATGTAATCTAATCTGAATACTTTCAGATTACTTTCAAATCAGTCAATGAAAATATTGGACCTTATGCTAAAAAATGGATGCAGCCACAAAAGTCTGAGCTCCACAAATATTCTTTTTTCTCTTTAAACATCTCAATATTTTTTTGATGCAAACGAAGTTGGTCAAATCAAATCCACCTTACAGAAAGAGTTCTGGCATGAACTGCAGGTGTGTGTATTCTTCTACATTTCTCTTTTAATGGAAGAGGAGCACAAAACATTAATGTAACATTTTTAATGTAAATGAAAGTCTATAAATCATCATTCAAAGACAAATATTAGTTGCATCACCTTTAACAAAACTGGTAGTTTGAGCTGAGTAACTTATGTCAGACTCACTTTTTATTAGTTAATAGAGCACTAGTTATCTTGAAAAACATATTTTAAAGATAAAATCAAAAACATGATTGTTATGCATGACAATGTAACTATAATCTAATTACCTATTTTTCAAATAATCTGGGCTGTTTGTTACTCATTGTACATTATCCCAATTACATGTAATCCACTACCAACCAACTCTGTCAGATGTCAGCACATATTAAACAACATATACACCAATGCTGATGTAGAGACAGGAAAGGCCGATATCGGGCTGATAAAATCGGCCAACTTATATATCTGTCTGGCTCTGTGTGCCATGGCAACGGTTGCAACCATGCAGTCTTGTGGCATGCGTGGTAACCACTCGGCTACCAACAGCCACCACCAACAATTTTCTGCTTTTACTACTTTTTCTTTCTCCGTTGATACTTTTAGAGTGTTTTCTGGTTTATACTTATTTACTTTCACCTAACATTTTCAATGCAGAACGTTTAATTGTAGTGGGACATTTTGAAAGTGCTGAATCAGTTCTGACTCACCAGATGTACTCTGGTCACTTGTTTCACGGAAACAACAACAACTTTCCAGCTAGCAACCTACGCGCTTAAAACCACAAATTAGCTCCTGGGTCACTACTAGTACGAATGTAAACAAGCTAACATCTGTTAGCTTTTCTGCTGTGGGTCTTTACTGCCTGGACTCGCCTCCTGATGTGCAAATGTTCTAACCAAAACAAGTTACCCTCCGACACTATTTGGCAGGGGCACGGTTGCTACATCCTGGGCTTAGCTCCGCCCAAGACGACTGTGATTGGTTTAATGAAATAGAAACCAGACAGAGCGATCATGTGTGGAAGCAGACCTTTCTCCAGTGCCGAGCACCATGCCAGACTATATCAGTACTGTTCTAAATGTTAGATCCTGATTTCTAACTGCATTTGGAGCATTTACACGTGAAAGTGAGGCTGCTGTCCACAAGACGACTGTTAGCTGTGGCCAGAAACAGCGATGAACTGTAACACATGGCTATATTTCAGGTATTTTCTGCACTGGCACAATCTATCTGCACCGTTAGCTCTTGAGTTTGTTGCTCCACACCGTTGGACCACTGTCACCGGTGAGCCCTGATATAGTGTATGCTGCATGCAGCTCCCAGTGTGTGTGTTCTGAGCTCTGACCCAAATTCGCGCTGCTCTTACGGCCGGGTTGGCAAACATCTGGCACGTAATGTCCAAGCAAATATGACCTTTGACAGTGAAAGCCATTGTGAGCGGAGCTGTCAACAAACATGGGCTGAAAAATGGCAGCGTGGTGACAGCAGTGACGGAGAGTCGCCTCTCTATCCAGCTGTCTGTTTCCTCTCTCCTCTCTCTGGTTGTGCCACTGCAGAAATCTTTGCAGAAAGACACAACTTAATGAAAACTCCATCTGCAGGCTTATGTACACTCCCACATACCAGAGAACGTACACTTTATTTGATGAACTACACTCACCCGGCAGACATACTTAAGTTTCTAACACAGCTAAGAGAAAAGAGTTGCAGAGTGGAAAGAAGTGCAAAGAAACACAGTTCAAAAGCAGCGAGGTCCAGTTAGCTTGACATTCTTCAGTATTATGAGAAGGACAGCTTATCTTATCTTCTCTTCCTTCCTTCATAAGTGCTTCACTCTCCTGATACTTATATGGCAAATGCAGTGCAGTCATTTTGTACACTTCCTCAGTCATTAGTGTGCAGTTTTAGATAATGTCTCAACCTCTTATCAATGTGTGTTTTGTTACTGGATGTCTGTTTATCTCCTTATAGGTGTTCAGTGTGATTTGATTCATTATTCCAGGCGTGGGGAGTAATGGATTACATGTCATGGGATTGTGTTTAATGGCCTGTTGTGAAAAAATACTTCACTGAGTGGAAAATTCAACATTATTTTGTCTTGAAATCAGAAAAGGGGAACAGCATCACAGTACAGTGACAGTTCTGCCTTCAGCTGTGAAAATACTATCATCATCCAAGAACTCAACATCTAACTTAAAGAAATATTGACAGCTAAGCCCTATCGCTAACATCAGCTACACTGACAACAACTAAGTTAGCTACACAGACCAAACACTAAAGTTAGCCACACAGACTGACCCCTAACATTAGCTATGGAGACCAGCTACTAATGTTAGCTACACAAACCAACCACTAATATTAGCGACACAGAGCAATCACTAATATCAGCTATGCTGACCAACTGCTACCATTAGCTATGCAGACCAACCACTGATGACAGCCACACAGACCAACTGCTGACATTAGCTACACAGACCAATTGCTATTATTAGCTACACAGACTAATTGCTAATATTAGCTATGCAGACCAAGAGCCAAGGTTAACTACACCAATGAACTGCTAACCTTTGCTTCTAACATTAGCTACACAGATCAAACGCTAACAGTAGCCACGCCAACCGACCACAAACATTATCTATGTAGACCAACCACTAATGCTAGCTACACAGACCAACTTCTAAAAAAAGCTACACAGACCAACCACTAATGTTACAAACCACTAATATTAGCTATGCATACCAAGCGCTATTATTAGCTAGACAGACCAACCATTCATGTTAGCGACACAGAACAACTACTAACATTAGCTACACAGACCCATCACAAAACTAGCTACACAGATAGATCACTTGTATTAGCTATGCAGACCAACTGCCTTTGTAGCTACACAGACCTATCGCTAATGTTAGCGATGCAGACCAACCAGTAATATTAGCTACACAGACCAACTGCTAACCTTAGCTACAAAGAGCAACCACAAACATTAGTTAATGAAATAGAGCTTGTAATATGAAGCTGAGCAAATGTAATTATATATATTCAGTGTTTCACTTATTTAAGTTCTCAGCTTCTTATGCTGTCAGTTTTCAGCATTGGTCACATGTGTTGTATGCATTCTGCAGATCTTTCTGTAGGTCTTTGCACAATGTGCTCCTTTGTTCTGGGCCTGAGTTTCTATCCATACGTGCTAAACAAGTATTTTCAGAGGTCTCTAAAGATTTGTAACGCAATCCTTACAGTCGAGACCTTATTCTGTCTCAGAAAGTACTGGAAACAGTCTCCCTCTTCATCATGGCCACTCTGAGCGCTATGTTTGTCTGCATAGCTACACTGTGCTGCATTAGTGAGGCAGTTACAGTAATAGCTCTCTCGAGCCATTTATACTTACAACATTTACACTTACTCGTGCTGATTTCAGCTGCTGCACTAACCTCTATCTGGTAAACAAACACTAACTTTTTGTAAGCAACACACACTGTTACTACTCTATTAAAGCTCTCTGGTAAATCTGGCATCTGCACAGGATGAAGAAAAAAAATCAGTCCTGCCACCGCTGTCTGCTTGTAATAAAAAACTACCAGTTCGGGTACCGACTGCTTAACACCAAAGATGTTTAGATCCAGTAATTAATTAAATGAATAAAAGAGCACATTAATAAAGAACGCGTTTATTCCTAAACATCAGTGTAAGCAAAACTGTTGGATTCAGTCCAACAATTCAAAAATAGCTTGTTTGCGTCACAGCTCACTTTCCAAGAACATTTTTCACATGCACATGTAGTACACTGTTACACACACTGTCCAGCTGCACGTCTCATTCAGACATATGTAAATGGTGTAAAAGAGGCCAAGCAGGACTTCATTCAGCTGTACTGAAATACTCACATGCACGTATGAAATGCATGTAAACTAAAACACTCCCAGTCAATTAAATATGCAAAATCACTATAATATGGACTGCACAGCTACAGTGTCTTCAATATTTTCTTAATTTTACGCACATCCATTCATGCTAAAATAAATAGTTTTAAGTGCTGCCCCTGTGTGGAAGAAGTCTGTGTGTATGAAGAAATGTCTAATTTATGTTTTGATGTGATTGTTGACCTGAGAGAGTCCTTCACTCTCCACTGCTTTATGTTGAGAGACGCTGGAACGTCTGGAAGTCATAATAAGATGTCGACCTTGATCTCCTGGATTAACACACACACATATACATACACCCAAAGTGACAATGTTTACATTCACAAAATATTCCATAAAAGACAGTGTTCCCACTAAGCTGTTGAGATAGCTAATGAAACTAATATTTTTGTTTACAGAAAGCAATTCATACTCCAACTAAAATAATCTTTCATCAGAAATGTGGGCTCTTCTTTTGTGCATTCACAGCAGCCCTGCAAACTGGTTTGGGTTGTTTAAAATGCACAGATCTGACCATAAACAGGAAAGAGGCTTTGTGTTGCATACTGCAGAAAAAAAATCCCAATTGAGACACATAATCTGGATGCTCTGTATACAGTACATATGTCCAAATAATGCTCCTAAAACCTGAATAATATCAACATATCCCACATATCTAAATCAGAAAATACAACATATAGATTTAAGGCCTTATTCAGAATATACAAACAAAACATGTTGTTCATATGAACTGTATCAAATTTGGAATATTCTCATATGTTATATTTTCATATGCTGTGATGATATTAGATTCTCAAGACTGGGTTGCACCAACAAAGATTTATTTAATCTAAGATTAGTTGTAATCAGAGTTTTAAAATTTTAAAATTAGGTTTAAAGTTAGTAAATCTAGATGTGAAATTTCAGTAAATTTAAGTTTATTAATGTAAACCTAAATAAAGAGTTTAATCAGTATGGAGATGCTTGCTTACCCAAATTAAAATAAATAAATAAATAACACCACTGAGTGCTGTTAGGACCTAGTAAGCATAAAAGAGGGGAAGAACTATAAAAAGTTAATAAAATGTTTGTCAGCTAGCTAAAAAAAATAACAAAATGTTACATTGTTTGCTAGCTAGCTAAAAAGTTTACAAAACATTGTTTGCTAGCTAGTGAAAGTGTACTCATGATAGCTCAGCAGAGAAGTTTTAATTTCTCCCACTTTCAGTAAAACTTGTTGGCTAAATTAATGGAACAATATGGGCAAGTAAGAGAAGATTAAAAAAGGGACAACAGCACAGAAAAGATATAAAGACTGTCGTGCAGCAACTGTCAGACTGTTTCAACAAAAAGGCAGTTAAACCTCCTGAGTGTAAAGTTAATACTTCATTATAAATTGAGTTAAAGGTTTTGGTGCAACAAAAATAAATGTAATCTACATTTAAAGTTAAAACTTTAAAAGGTTTATATTCTTAATTTTAAGATGGTTTGGTGCAACATAATGTAAGTTAAACCATGATTTAAGTGGGTTAAAAAATGAATCTTTGTTGGTGAAACCCAGGCTAAGTTCTTGGGATCTTATGCATTTCTTCTCAACCAGATCTATGTTGTAATAGACTTTATATGTATATTTAAATAAGGACAAGTTGAGCTGAACATGTTTTTATTCTTTTAGATCGAGCAGGAGTAGAGATTTTCCACAGCACCATGCCACAAAATACAATAATGAGGTAAATTAACGCTGGAGTGACTGAGGGAGCGATCATTCCTTCATTTTATTAGATTACCTAGATAGAATCAAATCAAGTCAGCATGAACTGGAGTTCACACGCTCATGGAGTGCTATAAGAGTGACTGCGCTGCTGTTTAACGCTCGTCTATTAATGGAATCAGGGGTCAGATGAGAGGCTGAAGGTCAAAGGTCAAGTGTTCTTATTTTTTTATGTATGATTAAATCAGCTGTAATATCCTTTACAGGGTAAAGATTACAGTGATGTTCACATTTAGCCCTTCAGAACAAAATGATTTGCAAAAGAGCAAAGTAAAGAGATGAGAGAACCCTGGGAACAGTTCTTGATTCTTACAATCCACCGTCTTTTTCCACAGGACATCGAGGCACTGGCCATCGCTCTCTGTATGATCGGGAAGTTTGCCATCGCCATTGCCTTTGGTCTCATCTACCTGTACAGCTGTGAGCTTTACCCGACGATCATCAGGTAAGACCAAACAGAATCAAAACACATTCAGCCCCTGGAAACAGAGAATATCCGCAATCGAAAACTGCTTCTTCAAACCCCGAACCAAGAAATCTTATCATTTGCTCTCAAATAGTTTTATATCTTGACGGTTCAAAGTAGATCTGAGATAGGATTTTTCCCAATTTTGGCGTAACAAACTCTAATTTCATCCTTTCTCATCTTAGGTTAAGAAATCCTAAATTTCTTAATCCATAATCACTTATCAACCCTTAAGTCTGTAACCTAGCAACCGACACTACTTTTCTCATCTTGCTGAGCTAAACAACTTTGTAACCACTGATTTTCGTAAATATACTCAAACATTAAAACATACATGGACTTTTAACTAAAAGACAGATGAGTCAAAGCTACTGTAAGCTAACAATACTGACAGTTAATGTTAACTAACACTACCAGGTACCATCAACTAACAATACTGTTACTGTTAGCTAACACTACTGTCAGCTACTGTTAGCTAATATTCCTGTTAACTGCTGTCAGCTAACAATACTGTCACTGTTAGCTAACATTACCGTCAGCAACTGTTAGCTAACACTGCTGTTAATTACTGTCAGCTACAATACTGATAGTTAATGTGAACTAACACCACCAGGTACAGTCAGCTAACAATACCATTACTGTTAGCTAACACTACCGTCAGCTACTGTTAGCTAACACTGCCATTCGTCACTGTCAGCTAACAATACTGTTACTGTTAGCTAACACTACTGTTAGCTACTGTTGCATAGGACAAATTTGGAAGATTGATCCAGAAACAATGGACTGACGTGACAAAACATTTTTTGTTATTAAGAGTCTAACAGAGAGACTACCGTTAGCTAGTTAGTAAGTTAACAGCTAGCTGCTACTACATGTGGAAAATTGAAAGGTAGATCTGCTTAAAGTTGCCCCAAAGTTAGACAGTTTCTTGAAGATTTTGGGTAGCTTCTGTAGTACACGTTTTTATCCTCAGATTGGATAAGAACATTCACTTAAGAAACTCTTTATCTGTAATAACTTATTTCCTAAATTAGGTTTGCTAACAGTAAAGGATGGATCTGCTAGTTAGAACGTCTCTGTAATACGACCCCTAGTGTATAATCCACGTCTTCTTAAACATATGTTTGTTTCCATTTGGTACTGACAGTGTTTTGCGATCTAAGGAAAATAATCAAGGAAAGAAAAGACGTGAGTGTCCTTAATATTGTATGTTTTATTTACATGTTGTTGAAGATCTACGCATTTCCACAGAATATCAATATGGGCACAATAAAGTTGTCAGTTCAGCGTCTTTTAACAGCAAAAAGATTTGAAAAGAAACAGAAAAGTCAAGAAAAATAGTTTTAACTATACTTGGACAGTAGGAACAGAGTTTTATGCACAGCTGGAGACAGGATACACTTCTCATCGCTGTGCTCTGTCTTGTGTAAAGTAGCCGACTGTGTTGATGATTTCCCTGCAGGTCTCTGGCAGTGGGCAGTGGCAGCATGATGTGCCGTGTTGGCAGTGTGGTGGCTCCCTTCTGTGTTTACCTGGCTGATGTCTGGATCTACCTACCTCAGGTACACAGGTTCTCTTCTGGTTGGTTCTCTAAGAACAAAAGATTTATTTATTTTTTATCACACTCATAGAAATAAGGGTTCCAAAGGGGTTCTTCCTGAGGGCTTGAGGTTCTACCCAGAAGCATTTGATTCTAAAGAACCCTATTTTCTTTTTTTCTTTTTAAAAAGGGGGTTGTCAGGCTTCTTTGCAAGATTAAATGTTCCATTCCTCGTCATCCAAAGAAGAAACCTTTTTGGAAGAAACAGTTCGTCAAGGATTGCTGAAAGAACTTTTTCATCAAGGGTTCTTTGCACCATAATATAAAAGATAGATAGATAGATAAAATCCTTAGAATATAAAGGGGTTCTTGGTAGAAACCCCTGGGTGAGTTAGCACCTGTAGAAGGTGGAAAGATTCTGGATAGAACCCAAGAGAGGGTTTTGGGGTCAAACCATTGCACCATAGAGGGGTTCTCCTATAGAACCCCTGTGTGTTTTTTTGATAAAACCCTTGGTATATAAAAGGGTTCTTGATAGAACCCTTTGGGTGGAAACATTACACCATAGGAGGGTTCTCCTTTAGAACCTCTCATTTGGCGTTCTGGATGAAAACTCTCACAGATGGTTCACAGATGGTATAACCCTTAATGTTGGGTTCTCAGTAGTTGAATCTTTGTAAAAAGGATCTACCAGGAACCAATAATGGTTCTCCTGCAAGCCAAAGAACCCTTTATGGTTCTAGTTAGCACCTTGATTCCTAAGTGTCCACCTTGTCCATTCTGTTACTTTTGGACGTTGTTCCTATTTGTCATATTTCATCAACAATGGTCTCCCGGCAACAAGACAAATTTTAAGTAATTACTTTTCCTTTTTTTTTTATCCTGACCGCTGTGTAGCTCATCGTGGGAATCCTGGCCTTCATTATCGGAGTGCTGACGCTGTTGTTGCCTGAGACCCTGGGCGAACCTCTGACAAACACCTTGGAAGAGGCCGAAGAGCTGGGACGCAAGCCCAGAAAGAAAAAGTCCGCCCTGACGAATAAAGATGCCGAGTACACGCTGGAGTTGAATCAGCAAGAGGCCAAAGTCTGAGTCGTACGCCGCTGGAACACCAGAGAGAGAGACAGACGCACAGAGAGGAGGAAAAATGAAGGAGAAGAGAGGAGGCGGTGACGGCTGCCAACAGCTGAAACATCATCATTGATTTACTGGATTGTTGGAAGGAAATGAAAAAAGGCTTTTTCTTTCTGAACTTGCTGAAATGACGTGTTTGTTGACATTTTTTTCTGCAAAGTGACCAACAGTTCAGTATTTTAAGAGTCCCGAGACATTACACAAACCCTCTTGCGTGCATACGGTTCTCAGTAACGCAACAATCAGTCACAGATACAGTCCAATCACAGCAGTCCAATTCAGTGATCGAGAAAATCATGTGAGTGTGTGTGTTCAAAAGCAAAAAAAAGTGCATCAAAGGATAACTTCAGTCTTATTTTTAAGGTTTTGCCCATTATTTCCATTAGGTATGATGACTTTGTGCTCACTAAAGTAGTTGTTGTTGAGGTCTGGGCGCCCGGTGACGGAGCTAGAACGACTGACAGGGCAAGAAGCAACAACAGTTAAGTGTTATAAACAACAGCTTAGCCACGTTAGGTAAAAGAAAGGCTGTCTTGTAATCACATGGACACGTCGTCGAGGCAACAAGAACTACCCAATCACAGCTTAGTAGTGGTGGCCAATCAGAGCACAGTAGGGCGGGACTAGTCAGGACAGTCTTGGGGAACAAATAATGTGCAAATCTCTAGCTAACAAGGTAGCTAATCTACATCAATCATTAGCTAGCTAGTTAGGTATCATTTTGCTAACATATACAGTGTATATGCTGCTTTTAAAGGAAAGGAGAACGATGACCGAGGTACGAAGCTTGCTCAACTGTCATTGGAGCACAGAGAAAAAAGAGGCGAGACTTAGGAAGGCTACTGTTTGCCTTTGTTTTCACTTTCAGATTACTTCAGCTAATCTGTTTTTTTGTTTGTTTTTTTTTTAAATAACTGTATGATCTCA